>NW_003302551.1:5019780-5519928 GCF_000004255.2 Arabidopsis lyrata subsp. lyrata
CTCAGAACACTTTTAACCATGCTCTATCTCGGACTTATTAATCTGCAAAACCTGCAAAATAATTCCTTACAAAGAAACACACACTTAGCACATTTAATATTTAGTTTCCCTAAACCTGCTTAACTATCAACGCCATAAACAGTAGACTAAAACAGATCGAAACTATGAATAATGACACATCATTCATGATCCTTTACTACTTTAGTATACTTGAGTTTAAAACCTGCAACACACAAACTTGTGCTTTGCAAAACTCTTCATTGATACTTTTAACCTCTTTAACCTGGATACCTGAGATAAAACCACTCAGAACAAACCATTGTCAATAAAGAACCAGCTAGTTCATAAGAAAACCACTTCTGAGTAATCAAACAATCTCTACTCTATGGTTCTTGTGAACTCCATAGAAGATTGTTCTAGTGACTAAATCAAACCTTAAACTCTCTGCTACTTAATTCAAAATGTCGACCTTTTGAATCATAAACAGAATTTCCAAAATCGTAGATTACTCCAATACCTGAAACAATCTTTGATTAACCTGCAAAACACAATCTCAACAACAACTTGTTAGTCATTAAAATAGTAAACTTGAGATTGTACTTACAGAAGATAATTTAGATGAAATCGAGAGCAATGAACTCAAAAACTCAAAACGAAATCGCAAAATCAGTGAACTGAAATACAAGGGGAGAAGAAAGTGACTAAACGGAAAATGTATCTGAATGAACCATAAAAGACAAGCAAATCGTAGAAGGAACAAAGAGCTCACAACCAAAAAAAAACAATAGTTCTACTCATGATCATCTGAATCTGATGAGTCGCTTGACCGACTTGAATTGTCAGAATCGTCAAATTCATCTGCATTGTCATCACCACCTACACTAACATCATCAAGATGGAGATTTTCAACATCAACCAATATAGTGTTTTCAAGAGAGTGTTCAACCACACTAATAGAGTCTACAGAGTTTTGTTTCAACTCACATAGTATTTTAGCCACTTCGGAAATTCTTCTTCTTTCATGATCTCTATTTCGTTATCACTTTTCTGTGGATATGAGCTCTTGATATTTTGGACAAATTTTTTGAAAAGGTTACCCATCAAATTAATCAAAAAAATCTACTCAAAATAAATATATAGAGAGAATTAAAATACCTCTCATATGGTAATACTTCTTCGCAGTTACGAAGTATATAGTTATGCACATGTTTGTATTCTTCATCTGTCAACCAAACTGACTGTTGTTTTCCGCTAAATCGCCCAACTTCTGTAAATCTCTTTGGGATATCGGTGTGGTGAGAAGGTTTCTTACCGCCATCATCATAGCGGCCTGGTTTTCTAGCTTTTGTTTGAACATTAGGTGCGAAGTAGTACGAAGAAAAATATGAAGTCTCTTCATTTATACTCTGCGCCACAATAGAACCCTCGACCTTGCTCAGATTTTTCACTTTCTTTTTAAGATGGAACATGAACCTTTCAAATGGATACATCCACCTATACTGAACAGGTCCACCTAGCGCTACTTCTCGAGGAAGATGAACCGGAAGATGTTCCATAACATCAAAAAAAGATGGTGGAAATATTTTTTCTAAATTGCATAAGATCAAAGGAATGTTCTTATCTAGGAGAGCTATGCCATCGGCTGTGAGGGATCTTGAGCAAAGGTCTCTGAAAAATGTACTTATCCCTGCAGTAATTTTATATATTTATTAGTAAACCTGTAAATATGTTTTCATAATATATATATAAGTAAAATAATAGTTAAGTTAACAGTACATACCGGCTATTGCTTGATGAACATTTTTGGGTAAAAGTTCAGCCAATGCGAAAGGAAGCAAACGTTGCATAAAAACATGGCAATCATGACTCTTCATTCCAGAAAATTTGCCGCTGTTAATATCTACGCAACGCGAGAGATTAGATGCATAACCATCAGGAAATTTAACACTATTGATTATCCAATCAAATAGCGCTTTCTTTCCCTTTGCATCTAATCTGAAGATTGGAATTGGACCTTTTCCATTGTCCATAACATATAGCTCAGGACGCTCACATATATCAGGAAGGTCCAATCTCGATTTTAGATTGTCCTTTGTCTTGCCTAGCACATCCAAGATTGTATTTATGATATTGTCAAAAAAGTTCTTCTCAATATGCATCACATCTAGGTTATGCCTTAGCAAATGATCCTTCCAATACGGTAAATCCCAGAAGATATTTTTTTTGTGCCAGTTATGGTTAAGACCATACCCATATATAGGATCATGTCCATTACCGCCAACATCGGTTGTCTTAAAAACACCAAAATCTCTTAATTGTGTCAGTATATCTTGTCCTGATAACATCGGAGGCGAGTCATCACTCACCATTTTGTTTTTTCTGAACACATTCCTACTTCGCCTATATGGATGATTCTTTGGTAAGAACCGTCGATGACAATCAAACCAACAAGATTTTTTTCCATGCTTAAGCTGAAATGCATCTGTAGTATCTTGACATAAGGGACATGATAGCCTTCCATGCGTTGTCCACCCAGATAACATTCCATATGCTGGAAAATCACTAATCGTCCACATCAGAACAGCACGCATCACAAAATTGTTCCTTAGAGAAACATCATATGCAACTACACCCTCGGATCACAACATTTGTAACTCATGAATCAACGGTTGTAAGAATACATCAAGTGATCGCCTAGGATGTTCAGGTCCAGGAACAAGAATGCTTAGGAACAAAAATTCTCGTTTCATACATAGAGATGGAGGAAGATTATATGGTGTTAAGATTACCGGCCATAGTGAGTATTTGCGTCCAGACTTTCCGAATGGATTAAAACCATCCGTACATAATCCCAAATACACATTCCTATGCTCATTTGCAAAGTCTTTATACAACGAATTGAAATGTTTCCATGCTTCAGCATCAGAAGGATGCGAAATATTCCCATCGGATGAATGCTCTGCATGCCATCTCATAGGACCTGCCGTGCGTTCAGATTGGTATAACCTCTTCAACCTATCTGTTATTGGCAAATACCACATACGCTTGAAAGGTACTCGACTTTTTCCACTTGTAACCTGAAATCTTGGCTTCTGACAAAATGTACAGGCATCCAGATTTGCGGTATCTCTCCAAAGTATCATGCAGTTATCAACACACACATCTATCATCTGGAAGGGTAACCCAAGTGAAGATACCAATTTTTGTATTTCATAGTAAGAACCAGGTGCCAAGTTTGGTTCTGGCAGTAAATCCTTCACGAAATCAGCTATTGCGTCAACACAATCCTCCGACAAGTTATACTCTGTTTTTATATTCATCATCCGTGTTGCAGCTGATAAACGAGAGTGACCCTCTTTACAGCCAGCATAAATTGGTTTCTTCGCTGCATCTAACATATCAAAAAACTTTTTCGCTTCTAAGTTTGGTTCTTCAATTCCACTTTCAGTCGTTTCACGAAAAGCATCTGTTACCATCTGTATCACACCGGTAGGATCTCTAGTTATATTCTCTTCCTCTTCATTTTATTATTATCTCCAAGTTCCAACCCATGATTTTCATCATCTTCGTTACTATTTGCTAAAGTTTCAAAATCTTCCCCATGAGAAAACCATATGTAATATCCAGGCGTAAATCCTCTACTATATAAGTGCTTCCAAATAGAATCTACTGGAAGAAATTTCTCATTACCACAAGTAGAACAGGGACAATACATCTTACCACACTCCAATGGAATCTCTTGATTTGCAGCAAAACGCATAAAATCAACAAGACCTTCTTTAAATTCCTTTGTTAATTCTCCAGTACCTTCATCTATATAATTATACATCCACTCACGATTTTTGTTTTTTGGTCCTGTCATTGAAAATAGTTTTCAATTTTTTCAGAAGTATAACTTCACAGAAAAAAAAAAAAGAGAAAAGAAGAAGAAGATGATCATATTTAACCTAAATTTTTTTCCTTTTTTTTTTGGTTTTTTCCGTTTTTTTTTTTTGTTTTTTTCCGTATTTTTTTTTTTTTTTCGTTTTTATTTTTTTCCCCACTTTTCCAACAAAACTTTTGTCATTAACTTGTTAGAAATAAATTCCCACAAAAGAATTTGTTTCTAACAAATATTTTGTTAATAATTTCCAACAATTTAATAATTATTGCTAATTTGCAACAATATCATATTTGTTGGACAATTCCAACAATTTTCCTACGACGTTTGTGACAAATTTACCATAACCAAAATTTATTGGAACTTTGCAATAAATTTTCAATAAATAAAATATTTGTTGCAATTTTATAGAATATCGGTTACAAATTTTCAACAAAATACGATTATTGGAAGCATCTGTTGGAATATCACAATCTTGTAGTGTATGTTTATATAGCTGTTGCTAAAGTGTTTATAATTAATTTTTATTTTAATGTTTAAACACAATTATCGTTTTAGATTTCTTTTTTTTATTATTCTTAGTAATTATTTTTTAAAAAGCGACTACCTCTATATACTTTAGATTTTTTTTTCATCAAATTAAAAGTGTTTTGAAAAGAAATTCTCTAAAGTGACAATTTTTTTTTTGTTCATATAAACAGTTTGTTCATTGATACCATAAGATAAGAAATTAAAGGTGTCTAAGAATACTAATGACATGTGTGAGTTTTAAGATATACTAAATTATTATAGTACAAATTAAAACTAGTCTAATTTAAAATAATAATTATAACTAATCAAATTATTATATCCCTCAATTTTATATAACTTTTTTAAGTGATTTAGTTAGACAAAATATTTTATTAATTCATATCTAAGAATCATTTTGGATCACATATGTATTAACTAAAATATTATGGCTAATATTTAAGTAGTCAAAATTCAAGTGATCATTTTGAAATATAATAAAATTGAGGGCACAAGTGTTATAAAAAAGAAGTGAGGATACATTAAGTTATGTTTAATTTGATTGAGAACTAAATTAAGAATATTTTATCATAGATAGAGTGCTATGGGACGAAACAAATATTATATGCTGTGGTTTTGGGTCTGGAGGGATTACGGGTTTTGGTCCAGAACCTCCTGGTATTCAAAAAAAAAAAAAAAAAAGAACTCCTAACAAAACTTTTAGTGCATTTGGATTATAAGATTTTAGTGTTTGCTTTAGAATACCAAAATACACTAGTTATGATTCTGGGTGGCTGACTAATCTTATATTGATGTGGGGGTAAACACAACATTAGACCGAGGTAGCAGTGACTTGTCTTTTCTATAAAATCGAAGTATTTAATCATTTCAGACTGAGGGGGATGTGCCTTTAGTCAAGTGGTTAAGTCCACTTGACTCCGCCTTCCCCACCGGAGTTCGACTCCACTAAGTCGCGTTACCCCGCGTAGTAGGGATTGGCTATGGATCGGGCCTTGTCGATCAAAAGATGTCAAAAAAAAAAAAAAAAATCATTTCAGACTGAATTGCATAAAATGAAGCTTATTGAAGTATTTTGTACCAAAACTAATGAAAATAAAGACTTATTTACTTCAAAAGTCGGAATTGCTTTTGTTTTAGATAAATTAGATCATAGACATTAGTTAAATCTGCCTAACTTAACTAAGGTTTTAAAAACAATTAAAGATAGAAAATTAAACAATCAACATCATAAATAAGACATTAAACGCCTTGATGAGACTATTCACTTATGACTAAAGACATTCACTTGATGTGATCATTATAGAAGAAGAATCAAGAATTTAAGAAAGGATTACCAAAGGGTTTTGGTAATCAATTGAAAATAAACCAATAAAAAAAAAAACTAAGAAAAATCTTTAAAACTAGAAATATCGTAATATTTACATGCCTATGAGGCTAGAATACATAGGGTATTTATTTACAAGAGAATCAGTTTCCTAGTAGAGAAAAGTGGAAAGTTTACAAAACCATATCCGACCAGTGAAGGAGTTAAACCGATCGTTTTCAAGGTGTCTCCAATACCGATCAGTTCTATGCTGTTACCGATCGATATAGTGGTCATAACGTTTTAGCGCACACCTAAGTATGCAAAATGATAGTAAATGGTGTGAAACAATGAATGAAACTAAGCTAAAATGATGATGAATGAGTGATTAAAAAATGTAAGACATATCACTACATACGGAAACCAGGAGAACATCTAGACCACACAAGACATGTACCACACGAACTTTGGTACACCTTACCACAAAAGAACCCGCGGAGTTACTACTTGCCATATATGGAGCCGAAGGAGCTCAACTTGCAATGACTCTTTCCTTCTTGTTTGTGTGCTTGTGTGAGACTCTTGAGACTCTCAAGAAGCTTCTAAGACGTCACAACTTTCTCCAAAAGTTGATAAGATACAAGGCACATCTCACTTGCCTTATTTAGACCGATTTTATACTTAATGGCCCAACGACCATATTTTCTTTTAATGTTGTAATTTGTTTCTTTGTTTTATCTTTTTAGAACGTTTGTACTCAGCTTATATAAGCTGATCATTAGTCTCATTGTAAAATACCCCTTCATCATTTTTAAAGTAATAGAAATGTTTCTTTTTGTCAAAGTTTGAGTCTTTGTCATTTTGTTCTTTAGTTCTTTGTGAGTAAGTCACTTAGTACTCTAGAAACTTGGGATTGAGTTTGTTGAGTGATTCAACAACCTTCAGTCATTCATTGATCGAGTGAGTCGATTATCCCACTGATTGAGCGAGTCAATTACCACATCTATCCATCGTACCATTCCTTGATTCACAGGAGAGTGCTTCAGAGCCAGCTCGTGAATTCCACCTTTCACATAACAAGCTAGAAAACTCTCGATCATTGAGTGATCAAAAGTTTGGATTAGTTCCAATCTTGCGTCATTATTGAAGTCTACCAAAAATGCGATGACCTTACGGAAGGCTGTTATTCTCTACAGACTAAATATAAATCTACCGAATATATTGGTAAAGTCTGCAGACTAGAAATAAGTCTGACAAATATATTTTTGAGGTCTACCAACAATTGGTAGACTTTTACGCAAATCTGCAAAGTGTCTATATACTTATTGTAAATCTGTTGATAAATCAAAGTCTACCAAAAAACGCAGACTTTACGCAAGTTCATCTTCAAAAAGTTAGCCAAAACATGGTAGAGTAATCAGACTTTTCATATTCAACATCAACACAACATTTGAGTATATATAGTTACCTGGATCTCAATAGACGTTGAATACTGGTGATTAAGGATACTATTTCGTTAGTCTTTCACCATTGGTTTTAAACAATCATCCTACAAACCAAAGCTTATTAAGCAAAACGAATCATAATCAATCTTAAGAATATATAAAATAAAAAACAGAAGATAACTTACAGCTTTTTACTTCAATGATGTTCAAATAATTTGTTTCTGATCGATAATAGTTTTTTTTCTAAACGTTGAAAACGAAGATACTTAATATTGTTGAAGATGAATTGTGGATATAGGCATATAGCCATGGACGATGGGTTGAAGATGAACGATGATTGACTACTAATTTCAAATTATTCCTTTTTTAATTATTTCCTTATACAGTTGATTTGCTTATTAAATGATTTCCTGGAAATCTTTAAAAATCTTGATAGGTTATTTTGGTTGTTTCTAATAAATTCTAGGTTATTGTAATAAATCGTCCATGATTCTGGACTAGACTTTCTAGGCTCCTTTGAAGATCTTTGAGTTGATATTTAAGATTGGTTTGTTCAGTAAATTATCTTACTGAACAAGATTTTTAAGGTTATTGTAGTAAATCGTCCATAATTCGTATGCTTCGTTATCTTGAAGGTTGAAATCTGGACGAACTTCTCTTCGATATCTTCAACATTTACTTCATCATCTGGGGATTGAGCGTCTTTGAAGTAATCGGCACAGTAATCTTGAGAAGTCACCTGGGGAGTTGTCTCTTCTTGTTTATCTTCTTTTGGACTGCTTGGTCTTCCTTTGTTGAACTTCATCATGTAATACTGTAAGTCTTCATCAAGTTGCATTTGATAGTCGACCGGATAATAAACCCAGTTGGGTATGAACGGAATGGGGAACGTTTGTCTTGCATTGTTGAGGTGAAACGCATGAGTTTGAAAGTTCTCGTATGCTTCGTTATCTTGAAGGTTGAAATCTGGACGAACTCCTCTTGAAAAATCACCGTGATGAATAAGAGTTGGAAGAGCGAGGATTTTGCTTGTTTTGCGGTTGATCTTAACGGGACGATGAAAGAAGTAGATTGAATGTGGATTGAAGAATGGGTTGAGTCCACCTCTCTTCAGCTTCTTGAATGTTAGATTCGTCGCATTTGCAGATTTTCGTAGTTTTCCACTCCAGACAGTCAATGGTGAAAACCACCTTAGGAACGTTGAGAAGCTGTCTCTTTTGTCTTGAACAGTGTTGACGTAATGGTACAGCCATTGGATGTCGAAAGCAATTCCTACAGTGTAGACGGCACAGAGATACCAGAGGAAACAGAGAACTTCTTCTGGCATTTTTGAATTTTCGATCCTGTAGAGATGTGCAAACGGATAGTCAGGATGAATTCCCATTGGAGCAATATGATGACAGTTTACTCCATAGTTCGACAGGATGGTAGATTGATATGAAAAGATCTTTGTGCGTAGTAGCTCATGAAGCTTGTTTCTGCTGATGAGTTGATGAACATCTTCGGGTACGTCTGCTTCAAAGTCATAGTAGCTTTTCTTGGATTCGGAGGAACTGGCCATCATGTGTATCTCGTCGGGCGTTTCCTGTTTTACTGGTTTTCGACTTAACATATCCGCCAAAGTGTTCTTGGTGCCCTTTAAATAGACTGACTCGAAATCGTACTTTGAGAACCATTCACTCCATCTTAGCAGCTGCTGATGTGGGACCATCTTCTGCTTGAACTGTAACATCTTGGGAAACGAAGACATATCCATTTCAATGCGAAATTTGTGTCCTATTAGATGAAATTCAAACCTCTCGATAGCTTTTTTGACCGCTAAAATCTCCTTGAACGTTGAGTGATAATGTTGCTCTGAATCTTTGAAACGACCACTCTTGTATCCACAGATTTGTCTTTTCCCATCCATCTCTTCAAACAGTATTGCTCCCCAATACTTATCGCTAGCGTCTGTCTGTAGAATACGCATGCCTGAGGAGGGAATCTTTAAAGGGGGTAGCTTTTGCACTTCTGCTTTTAGACTTTTGATAGCTTCAGTTTGTCGTGATGCCCATAAAGGAGGGTTTTTCGACAACATCTTCTGTAGAGGTCTTGTCATTCTGGAAAGGTGTGGAATGAAGTCTCCCACATAATTGATTACTCCAAGAAATTGTTGAATTTGTCGCCTTGTAAGATTTTCATCGGGAAAATCTAGAAGTTCTGTAGCTAAATTGGCCTGTGGTATGAAACTTCCTTCTTTGATATGCATGCCAAGAAAATCAATGTTGGGCTGGGCTATTATCATCTTTCTGGCTGATAGCATGATTCCGTTTTTCTTGACGGTGTCTTGAAACTGTTGTAGCGCCTGAATATGCTCTTCTTCATTCTTCGAGAAGATGAGTATGTCATCAATATATATAAGAGCTGTGTGTAACAACGGCTCGAATATACGTAACATTGCTTGTTGAAATAGCGATGGCGCCGTCTTGAGACCAAAGGGTAAGACATTCCATTGAAGGTGTCTATTTGGAAGGCAAAACGCAGTTTTGTATCTTTCTTCAGGATGGACGCCGAGTTGCCAAAATCCTGACTTCAGATCAAACTTCGAAAATATTTTTGCACCTTGGAGATGTTGGAGAAGCGCTCTTTTATTTGGTAGTGGAAACTTGACGTCTTGCAGATATTGGTTCAACGGCTTGTAGTCAATAACTAATCTGAGTTTTCCTCTTGCTTGTTCTGCACGATTATTGACGTAGAACGCTTTGCATGCCCATGGAGAATTTGTTCTTGAGATGATACCTTGATCCATCAATTGATTGCATTTCTCATTTGCCTTCTGCAACAATGTTGGAGGCATTCCTGCATGGCTTGCTTTTGTTGGCGTTGTGTGTACATCTTCCTTGAATGGTAGGGATACGAAGAAGCTTGAGTTTAACCATAGCGGATGATTACACTTTTGAAGGAACTCTGTGTGTGAATCAGCACATGATGTCATCTTTAATTCTTCTTCAATTTTGTTGAATTCTGTAGATACTGAGTCTTCGATTGAGAATAGGCGATGCATCGTGGTAAAAGCCTTGTAGAGATTTTTCCATCTCACACCTCTTGGTTCTAGAGAAATACCGAACTTCTTCTTCAGTACCGAATAAGTATCCCACCCAAGGATTAAGTCTTTACCAGGTGCAGATGAACCTAGTACCTCCTTAGTAACTTGACATCCTGGGAAAAGCTCGATCGTGATTGGTTTTGATTTCAGCTTAACCGTTAGGGATCCAGCGTTTGCGACTCTGAAATCTTGTTGATGAGGCATCCACATGGTTCGTGAGAGAATCTTTGGATTTATGATTGTTGTATGAGCTCCTGTGTCGAAGAATGCGATTGCGTGCACTGGCTTTTCTCTTTTGGAGGGATCAAAGATGGTTACTGGTAGATGTGGTGTCTGGAGTTCATCCTCTTGAGGCATCTGGGTAATCTTGAAACAACAATCATCTTTTTCATCTTCAGATGAGGATTCTGAAGATTCGTCATAATCTGAATAACTGCATATAGCATCATTCTCGTCACTATCATAAGATAGTATTGACTCAAGATCGTGGTTATCGATATCAAGATCTGGAGCTATCTTGGCTATCGAATGAATGAGATACTGCTTCTTCTTTTTAGACTTGTTTGGACAGTCTTTTGCAAAATGCCCCGTCTTTCTGCATAGAAAACATCTTGAAGTTTTCTTGAAGCTTTTCTTCTTCCTAAAGAATCGCTTGCGTTTAATCTTGTTGAAATATTTCGATTTCAGGAATGATTTCTTGGATCTTCCTCTGTCTTTCCGTCGATCTTCACATGAACAATTTTTCTTTTTCGAACATTTGATGTTCAGATCCGGGCGAGCACATATCTTCGAGAGATGCTTTGACTTGTCCATGAATTCTGACCAAAACTCTTTTTGCTTACAAAGCTTGTCAAGGGTTCTGAACACGTGCTGCTGGATTTGTCCAATCGAGATTTCTTCGATTGTCTGCCCTTGATCTCTGATATACAGCTTTGTTTGTTGACTCAGGTAATCGTCTATGGATGAGAGATACACTTGCTTCAGGCTTGGATTGTTTAGACCATTGAGAGCATAATACCTTCGAGTTTGTCGCTCGAAATGCTTTGCTAAATCTCTCTTCTTTAATGAACAACACTTCGCTGTGTAGAACTCTTCTTGTAGTTGTTCTTTTAAATGATTTGGGGTGCCAACGAATTCTCTATGTATTTCTCCAAGAAGTAGAGGTATCGTTGTCTGATACACCTGCTGCTGCCGATATTCTCCAAGCGAATTCCACCATTCTTTTAATGCGCCTGAAAGTCTCGATGTGAATTGTTGTATCACCATTTCTGTTGGGGAAGTGATTGCTTCGGAGGTCATCCACGCATGAAACTCGTCGAGACGACTATTCCATTTTTCAAAAGGAATGTCATCGAATGTGAACACCATTATCTTTGATGCAAATTGTTTCTTTGGTACGCCTTGAGCTTCATAACCCATTTCTTCGTCACTTGAAACTTCTTCATAGATCGGCTCTTCTTTTGGAATATGTGACTCATCTCCTATTGCAAATTGATTTGGAAGAGATTCATCTGTTTCTGATTCATTGACGGAAGAGGTTGAATCTGAAAGAGCTGAAATGTGAGTCATTGTAACAATTGGTAGCGACTGCTGCTCTTTTGATTGAACTTGCAATTCTTGTCTTTCGTCATCAGATGTTTTCACGAGATTGTCTAGTAAACTAGACATCGAAAACTCGATCATCGCAATTTCTTCTTCTTTTGCAACATCCTCTTTCTTTTCATCTTGAGCGGACTCATGGCTTGATGAAGATGTGAAACTTGGCTTCTTGGATGGATTAATGTGAAACTCAGAATCTTTTTGACGCCTTGGTTTAGCTCTTGCCACCTTTGTTTTGAAATTGCTGGTTGAAGTTGTGCCAAACCGAGATGTAAAAGCTTCATCCGAGGATAAGAATCCAGGTACAGGCTGTTTTGGTTTTGGATCTTGATATCCGGACAGAAATCCTGGAGAATATGATTCTTGATATGTGGGTAATCCAGATGACATGTAGTCAAAAGGATTGTACACATTAACTCGCCTCTGATTCTGGACTAGACTTTCTAGGCTCCTTTGAAGATCTTTGAGTTGATATTTAAGATTGGTTTGTTCAGCTTCTTTACTTCTGAACTGAGATGTATCAACTTTCATTTGTTTCGCCATAGACATCATTTCCAGGTGCAAGTTGCTGAGTTTCTGTTGAATCTCTGATATGGCTCTTTGCAGACTGTTGAATCTTCTATTGTTGTTCTCCGACATTTGATCAACCTTGCGGCTAATAGATGACAGTAATTGATTCTGAACAAAGGCATTTTCTGTTTGCCAGTTGAGAACCTTCTCTGCTTGGCTTAATTCGTCGGGTCCAGAGGGGTTGATGTTGTTTGGAACAATTTTTGGTGTATGCACAATATCGTCCTTGACAAAGTCTTTTGGCGGAGGAAAATCCATCTTTATCATCATGAGTTGCTGGTTTGAGTCATCCTTCTTTGTTGAATATTCGACTATGAAATCGTAGTTGTCTTCACCAAGTGGACCTACTGTAGGATCTCCTTCAAGGTAGCGTTTATAAAGTGGATCCTTCTTTTTTCTCCGTCTTCTTCGCTTTTCATCATCCGATTCATAAGAATCTTCCAAACATGCTGTGCATGAGCAGACATCGAAGTAACAGTGTCCGTTCTCATCTTTGAATGGATATACGACAGTTCCATTCTGACCAAAAGCGATTGGTTGAAGATCTTTCTTTTTGACGGGATCATAGAACTCTTGCTCCTCAATTTGGATAGTGAATTGAGTAAAGAGTTTCTTTTGACAAGACGATCTAGGCTTTTCGAACTTTATCTCTGTGGTTCCATCGCTTCTAGAGTGAAAGCTTACGTCAGTTGACTGAATCGGTGCTTGAGATGCTTGATGTATCTTCTCATAGCTTGTTACCCATGACTCTGGCAGTTTTCGTAGCAATTCTTCTCGAGATATCTGCCTTGGTATTTGAATAGAGTTGGGTGCTTGTGATGCCGATGTGACCTCAAGGTATAAAGCCTCGTCTGATGCTGGTAATGCAAGATCGAGAGCATGATCTTGGATTCTGTAGACAATCTGATGATGTAGAGTTGCTGCCACACTTTCTTCTTGCATAGGTGCTCCGATTAGTTGTAATTGAACCTTAAGCGCCTTCAGGAGATTTGGATCTTGTAGTGAGACATTGAAATTGGGAAACAGTGTTATAAATACTGTTCCTGCGTTCAGCGTTGTTTGTACTGTTCCGATGCAAGCTTGTTGATAAGATTTGAGCCTTGAGTCAAGCAAAGCTATTCGTGCTACAACCGGTAAACCTTTTCGTGCATGTAAGGTTAAACCGACTCTTACTACACCAAAGTGTAGATGAGTGTAGCCCTGATGCTGCCATAGCCTTGGTAGATGCTCCGGAATATTTAGCGAGATGAATTGTTCTTCTTCGGTAGCTGGAACTTGACAGGATGAAAACTTGCTGGATTGTACGTATTCCAATACTCGTCGACTGGAAGATGGCCTGATCAAATCACGAACACCTTTTACTGAAAAAGCACTAGGCTTTTTAGCAAAGTATTCATAAGGATTAACCAACGGGAGAGTTGTTTCTGGCAATTGATCTCTGGGAACGTATTCAATTTCATACAAGGAATTTATTTTAGAAAGGGAATTATTTCTTTGGATTTTTGGTAAAGTAGATATAGCAAATTGAGAATCTATAGAAGGATTTAGCTGAGGGTTTTTAGGAGGCTTAGAAAGAGACATGATTGAGAGTTTGTTTTCCAGAACATTCAAAACGATCAGTCATAAACAATGATTCGCTCTATCTTAACACAAGCCTTGGCTCTGATACCATAATCTTAAAGCTAGCACGAGCGGAGGGTCGTGTTGACTAAGTCTAGCACGACGAGTCGTGTTTACAAGCAAGGGTTCATATTCCAGGTAAAGGGAGCGGTTCGGGCCTCATTGCCATCTGTATTGCTCAACCTACTATTAGGAACTGTGAACCCCGGCGAGTACTATTGACTGCCGTGTTTGACCGTCGTATTGACGGACCACTTATGCTAACCTTAAGAGAACAATACAGAATCGCGACTGTGTTTAGAATAGAAAGAAACAAGGTTTATGAAGAAGTTAGGAAGTCTGGAAAACTTAGAGAGAAGTTAGAGAAACATTGTAGAGAGAGAAAGCTTATTATGAAATTTTATGATATTTCAAGTTGTGTTTTCTTACAAGGGTTACACACTTATTTATAGGAGGTTTTAAGGCGCTGACATAAGCGCTTACCTCAGCGATACATCATCGCTTACATCATTGCTTACATAATCATTACATCAGCGATTACATCATCGCTTACATCATTATTTATTTTACATGATTTTAAACATATCATACTATATTTTATATTTTATAATTTTCATACCGTTTTAATGATCCATGTGGAACTCCAGCATATGTTCTTCGCAGCATCCATAATGATCATCTGGACATTCATACGAGTCTTCAATCATTCGTGCATCTTCTCCTGGTTGAACATTTATGTAGAGTTTGAACTTCTCTTCGATATCTTCAACATTTACTTCATCATCTGGGGATTGAGCGTCTTCGAAGATTTTTAAATCCAAATTACAGTCACCATAAACAGTAACAGTATAAACCAATCAGCCACAAAAAAAAAAACATATATCAAAAATCGTATTAACGAATAAAACTGGCAGTCATTTAAATCCATATAAACTACTTTTAAAAGCACCTCCATTACATATATTTTGGAGTGTCTTTTTTTTTTTTTTTTTTTTTTGTTGACAGCTATATTTTGGAGTGTCTTTAAATTTTGAAAAGATTAATAAAAAAAAGTGAAAAACAAAAATGAAAGTGTCTTAAAATGGGAAGGAGTGTCTATAGGAAGACATTTAAGACACAAAAATTGAAAATGTCTTTAAATTTTAATATGAAATTATGTTTAAAACACCCATCAAAAATTTATGAATGGAGATGATCTAACATATACACCAAAAAATTTCCAACAAGATTTGTCGGACATTCATATACACAGTCATGATCATGAGCTTTCTCATACTCCCTCTGTTTCATATTATAGGATGTTTTAGACTTTTTTTTTTTTTTTTTTTCACAATATAAGATGTTTTGAAGAAACAATTAAAGTTTCTAAGCAAAATATTAAATTAAACAGCTTTTTGACTATTTATATTCAGCAGTAAATTATATCATTGGTCAAATTATTTTTAATAGATATTAATTTGTATTTTTAATATAAAAAACTCAAAATTAATTACTTTCTTAAACTTTGTGCTTTTATCTAAAACATCTAATATTGTAAAACAGAGGGAGTATTTATTTATCATCGTTAAATGGAGATACCTCTCATTACCTCGTCAACCTCAAAGTCATTTATAGAAATGCAATAAATATGACCCGGTGCTTACCCAACAAATAATTAATAGTTAATATTATTAGTTGATAACAAATTTCAAAATTTGAGATAATTATCCATTAATTTCAAAATCTTCCAAAAAACTTAACTTCTCTACATATAAAAGTCGAAGCACTATACTAGAAAAAGAGATGCATGATCGGCCAAGATAAGTGAAAAATAGTTTTCTTTACAGACTGTTCAGATTTGGTGAAGATGGTGTCTCCTCCGGAAGAGTAACCGGTTTTCTCAACATATTTAGAAGCGATTCCGAGCGACCACTACAAGAGACACGCTTGTTTACGTCGAATTATTAAAGTCATATAATAAACCGACTTTAAACTTTTGGAAATAAAGGAATTTAATGTCATTATGTAAACCGACGTAACTCTTTTGTCGTAATATTCGGTTCTTTACATATTCGGCTCTTTACATATTAAAGCCCATATTTATTTTTGTTAAAGCCTAACACTGTAGATACTTCTAAAGACAACTGATGAATAACACTTGTCTTCTTCTTTTTCTCAAAAAAAAAAAAAAAAGAAGAAAGAAAAAAACTCGTCTTCTTCATTCACATATCTATGACCTCGATTAGTTTCTTCTAAAATCTCGAAATCGGAGCTTGTATCGAAGGTTTGTTTGTAGAATTTTGTAAAGTTGATTACGATTGGTGGTTTTTGGTGGTGAAGGAGACTTGAAGCTCTAATTCGAAGCTCTAACTCGAACCAGACGCCGTGATGAAGGATACTTGAAGCTCTAACTCAATTTTCAATAAGGTATTGAATCTGTTCCCTTGAGATTTTGCTTAATTTTGCTTTGTACCTTGAAATTTTAGTTGTCGTATGAAATTTTGATTGTGCTTGGTGTGAGATTAGGTTTGTATTGTTGTTTCCTGAATATCTAGCCTATTACTGTTGTTTTATGAGAATCTAGCCTTGTACTGTTTTTCATGGAAGCGATTCATGTTGTTTTTAGTAAATTATGAAATTGGTTTGTGTTTGTTCTGATTTCTTATATGGTTTAGAAAACTAAAATGTCTGCATATTAGAAACGTATTATGGGTTATTTAAACTTGAGTCTCTCAAGTATTTTCAGAGAAGAGATCATTGTTCACAAGCTTGATTTTGCTTTGTACCTTGAAATTTTGGTGTTGGTGTGAGATTATAGTATCCATCCATCTGTTTACCCATAATTTGTTAATGCTTGTTTGGTGTGAGATTATATTAGCTAGCCTTGTACGGTTTTTTCATGTTGTTTTTAGCAAACTATAAGATTCTGTGTTTCTTAATTATTTCGTTTTGAAACTAAGATGTCCGCATGCATCGTAGAAACGTATTCTCTATTTTTATGGGTAACGTAAACTTGAATCTCTGAAATATTTCCAGAGAAGTGGTCATTGTTATCTAGGAAATTTTAAGATGAATATGGATACGGATAAGTCGTGGATAACAAAACCTCGATTGTCTCAAGATTACATAATCGAAGTCAAGGAGTTTTTGGATTTTGTCTTTAGTAAAATAAAGGTAGACCTGCTAAAATCTCCTTGTCAACGTTGTTGCCTTGTCAAGAACAAACTTAGAGTAGACATTGAAGGTGATTTGATGTGTCATGGATTTCTAAGCACATACACAAATTGGTATCTACATGGTAAGGAATTAGACGGCCAAGAACAAACAGTCAGTTCAGATCATCAACTTCGCATAGATCAGACTGAAGATCCAATCTTGAATCTACTTGGTGATGTCTTTCCAAGTATACATACGACTACACCAAATGTGAATGCAGAATCTGTTGAGTTTGAGGGAGAAACTGATGAGTTTGCTTACATGCCTGAGGATCCTTTGAAAGAAAATAAAGCATTTGATGAGTTGATGTCAGATTGTAATCAAGCTCTCTATGACGGGTGTCAATCATTTAGCAAATTATCTTTCATACTCAAGCTCTATCATATCAAGTGTTTCTCTAGAATTAGTGACAAGGGAATGTCTATAATCAGTGACAAGAGAATGTCTATGATACTCAAGCTCTATCCTATCAAGTGTTTCTCTAGTATATATATTAACATGTTCATTAATTTTTATAGGAGAATTAGAATGGTTGAGACATAAACCTTGTTACTGCAATAACATGCTGCATCAAGTATCATCTAGTATATCAAGTGACAAGGTAACAATCTAATTTAACTCTGTTTTGGAAATATATATGACTCTGAAACTTGTATGATATTTTCAAATTGTATAACTCTTGAATTTGTCTCTAATTTCAGGTAAGATGAAGTGTGTATTACAAAAGCAGCAATTTGAGAACTATGGAGAGCTATAGATGAAGCTAAATTTGTATCTATCATATTGATTCTGTGACATGTATATTCTATGTAAAAACAAGTTCTTTTGATTAATTGAATTTTTATACAGATTATCATTTGAAATTGTAATTGACTAGAGTATAAATATATAATTATATATATAATTGTAATGATTTATTTTAGTCAAATTGTAATTGACTAAAATAATTGAAAAATATTAGTTATATACACGTCGGTTGTATAAGTGATTCAAACAGGAAAATAGATTTTAACTTTTAAGTCACAAAAAACCGATGTTATAATCTATAAAACCGACGCAAAGATTCAGACGTTAAAGTACATGTCGGTTGTGTAACTGATGTTAAGATTTTTAGCGTCGAAGGTTATTAATTTGGTTTAATAACCGTTGCCATTTGATTGAAATCAATTATAAACTGACGTAAAAGTCATAATAAACCGACGTAAAGTACCGTATCTCTTGTAGTGGACAAGAAAGAGTTAGATTATTTTTTTATCTTTAATTTCTTGTAATGCGAATGTAAAAGCGGATAATCTGACACGAAAAATTCTTACTCACCCGCATAACATCACTTTTATAAATAATGTTCTTCAGCATTGGTTTATATGAGTCAATATAATATAGTTGTTGGAAAAAAAAATAGTAATTTAAGGATTATTCATTATTTATTTCATTCAGCATTTGTGTTTTGGATCTTTGACTGACACAATCCAGTTTGGACATCACAATGTTCATTGCTCATATAATAAATATCACATATTTAGGAGACTACTGACTATGATGAAATAATGTAAATAGCTGGACCAAAATTCGGAAGTGCATAAAAGATAAAACACGTCACTGATAATATATTAAGGACGATAAAGATTACATATATAGATAAATTAATAAATACTAACATTATAAAGTTATAATAAAAAATATTGGAAGGTTACATGAGTAAGCTTCTAATCACGGCAGCTTCAGGGCTATCTTCATCAACAGAGTCAAGAAGCTGCGACAAACGATCACTGAGATTGTCAACTTCTCTATGCAATTTTCTTATGTAGTTACATGTCTCTTGTAGTACCTTCGATGCTGACACCTATTTTGAGAAAATAATATTGTTAGGAGTCTACATTAATATATATATATATATATACGAAAGAGGTCAAATGAAATGAATCTGTATATATGTAGTATACCTTATCAGAACGACGCCGTTCTTGAATCTCCGGCAAAAACTGACGGAGCTTACTAACGAGGTCGATCATCTGATCATCGGAGATTCTTGAAGCACTTGAAGATTGTCTTGATCTTCTGTTAGACATTTTCTTGTTTCTACTTTTTGATTAGTTGTAACACTACAATGCCGCAAGAAAAATGACCTTTAAGTTGTGTTCTTTCTCTCTCGTTCTAGATTGATAATAGAGAAGAGATAGAGAGAAAGATAAGGGTTGTATTAAAACGAGAGTTTAAAAGAAAAAAGTGAGAGAAGCTATATAGATTATAGAGGGTTTATGTTTATTCCACAAGTTGTATATTTTGTTGAAGAGGTGTGAAA
Organism: Arabidopsis lyrata subsp. lyrata; assembly: GCF_000004255.2. Classification (NCBI taxonomy): domain Eukaryota; kingdom Viridiplantae; phylum Streptophyta; class Magnoliopsida; order Brassicales; family Brassicaceae; genus Arabidopsis; species Arabidopsis lyrata. Next base: position 5,039,308 of record NW_003302551.1, read on the forward strand.
GAAGAAAAAGAAGAGCAAACGAAAAGAGAAGACAAGAGAAAATTGTAAGAAATTGTTTCGGGTTATAGAGACACTTAGAGATGTAAAGAAAATGAGAAAGTGATAAGAGAGATATAAAGAGGTCAAGGACCACATGGGAGAGGGAGAGAAGAGAGAAATAACATAGACAATGATGTAAATGGGAGAGAAAGAGATTTGAATCTTTGCTAACCTCAAACCAAATTCGTTTAGATAAAATTATATTTTTCTTTTTTCTCATATACATATAGTCACCTAGATGTGAAATGAATACATAATATTCTAAGTGGGTTTTTCTATTAGTTAGTCAAGATAAGTAATCAATTTGTTTTACTAAAGGCATATATTTGAAAATTCCAAAATGTATATTTTAAAACTAAGAGTGGATTTATATTATAAAAACGTATTTAATATTATATTAATAGCAAAATATCTGGCTGTTATGTGGTAGAACTTTTTCATTAGAAAGTTTCATAAACTTAAATGTAAATGCCCCCAGCTTGCAGCATGTTTATTACTAACAAAAAGTCCTCACTAATTTATAGGAAAACTTATATTGAAGCTTTATAATGATTTAATTAACTTTTAAAAAAAAATATTGTATGGCTTTAAATCAAATTTTTTTTAATAAAACTAGTAACAATATGAATAATTGAAACTATTGTATATAATATAATTATGCTGAATAATGGACGAGGATTTAAAAATTTTAACTGGAGAAATAGATGAAAAAGCTGAACGTTCCCAAAGCTGGTGTTAAGTTTGAAGTGGGATTTAAGAGAAGTGTTCCATGTTGAGCAAACAATGTGGCCCTTTATGTGCATGTCACTAAAAGGCAATACCATGTGATGACCTTGACTTTCTATTTTCAATTCATTACTATTTACGATATTATCCCACCTTGGATTAATATATAGAAAGATCTAGAATTGATCCAGGAAGTTTGTAGTTGATCCGAAATTGAACCTATCTTCTATTCAAGATTATAGACCTAACTCTCTGTCATGTAGGATATATGTCAACATAACGTATATGTGTGTATAGTAATCAAAATCCATTTATAACATTTGGTCTAGTTAAATTAGTGTGTTCACATGCCTTTAGAACTTATAACACATTGCTTGTAGTAGCACAAGAATTTCGAATCAGTAAGTTGATATGCCATGAACCTATATGGACTGCAATTTCAGTTTAGAACTCCTATTTGGATTTAGATTAACAAGTCGAGTTAGTTTAGAACTCCACTTAATAATATTATTATCCCTTAACCGTGAATATAGCCAACACTATATTAATAATTAACCACATCAGTTGAGATGTGTAAGGACCGAAAACGTTGTAATGTTAATTATCATGAAAAATGGGACATGTCTGGATAAAAAATTTATAATATAAACGTTTAATGTAGAAAAAAGGACTATTTTTAATATGATTAGAATTTAAAATAACAAAAATACGAAGATTTTAATATAATATCAAAACACATTAAAAAAAAATATAATATCAAAACAAAAACAAAATTTATCGGATGTTTCAGTGAACTATTATAAACGTCTGGTTATTAAGCTTTTTAAGGTTATTCCAATTTTTCATTAGTAAGATATAGTCCACTTTGGGTCCAAGTGTCTAAGCATGTACGGATTTGTTTTGGACTTCTTTCCAAAAGGTTTTATACTAATTAGAGTTAGACTAGATTTATATACTAGACTATTATTTTCAAAACTTCCGATGTGAAACGTTGGTTTGTATCCCAATATATATTAGTTACCGTCTACTTAACATTGGGTTAGAAAAAAAAGAAAAGAAAAAAAAATTAGCAGCGTGGACTTTGATTCGGTCTTGCAATCGATTACCCAAAAAAAAAAGTAGCCATGATAAGTTCGTCTGCTCCCTAATTTAACTCCTATGTTTCGGAAGCTTGGGATCTAGTTTACATGATGTTTAATGGCATACATGTCCCATGTGGTTGCTTAAGATCTCAGATTATGCCTCTTTAGATTCTAAATCATGATTACCACGGGGATACAAGGTACTTAATTATGTCCTTTATTTGTGTACATTGTTTGCATAACATACAAAAGTGTCAATAAATTAGGAAAAGTCCACTAATTAATTAGTATTAAATCTAATCAATTGAATCTTGTTTGACGTTTTAACAACAACAAAAAATAAACTGAACCATGTTATTGTTTTTTCGTCCAACTTCCAAACTAATAGGAAAATATCTACCGGAATTAGTAATTATTAATAGCTAATAGTACAATTAAAATCATTTTTTCTTTTTATGATTTAGAATTTTTTTTTAAAGCACTACCAAATGTAAAATTAATTATTTTAAGCAATAGAGTGAGCGGAATATGTTAATCGCTTATTTTCTACAATTCACAAATTAACGGATTTGAATCCATGTTGTGATAAAGGAAAAACATATCACTCAGAATATTCATAGTAATTATTTATCTGAAAATTACTTAGTTTGACTCAAATCAGAAGAAAAATAACTAGATTAACACCCAAATATTATGGTTTACTAGAATAACACAATTTTTGTGTTAAAAGACCAAATACCCATTTTATTTTCAATTCTATTAAAATAAAATAATTAACATATAATAATTAAATTAAATAGAAAATTAAAAAATACAGAAAAATATTATAAAACTAAAAAAAAAAACAGAAAAAATACAAAAGAAACAAAATATATATAAATTGAAATATATATATATATATATATTTTTGGATGAAGAAAATATTAAAAATATCAAAAACGAAAAAAAACAAATACCCATTTTATTTTCAATTCAATTAAAATAAAATAATTAACATATAATAATTAAATTAAATAGAAAATTAGAAAGAAAAAAAAAACGACAAGAAAATATAAAATGAAAAAAAAATACAGAACAAAAAAAAACGAAAAAAATACAAAAAAATAATAAATAAATAAAAAAAGAAAAAAAATATATAAAAACGAAAAAATTATCTTTATCTATATTAAGAAAGAGACAGCCACACATGAACCATCTATAAATAAGTTTGTTGCGATAAAAATATGTCTGTCATTACCTTATTGTGCAGATTAAAATTCTATTTTCATCAATAAAGCTGCCATCATAAGACATATTTTGTTATAGCCTATTTGAAATCTGTCGTAATATAAAAGAAATCTGTCATAACATAAAACATTTCTGTTGAGTTTATGTCATTCTAACAATTTATATTTTTCTATAACAAATTTGCGGTCACATTTATGATTTTTGTTAAAAAAAACTATCATAACATAAAATAAATCTGTTATCACCAATAATTCAAAGTAATAATTTTTTTTTTATTAACAGATCTGCTACATTATGACAGATTTTTATCGAAAAATATAAGTCTGACGCCACTAAGACAATAATTTTGCCGCATATTTTAATAAATCTGTCAAAATTACGAAAGTCCGTGGTGTCATAATAAAGCAAGTCTGTCGTGAGGAAAAAATTTGCTACAAATTAAATATTTGTCGTAACCTATTTTAAGTACGTCTGTGGGAGAAAAAAATTATGTCATAGAAAAATAAGTCTGTCATGAAAAATAATCCTGTCACAATTAACCCAACAGATTTTTTAAATATATTTTTTTCCAAATATTTTTTCACCACGTTTTTTAAATATATTTAAGGGTAATTTTGATTTTTTTTATTCCTAACAAAGAGAGAAAGGGTATTATGGTCATGAAAATAACTTATTTAACCCCCAAATTTTTTGAGACATTCTAGTAATTAGAATCATAATTTGGGTTTATCTAGTAAGTTTTCCTTATTTTATTTCATTTATTTCATGTCCTTTATGGGACATCTAAGTATGTGATTGAGGAAAACGGCATTTTTCAACATCAATTATTTGCTGGCGGGTTTTTCCAACCCAAACTATGACCCCCAGTCGATTTCAACCCAAACCCAAAAATAATTCAAAATCGAAACCTGAGCTAATGCAAATGAGCCGATTTCAACACGATGTGAGACAATATTAGTTCGAAAGTTAATGGTTCTCAAGGTTATTTGATTTTATTTTCAAGGTTTGCTGAATGCTATAGAGAGAGAATTACCCAAAGTTGAGCAACCGTTAACTTTTGAACTAACACCGTTTCTTGTCATGTTGAAATCGGCTCATTTGTATTAGTTCAGGTTTCGATTTTGAATTATATTTGGGTTTGGGTTGAAATCGACTGGAGGTCATAGTTTGTGTTGGAAAAAACCCGTCAACAAATAGATAAGATTGAAAAAGACCGTTTTCCCGTATGTGATTGTTAAAGCTTTTGTTTGCCTAAGCTTCACATCACATTGATTATTTTTGTAATAACATGTTTGTTTTATCCTCTATTTGAACGAAATGCTTTTAGTATTAAACACAATTGAATTAACTAAACACAGACAAATATTTTTAGTCTAATTGTACTGTTTTATTGATTATTGAACCCGGGAAATTAATTTTCTACATTGGTGACTACTAGAACATTAGCATACATGGAAGATAATGTTTGTCTATTGATCTAGCTAAATATAATTGTAGAATTGCATGGAACAATAAAATAAATATGGTTATTACGAAATGTGTCGAACAAAGGGTGAAAAATGAACAGAGTAAAATTGAATGGTAACCATAATTCATAAGATTAGATATAATTAACAAACAAATGTCTAGAATTTTGAGTACCGGAACGCAAAGACGCATGTCGTTTGGAAGGAAAGAGGATAATAACCGCACCTCGTAATTGAAGGCGTATAGCTAGGTTGAGAAAGATACTCAAGACATATAATTGTCCATTAAACGTTATCTACATGAGTAAAAAAAAACATTATCTACATAGTAATATTGTGTAACCATTCGTAATTATGAAGAGTAATACATCAAAGAGCATAAAAAATTATACGTATTCAATTGGTATTATGAACTTTGCCTATATTTTTTTTTTCTATTTCTGATGATAGTTTCTGATAGTCAAGTCTCTAGTCTATTTGCAATGTGAGTTTAAACTCATAGTTTTACAAACGAAAAAAAAAAAAAAAAAATCTTTTTTTAGAATTAGTCATATTTGCTGTATTACTATATATAGGTTCTAACGATTTTGCATCTTTATTCATGCGAAACTTTTTTTTTTTTGATAAAACGTTCAAGTAAAACTTACATTATATTATTGTAGTTGTATGTAAACTTACCTCTACTATCCGCGGATTTCAAAATTTAAGATTAGCTCCGAATAGTTATTCTACACAGAATGGAGCAGACAAAGGCAAAGCGTACCAAAAATGGTATTGTATTTTTTGTGCTAGTTTTAAAAATAAATTTCTGTGTTATACCTTGCTTTTATAACGATATTGACCAAATACACGAATTATTCACCATAAATATACATGATGGTATATCAAGATTCAAGAGCCCTTGTTTGAGGAGGTTCGCTCTCGTATTTGAAAAGAAGCTAATCACTATGTTTTGGCTCGCTTTTACCTTAAAACTCGGATTTGTTTTCAAAGATTGTCGCCATTATAACTTCTGGATTTGCTTGACGCAGCCATACTTGGGTTGACTCCACCTGTTCAGTGAAGAAGAAAAGAAATGAAAAACATGCAAGTACCTAACCAAAACTCCCTCTATTCTTTTGAAAAACAATGCACATAAATGTAGACATTATATATTAAAATATATTGCGTATTATAGCTACGGGAGATGTAACATGTTAGTCCATGTGGGTTTCACGTACTAAATGTTAGGCTTTTAGGCTCCACGATGTTTTTATGTCTAACGATCTTTGATTTTTCCTATCTTTTTTGGTTCATTCAAACATAATGTAACAAAATAAGATTATTCAAATATAAGTTTATTTATAAATAATGAGAAAAGCAGCCTTATGCAATAATTGAATTTTCCGACATGGTTATTTATATATTTTTAATTTGATAGTAAAATTTTTGTAGTTAAAGGTTTATGCTGCGGAATCAACGTAGTTTAAGCTATACGATTTTACGAAAATGCGTAATAATATACTATTATTCAGCTTGCTATAATAGTCATATCAACGAGTCATAATACGTCTTGACCTTTTTATAAGTACTAGAATACTGTATAATATATGCGATAACTAAAAAAGTTTGTTTTATATGAATTGAAATTATGCCCCGACAAAATACTTAATGATGTTAAAGCACACTTCACCTACCTTTGCTGATTGGTCAATTTACCAATAAATAATTGTTCTAACTCTTACACTGACACCCTTTTACCAACGTCGAATGTAAAATTTTTTACTGATATATATAATTATAGCGGAGAGAGAGTATATTGTCATGACCGGTCCAATACTATGGGCTGCCTAAAGCTAAAAAAATATTTTTTGCCTATAAATTATAAAAATATAGTAAAATGTTGTTTGAAAAGTTCAAACCCGGATTATGAGAAAGTGTTAAACCCAAAATAACCATTGCGCTATAAATAATTTTATTAATTTAATGCCCTGAAAAGTTTATATATATTTTGGCGCCTAAACTTGTTGGGCTTTGGGTCAGGGAGGGCCGGCCCTGTATATCGTCAATCCATGGTAAAATGTTGCAGTAGCAAGACATCTTTTGTTTTAATAAGTTTCATAACAAAACAAGAAGGCTTTGCAAAGACAAGTAAAGCTAGCAAAGTAGCAATACGGTGCTTTTTGATACATGTACTGCACAAAAATTTAAATTTATTATCTGAACTCTTACTAAATGACAAATTTTCCTTGACTAATTTTGAACGTCAAAGTTAAAAGAGACAGGACTCGTTGGCTCCTAATAAAAACGACATCATTTTTATTGTTAAAAAGAAAATAGGGATTATTGTTAATTATACCATTTTTTCATAGAAATCTTTTGAAATTGTCATTTTTACTAAAATCTTACGGATATACCATTTTAGAACACTTAAAAATGTATGTATTTCGGATTTTTTTTGGTAAAGTTACGTAGTTTATACAAAATACTAAACCCTAAGAACAACCACAACCGACTAAACACAAACATAACAAATAAAATGCATGTTAAATCATATTTTCGTAGCCTAAAAAAAGGCAAAATCCATAAACTATTCAAAAAAGGCAAAATATGCCATCCCAAAAAATGGCAAATCCATAATTGATTAAAAAAAAAAATCACAAAATTTTGCTCTCTCGAGGATTCGAAATTGAGGCAATGTAAACCATAGCCAAGCGTGAGACCAGTTGAACAGTATGACATTTTCAATTTTTCTTACAAACACATTGATTTATTATTACTTCCTTCTTTATCATTGTCTTCTTGGTAATCCTTCTTCATGAATGATCTTTATATAAATAATAATCAAGTTATGGTAATTAAGAAGTAAGAAACCAAATTTTAATTAATAACTCTTGATTTTAACGGCTCACTAACGTTAAAGTTAGTTAAAGCTTATTTTGGTATTTTAGAACATCTCCTACCCGTCTTTATTTTTATCTTTAAAATAGATTTTGGAGTAGGATTTTTTCAACTCATCTCCATTTCCAACTCCAAAATGGAAATCTCCATTTTTCTTTTTATATTTAGAGACTTCTATTTTTAGTTTACATCAAGTTTCTATATTTAACTTCAAAAAAATGAATTAGGATTCGAGCAAAAATCAAGATATTTTATTTTAGAGAAAAAACAAATAGGTCGAAGATGGCCTTTGCAAAAATTCAAATAGTAAGATAGCTCAAAACACCGTATTAGTTTTGAGTGTTTTTTTTTCTCGGCACTTTAAATTTAGTCAAATGTTTATTTTGACCATTTTTTCAAGCATACGACGAAAACAAAGGAAATGTTCATGGGCCGGCTCGTTATGGGCCAACAGATTTAACAAAAACAAAAAAACAAAATAATATTTTAGATTTTCCAGAAAATAAAAGCCCAAATCAAGGCCCACTAAAGGACATAGAAATTTTGTAGTTGGGCTCATAATTGTCAAGACTTATGTCAGTTTCCTTGACGGTAAGTAGTAGGATATATCATATATCCATCCATACATAACATGGGTTCATAATTCGTAAATTTATAATTCTACATTTTTTCTGTTAAAGTGTATTATACTATTTATAGGATAAGTGCACGTAATTGTTTTTAAAAACTTGTAATCTTGTACATTGTCTTTTATGCAAGGAAAGTCTTTAAATATCTACTTTAAGACCTACAATTTCTTTTTCTGTTACATCTACATGATGTTTTGTTATTTTATATACGGTGATAATATGTAATAATATAACATTCTAGTTATTTTATACGGTTTCGTCACTATCGGGTTTTGTAATTTATCGAATATGAACAGGACGTAACTTGACTATTTTTCTACACCAAGAGGACCCATATCAAAGTGGAAAACTATATAAGAATACAAGTTGTGTGATAGGTCGATTTCAATTTTCTAATTAAAACATTTACTTAAGAAACAAAGAAGAGCAAAATATTAAAGTTATGAGAATTATAAGGTTGGGAGAGTTAAGTACACTGTCGGATAAGGGACCCTCTGTGTGAAACAGAAGCAACGCAATAGTCAATATCTTATCATTATCAAAACCACGTTTCATGCATATCTCGCTACATAGTACAAATTACTCAAAATCTTCTATATTTTTTTTTTTTTTTTTTTTTTTTTTGAAAACGACTCAAAATCTTCTATATATCATATAATAATTTGTGTGAATTCATGTGTTATCTGTCTATATGTGTTTTGTCATTGTTTCTTGCTTTGAAGATGAGATTGACTATGAGATTTATGAATCTGATTGGTAACACAAAACCGTATAACGTTTTTAGTGGATAAATAGAATGGCTAACGTATATAAATAGTTAAATAGTAATGTCAACCACTTCTTGATTTTTTTAGTTGATCACTTGATCTATTACATCAATCATATGTCTCCTATTGGTATTCTTGTTAATTGGTCGCTTGCGTACTGTCACGGAGTTGATAACTTGAGATAATAGTAGCTCGATTTATCTAAAATGAATTATAATCAATATTATTAACTTTTAGATATATCATACATATTTTTTTTTTGGTAAAGTAGATATATCATATATGTTATTCAATATGACTTAGAAATCTAATGAATTGTTTTTTGACTAAGTTAATATTATTATAATTCATTAATTTTTATAAAAATCTACTTTCCTATAAATAGATTTAAGATTTGTATTGGACTTAAACCGCATCACATATAAACTTTACTTTTATGTGAATGGTAACAAAATGCAGAACATATAATTCATCTCACGTGTTCTGCCACACTATTCAAAGCTTGCAAGGGTAACTGGTACATCAATACTAACGTATGTAGCAATGTCCAAAAACTGATGGATATGATGTTCTGAAATGATTGATAGATAAAGATAGGAGATTTTACACATAAAACCAGTTTGCTAAACTATGAATAATACAACGAGTGACATTGTTGAAAATGGGAGAAAAGATAGCACATGTCTGCACTTTTGCCTTCTCATCATACATTTAAAAAGGAAAGTAGTTTTCTATGTGAAAAGTAAAAGAAATAGTCTTCACACTTTTTCACTACTTTTCCGTCTGTAAATAACATTTACTTCATGAATTAAAACCTCTTTAGTGCAGAAATTACATGAATCTATCTAAATTTTTGAAAATTTATTAATACAAAATGCATATTTTTCACCAAATCATATATATATATATATATATATATATATATATATATAACTAATTAACACTTTTACGTTTTTGAAATATGATTTTCGTATAGACTTTTCATTTATGAAAATACACCTCACGCAAAAAAAAATTATTAGAATCATATAGTTAGTCTCATGTCAGAGCCGGACCAAAGAAATTTGGGGTCCCATACGGATTAAGGAAAAAAATAGCATCGCAATTTTTTTTGGTTCAAAAGCATCATAAAAAAAAAACTAGAATAAAAACAATCACTTTAAGCAAAAATCTTTGATTGTTTTAGAAAATTTTAAAGTAAAAACTTATTTTTTTAATCATTCAATTATATATAATAATTATAAAAAAATTTTAGATACATATATATATAACCAAAAAAAAAATTGTGGGGGCCCTCTAAAAATAAGGGTCCCATTGCATAGTTTCATGAAAATTTGCTCCGGTGTGGCTCTCATGTTCATATACATATGATCAAGAACGCATTAGAAATGTCAACAACTAATACAAAACTTTTAGCATCAATGCGATTATCCGTATGATTTATACATTAGATTATCGTATGTATTTTTCATTTATCAAAATACGACTTGAACAAAACAAATCAACAACTAATACTAAAATTTTAGCATCGGTCAATGCGATTAGGGATATGATTTGTACATTATATTAAAAGTACATGGATGAGAATAATATTTGGGTGAGTGTCCAGAGTAGGAATGGTATAGTGGGATAGAAAATCAGATGAATCCCATAGCATCGTAATTAAGCAACATGGTATCAATTTGCTCTTCTTTAGAATTCGATTTCCACATAATCTTTTTCACTTTCGTTTGATTAGTCGAAACATTATCAAATTACTTGATGGTTATACTCACTCTTTAAAATTAGTCGCTATTTGGTCCGGATCATCTTGTAACCAAAACAGAAATAAAAATAATAGTATTATTCACACGATCAAAATTATGCCTTAGTTCGATGATTACAAAATTTTCCTCATGATTCTGTACACTATCTATTACAATACTCTAGATACACATACTACTGGAAAGTGAAACCTAACGCACTGGAACACTAGAGGTTTGTCAGTGAGAGTGGGGACATTCGAGTCCTTCCCAATGCTGCTTCATGTTCAATCTATTTTTTTAGTTAAAAGTTTTATATTTCATCACAATTATTTTAAAGTGGTAATGATAACAACACTAACACAGTAACACTTTCCATAAAATTCATAACTTAATTCAGCTTTTTCTGAGTTTTTAATTTACTTTTGCGTGAATGCTTTTAGGTTTATGTGATGTTGGTAAAAAGTATATTATCCTTTTCTTATTGATTTTTGTTCACTAAGATATGCAATGATGACTGATTATTTTCTTTCTCTTTTTAATTTTTATAAATTGTGAGTCTTAATCCATTCTGAATCAAACTCAATTTTTTCTTACGTGTTGGTATTTTTGAATATTTAATTCCTTACATGTATTGCCTTGTGATCGCAAGACTTGGTGAAAGATCCACTAATTATTTAAGTTTTTTTTCAAAAATTATAACAAATTTGAATAAATTAGTATTTGTAGTCTTTATATATTTGATGTGTTGATTTGGAAAAAAGAATTATGAGAAGATATGGTCTTTATCACAAACAGCAAAACCACATGCAAAGCAAATAAAGGCAAAGAGATCCAACAGATAGAATAAGATTAAAGAGCTTCACAGTTGGTTTCTTTAGTTTTTATTTTTATTTTCTTTTCATATAAATTATTGAAACTTTATGGCTCCACACACCAAATAAAAGAAAAAGAATAGTGAAAAAGAACTAAATAATTCAAGTAAAAAAATAATAATAATAATAATAATAATAATAATAATTCAAGTACATCCTTTCATTTTCAACACATCAACAATCAGAAGATATATATTGATCAAGAACCCATTTTGATTTTTTTTAAAAATTGATAAGTTGCATTATAGATAATCTTATAGAAGTTCTCTAGATGGTCATATCCCAAATTATATACATGATACGTATGAACATTTCTTCTAGGAATTCTAGGTTGTTTACAATTCTAAAAATAATATTCCTCCTTAAACTGGCATGTGATGATGATCACAAACGTCTAATTTTTTAAAAGAAATTATGTTATAACTCGACTCAGGAAGATAAGAGCTAAAGCTTAGACTGGCATGACTCTAATACCAACGTTTTGATTGGAAGCCTTGGTAAAAATGTGAGATAGTTGATCATGTGTGAAAAATATGGCCAGTAGTGAAGCTGCCGTTGATTATCTCATCTTAAAGGGAGTGACAATCAAGTTTAATGAGTTTGATACGTTCATAGAACATTCCCAAATGTGAATGAACTTGTTATTGGTATATAAGTTTGGTTTAGTGTAAACCGGTTATTTATGTTGATAACCGGAACACTCTTGTATAAATAGAAGGTTTTTGTTGTAACAAACTTTCAAGAGAGTTAATGGAAAATTCATCTTCTTCTTCGTTTCCTCTTCAATTCTCTCTTCAACTATTATGGTATCAGAGCATTGAGTACTAAAACTCAATCGATTCTCGGATCTTCGAGCTTCTACACTGTGGAACTCATTGATTCATTTGTTTTCTTCTTCGTTTTCCGACTGGATCTTTCAAAATTTCAGCTGAGAAACTTTTTCTGGTCTTGTGATGGTTTCCGTTTCACGATTACGGCGTCGTACTAGAAGATCGAGCAAAGAATCAGCTGAGAAAACTCCAGATCGATCAAAATCTTCATCGCTTCCACCGATTTCTTCACCGATTCCACCGATTTCTTCACCGATTCAACATAATTTCACTCAACAACCTTCGCTTCATCAATCACCACAGTTCGATTTCATGGATTTTCATTATTCACCGTATGCACTGTCTAATGGTGATAATCCGGGTTCAACAATTGTATCTGAGGTACTTGATGGCTCAAACTTTTTTTCTTGGAAAATAGCTATGTTCGTTGCCTTGGATGCTAAGAATAAGTTTGCTTTTGTTGATGGATCTTTACCAAGACCTCCTGAATATGATCCTAGCTTTAGAGTTTGGTCACGTTGCGACAGTATGGTCAAATCTTGGATTCTAAATTCCGTCACTAAGCAGATCTATAAGAGTATCCTTCGTTTTAACGATGCTGCAGAAATTTGGAAAGATTTGATAACTCGATTCCACATTACAAATCTTCCAAGATCATATCAATTAACTCAACAGATATGGAGTTTACAACAAGGTTCGATGAGTCTTTCGGATTACTATACGGCTTTGAAGACTTTATGGGATGATTTAGATGGTGCTACTTGTACTCGCACTTGTCAAAATTGCAAATGTTGCAAAGCTACTGGAACAATTGCAGATCATGCTAAGATTGTGAAATTTCTATCTGGTTTGAATGAATCATATGCTGCAATCCGAAGTCAGATCATCATGAAAAAGACTATACCGGATTTTTCAGAGATATACAACCTCTTGGATCAAGATCACAGTCAACGAAACATTGTTACAGTTCCTAATGCTTCAGCTTTTCAAGTCTCTACTAATGATCAGTTCACAGTGAATGCTACTCGATCTAGTTATCAACAAAACACTAAGGCGGTTCCTAACAAGATTCAGTGTGCTCATTGTGGTTATACATGTCATAGTGTGGAGACTTGTTACAAGATTCATGGTTACCCTATAGGTTTCAAGCACAAACAAAAGACTGATGGGAAAACTCTTACGTCTAAACCAGTGATAGCAAATCTAGCTTTGAATGCTAGTCCTACAACAAACACCAAAGGTATTGGACCAAATGAGATTGCAGAGTTAGTTGGAAATATGTCAAAGAGCCAGTTACAAGATGTGATTGCGTATTTTAGTACACAACTTCACAATCCTGCACAACCAATCACTATTGCTTCAGTTGATGTTGCATCTTCAAGTGGTTCTAATGGCCCTGCATTTATTGGTATTACTTTCTCTCCTTCTACTCAATGGTTTATGTGTGTTATGACAGCCTCTAGGAGATTTTTAACTAGCAGTACTTGGATCATAGATAGTGATGCTTCACATCATGTTTCTTATGATAAGAACTTGTTTGAGAGCCTATCTGATGGTCTGAGTAGTGCAGTTACTCTTCCTACTGGTAGTAATGTCAATATTGCAGGAATTGGAGTAATCAAGTTGAATGCACAGATCACTCTGACTAATGTCCTATATATTCCTGAATTTCGGCTCAACTTACTAAGTGTCAGTCAACTGACAAGAGCTTTGAAGTCTCAAGTATTTTTTGATGAAGAGTGTTGCATAATTCAGGATCATACCAAGGAGCAAACGATTGGCAGAGGTAAAGAGATTGGAGGCTTATATGTTCTTGACACTAGTTCTGCTGAATGCACTAGTTTGAATAATTCACTATTGGTTTCTCCTAGTCCTCAAGTTTCTGTTGTTGTTGATAGTGCTTTATGACATAGTCGATTAGGACATCCATCATATGATAAGATTGATGTATTACATAATGTTCTTGGAATTCATAAAAGGAATAAAGATGAGTCAGTTCATTGTTCAATTTGCCAGCAAGCTAAACAAAAACACTTATCATTTCCTTCCAAGAATAATATGTCTACTAACAGCTTTGATCTTGTTCACATTGACACTTGGGGACCTTTTGCAACACCTACTCTAGAAGGATACATATATTTTTTAACGATTGTCGATGATCACAGTCGAGCTACTTGGGTTTTTCTGATAAAGACGAAGAATGAGGTACTTCAGATATTCCCTGAGTTTATTCAAATGGTTAATACTCAGTTTCAGACGTGTATGAAGGCAGTTCGTTCTGACAATGCTCCTGAGTTAAGATTTGATAAGCTTTACAAAGAAAAGGGTATTGTGTCGTATCACTCTTGTCCAGAGACACCACAGCAAAATTCTGTAGTAGAGAGGAAGCATCAACACATATTGAATGTTGCAAGAGCTCTTATGTTTCAATCAAATATCCCTTTGGAGTTTTTGGGGTGACTGCATCTTATCTGCAGTTTTCTTGATCAATCGATTACCATCTCCTCTGATACAACAGAAGTCTCCATTTGAGCTACTCAACTCTAAAGTTCCTGATTATTCACAGCTAAAAGTCTTTGGTTGTCTCTGTTATGAATCAACAAGCACACATCAGAGACACAAATTTGAACCAAGGGCCAAGGCATGTGTTTTCTTGGGGTATCATGCAGGTTACAAAGGTTATAAGTTGCTGGATGTGGAAACAAACACAATTCATATCTCAAGACATGTTGTGTTCTTCGAGAATATCTTTCCTTTTGCGACCAAAGATGGAGTACCTGCAGATATTTTTAACATTGAATCTGGTTCTGATGATTCTGTTTCAGCACTTGATCCAGTTTCAAATAATGTTGAGATTCCAGTGTTTACTCCTGCAACAACGCCTACAATAATGCCTGAAACAACACCTGCAACAAAATCTAAAAAGAAGTCTGGAAAGAGAAAAACAAAACCGCCAGGATACTTACAAGATTATCACTGCAATGCTGTTCCTAATGTGCTTAAGGATGTCAGGTACCCTATTTCAGCATCTATCAATTATGCTCAATTGTCAGAAGAATTCACTGCTTATATTTGTGCAATAATTAAGTATCCAGAACCTAGAACTTATGCACAAGCAAAGCAGATACAAGAATGGATTGATGCTATGAAGATTGAGATTGATGCTCTTGAAGACACTAATACATGGACAGTCTGCAGTTTACCTGATGGAAAGAAACCCATTGGATGCAAATGGATCTTTAAGGTAAAACTCAATGTAGATGGAAGTTTGGAAAGGTTTAAAGCACGTTTAGTAGCTAAAGGCTACACACAAAAAGAAGGAGTGGATTATGGAGATACTTTTTACCCTGTTGCCAAAATGACAACTGTGAAAGTTCTACTCTCTGTGTCAGCTGCAAAGAATTGGAATCTCCATCAACTTGATATTTCAAATGCGTTTTTGAATGGAGATCTAGATGAGGAAATCTATATGAGTTTACCTCAAGGTTATTCGCCAAGAAAGGGAGGCTCTTTACCAGACAATGCTGTTCTTAAACTTGAGAAATCCTTATATGGATTAAAACAGGCATCAAGACAATGGTACCTGAAGTTCAGTACAACATTGATGAATCTTGGTTTTAAGAAGTCTCAAGCTGATCATACACTCTTCACCCGCAAAGCTGGTAATGTTTTCACATCTCTTTTAGTGTATGTTGATGACATAGTTATTGCTGGGAATGATGAAGAGGTTATAGCTCAGTTGAAAGTTGATTTAGCAAAGGCTTTTAAGCTTAGGGACTTAGGTCCTTTGAAGTATTTTTTAGGCCTAGAAATTGCTAGATCTGTTGAAGGCATATCGATATGTCAGAGAAAGTATACATTGGAATTACTAGAAGAAATGGGTCTCTTAGGCTGTCGCCCTTCTTCAATACCAATGGAACCTAGTCAGAAGTTGACTCAACATAATGATGAACCAGAGATAGAAAATCCAGAAACTTATCGTCGCTTAGTTGGCAAACTAATGTATCTCACGATCACAAGACCGGATATAACATTTGCTGTCAACAAGCTATGTTAGTATTCTTCCTCTCCGAAACGGTCTCATCTCAATGTTGCTTATAAAGTGGTACATTATTTGAAAGGCACAGCTGGTTTGGGTTTGTTTTACTCATCCAAGTCCGATTTGTGTTTAAAGGCATACACTGATGTAGATTGGGGTTCTTGTGTTGACTCTAGAAGATCTACATCAGGTTATTGTATGTTCCTTGGTGATTCATTAGTGTTTTGGAAATCAAAGAAACAGGACATGGCCTCTGCTTCTTCTGCAGAATCTGAATATCGGGCGATGGCTATGGCTAGTAAAGAGATTGCGTGGCTGGTAAAACTTGTTTCTGAGTTTCAAATACCTCATACAAAACCAGTACCAATGTTTTGTGACTCCACTGCAGCTATTCACATTGCTAATAACTCGGTTTTTCACGAGAGAACGAAGCATATTGAGAATGATTGTCATATCACTAGGGATCGAATAGAACAAGGTTTGTTGAAGACTCTGCATGTTACCACTACTTCTCAGCTTGCAGATATTCTAACTAAACCCTTGTTTCCTTCTCTATTCAATTCCCTTTTGAGCAAGATGAGTCTTCTTTCAATTTACGTCTCATCTTGAGGGAGGCTATTGGTATATAAGTTTGGTTTAGTGTAAACCGGTTAATCATGTTGATAACCGGAACACTCTTGTATAAATAGAAAATTTCTGTTGTAACAAACTTTCAAGAGAGTTAATGGAAAATTCATCTTCTTCTTCGTTTCCTCTTCGATTCTCTCTTCAACTATTACTTGTCATGAAAAACTCGGAGGCCTTTGTTTTGTACCAAAGACCAAAGAGTCTTCAAGAATATTTGAGCGTGAACAAATTGTAAATGCAAGAGCTACTAAGTTTTGAATTAGTTCACGATGTAACTCAGAATTTCTCAAAAAACTCTTTCGATTAATAGAAAATATGTTTACAAGGTTTCTCCTTTAACACTATTTTCTATTCTCTCTAAGTCTTGTTCCTTAATCACAGACCGATTAAGAACAATAACTCTCCTTAAAACCCTTAGCTCTCTTTAAGCCTCTAGTTCTCTATTTCTCTCAAACTAAGACTTAATAGCTACGAATTCTCTCTCGTGATTGTGCTAAGCTTTCCACAAGCCTTAGCACCCTATTTATACTAAATAGGTTGAGACCATACAACAGGTCGATTTCCAATTCTAAAACTAATTGGAATGGACAATTTCCTTTTTTCTTTATGGAATAGGAAATTGTCCTTTGTCTTCATGTTTTCCTTTTCTTCTTGCAAAAGGAAACTCTTCAGTCTTCTAGAATCTTCTCTAAGCTTCTAGTCTTCACTTCAAACCGCCATAACAAGATTCTGCATATTTCCTTAATCTTGTTCATGTTGCTCTGTTCTCTTGAGTTACTTCTTGACTTAGTTCAGGTACTCCTTCAGAAGCTGCATCTTCAATCTCCCCCTTTTTAATCTTGTGTCTCTCAAGCACCTGCATTTGAAATCTTCTATCTTTTGTAGACATTTTTCATCACAAGCAATCACAGACTTTAAACAATTGAAGTTATTAAAAATTTTAGCAATTTCGTCCAACAAAAACTAACTCCCCCTAAATCTGACAAAGTCTGAAAAACAAGCAACAACAAAGTCTGGAGTTCAAACAAAAAGATCAAATAACTACTCCCCCACAACACATGAACTCCCCCAGAATCACAGCCATACTCCTTTCTCCCCCTGCTTGAGAGCTCAAGGTTAAAAACCAAACTTCCTATAGTCTTTTGGACAAAGGATGACTGAGAACAAGTTGTTGAATCACTCCATTCATCTTGGAAATAGCCTGAGCTGTGTCTAACAAGGCCATAAACATTCCCTCTCTATCATCCTCATCAGGGTGTGGCAGACGGATGCTTCCAATGTCCACAACAGTATATCCTTGATACTCTGGATTAAACTGAGAAGAAGGATATACATTTTGAGGAGCAGCTCTTGAAGTATTTGGCTGAGTGCTAGCTTTTGCTTTGCCCTTCATCCTTTCAGTGTAAGCTTGACCAGTTCTGACATCCTTTTTGTAGAACTTAGGAGTCACAAACTTTTCTCCAGGAAAGATTGTCACTTCTTTTTGACTTATGAGCATCCCATATATGATTCGGGGAGATACCAACCATCTTTCATCCTTATTCTGAACAAGTGACATCACTTGATTGAAAATCATCTTCCCAACATCAAATCTGATCCCATGAAAGATTTTGTAGATAAGCTGAGCTCTTTCAACTGAGACATAGTCTAGATTAGACGAAGGGATCCAATTCTGAGCTGTGATACGAAGAAGTGCTCCAACTCGTGGTGAAAGATTCTTAAGAATCAAGTCATCCCAGCCTGTTTTCTCTTCTTCACTTAAGATTTCTGCAAGCTTTTCTTTTCCAATAGAATCAGCCATACTATCTGCCTTTAACTCATCTTTGTTCAACTCTTTGAACCCAAGAGACTTGTTGATTTTCTGAGAGGAAAACTCATAAACATGTTCTCTGACGAATACACTGACTTTCTCAGAATTTTCTTCAGACTTCTCAGAAGGGAGATTAGCATAAAACTCAGCAATTACCTCCTTCACATAACTGCCTAGATTCGTTACAGTGGATTCCAACTTTGCAGATTTGATCAAAGCTAAAAATCCCCAAGTATCTTCCTTTTCTAAATCAATCAAGCGTTCCTCAACTAAACTCCTATCCTTAAATAAAGCATACCTTTCTCGAGCTTGAGGAGATGAGAATAGCTTAGATCGAAAGCTTTTCTTGGGTTTGCTTTTACCTGAACCAGAAGCGTTGAGAGATTTGTTCTTCTTTGAACTTGGTTCAGCATTCTTCTGTTTCTTCTTTGGAGGAGCTAGAACTAGCTGTTTGAAGACTCACTTCTTACGAGCTTCTTTCTCCTTCTGATTCTTCTGGAATTGTTCTTCAACAGTCAGCTCAGTGGGCTCAAGTTCAACATCTGAGACGTGGATTGGTTCATCTCCAACCCTTTCCTCTGTTACTTCAACATTTCTGTCATCTATTTCTTCTTCAATCTGTTCTGCATGTGACCCGATAACATTCTGTTCAGCTTGTTCTGAGAAAGTAGAATCTTGCTTCTGATTCTGCTCTGATTGATCACGAATTTCATCATTCTGAGATGAAATCAAACCTGCTTCTTCATTTCCCAATTTATTTCCCAATTTCTTAATTCCTTCCGTTGGCCCAGCTTCTGTTGAATCATCGTTTCTAAGTACCGTTTCTGTGAGCACATCTTCCTCATTAAGTTTGTCTTCTTCAATTTGTTCAGAAGCAACCTTAGAATCTCTGTCAGGTTTCTTTGATTCCACTACATCTTGCTTATCTTCACCAGATCCACCACTCTTAGTTCCTTCGCTTGCAGTGGCGAATGAATCTTCATCGTTGTCATATGGAACCAGAGATAAAGAAGCAACTGTAGATCTGACTGGTTCTTCGATGGGTTCATCATCAAATTGTGGGTTTTCTGCACCACCATCAGACCGACTTTCTCTAGCCTGTCTTCTTCCTCCGATTGGTCCTCTTCGTGTAGCTTTCACCATTCTTACGATTTGAGAACTTTTCTGCAGTGAATTTCTCGCTTCTCTTGTTTCTTAGGGTTTTAAAAACTTTTCAATTAGCCTCTTTGTCTTTCTCCCCGAGAATCTTTTCACCAAGATTTGAGTAAATCTTGTTATGATTGCATATCCTTTTTTTTAAAATTCAAAAACTCAATTTTTGCCAAAAAACAAAACGGAATAAACCATTCTTGGAGCTTCTAATGTGATAAACCGAACCAGAAATATTGAATTGAACCGTATCTTCATAACCATATCAGCTCTCTTGTTCTCTGACTGAGTCAGATCATAGTTCACATACTCCAAGTGAATTTCTTAATGTGACAAACCTGTTGAAGTCCAATGCCTTTGTAAAAATATCTGCCAGCTGAATCTCTGTCCCAACATGATCAATCTGAACCTTCTTTTCTTCAACCAATTCTCGAATAAAGTGATGTCTCACATCAATATGTTTAGTTCTTGAATGTTGAATCGGATTTTTAGAGATATCTATAGCACTCTGATTATCACAGTAGACTTAAAAAACTCCAGCGTCGATTCCATAATCTGCTAACATTTGCTTCATCTAAAGTAACTGAGTACAACAACTTCCCATGGCAATATACTCAGATTCTGCGGTGGATATTGACACAGAGTTTTGCTTCTTACTCAACCACGCAA
Source organism: Arabidopsis lyrata subsp. lyrata (assembly GCF_000004255.2). NCBI lineage: Eukaryota > Viridiplantae > Streptophyta > Magnoliopsida > Brassicales > Brassicaceae > Arabidopsis > Arabidopsis lyrata. The sequence goes on from NW_003302551.1 coordinate 5,059,865, forward strand.
TTAGATTGTTTCCAAGAAAGAAACATCCTCCACTTGTACTCTTTCTGTCATTCACATTTCCTGCATAATCAGCATCACAGTAACCAACCAGATTTTGATTTGAGTTTCTTGAATACCAAATACCAAGATCTGCAGTTCCTTTGACGTACTTCAGAATTCTTTTCACAGCTTCAAGATGAGACTGTTTAGGCTTTGCTTGATATCTAGCACAAACTCCAACACTCAGACATAAATCAGGCCTACTAGCAGTTAGATATAAGAGACTTCCTATCATTCCTCTTTAAGTTTTGACGTCTACATCTGTTCCGTGTTCATCTCTTGATAATTTCAATGAGGTACTCATAGGAGTTTTAGCTTCTTTGCATTTATCCATTTGAAACTTCTTCAAGATCTTCTTAGCATAAGTACTCTGTGAGATGTAGATTCCTTCATCCGATTGAACTATCTGCAATCCCAAGAAATACTTCAATTCACCTACCAAACTCATTTCAAACTCTTTTGTCATGTTATCTATAAACTGATCCACCAACTTCTGAGAAGTACTCCCGAAAATAATATCATCAACATAAATCTGCACCATCATGATCTCTTTGTTTTCTTCAAGAATAAACAAAGTTTTATCAACACTTCCTCTGTTGTAACCTTTCTCAAGCAAAAAGTTAGTCAGCCTTTCATACCATGCTCTAGGTGCTTGTTTGAGTCCATATAGAGCCTTCTTTAACTTGAAGACATACTCAGGCTTCATCATATCTTCAAATCCTTTAGGTTGCTCAACATATACTTCTTCTTGTAGTATACCATTTAGAAAAGCACTTTTAACATCCATTTGATGAACCGTGAAGTTAAGAATACAAGCCATTCCCAAGAAAAGTCTGATTGATTCAAGTCTTGCTACAGGTGCAAACGTTTCTTCAAAGTCAACACCTTCGATTTGATTATACCCTTGTGCTACCAATCTTGCTTTATTTCTGACAACAACTCCTTTTTCATCACTCTTGTTCTTAAAAATCCATTTGGTTCCTATAATATTTGTATCCGCAGGTCGTTTAACCAATTCCCAAACTTCATTTCTTTCGAACTGTTCTAGCTCTTCCTGCATAGCAATGATCCAGAAATTATCTTCAAGTGCTTCAACATGATTCTTTGGTTCAACGGATGAAACAAAGCATTGAAACTGCAAAGTTTCCCATTCTGCAAAATTACTTGTCATCTTCTTGAAATCAAGCTTTACACCTCTGGTTTTAATCGGATCTTGGAGATCTCCAATGATGTCTGATGATGAATGATTTTTGTGTACCTGAATTTTCTGAGCTTCTTTGTGACTATCTTCTTGTTCAACCGATGAATCATCCACTTTTTCTTTAACCTCTTTATTGGTTGTCTCATCCGGTTCTGTGTCACTTTCTTCAAGTTCTTCACTAACCTTTGACACATAATGATCATCAAATACAACATTAACTGATTCCATAATAGCACACGTTCTTTTGTTGTAGATTCTGAATGCTGTACTAGTCTCTGAGTAACCCAGAAACATGCCTTCATCACTTCTGGAATCAAATTTTCCAAGGTAGTCTTTGTCATTTAGTATATAGCATCTGCATCCAAACACGTGAAAGTAGCTCAGATTCGGAGTCTTTCCTTTCCATAACTCATATGGAGTCTTCATCGAATCTCTTCTCACATAGACCCTATTGACGATATAGCATGATGTGTTTATTGTTTCTGCCCAAAACCTCTGTGGAACCTGATTTCCATGCATCATTGCTCTAGCCATCTCTTGAAGAGTTCTATTCTTCCTTTCTACAACCCCATTTTGTTGAGGTGTTCTTGGAGCTGAAAACTGATGAGCAATTCCATGTTTTTCACAAAAATCTTTCATGGACTCATTTTGAAATTCTCCACCATGATCACTTCTTATTCTTTTAATACCTCCTCTCTCATTGATAAGCTGAAGAGCCCATATTCTGAAACTATCTGCTGTTTCTGACTTCTCTCGAATGAATCTCACCCATGTATATCTAGAAAAATCGTCTACCAATACAAACACATACTTCTTCCCAGCTATGCTTTCAATTGGCATTGGCCCCATTAAATCCATATGTACCAAATCAAGTGCTGACTTAGTCTGAACATCTGGAACTTTTTTGTGCTGCACTTTGACTTGTTTCCCTTGATTACATGGTCCACACATCATCTTATCTTCATCTTTAAGCTTAGGAACTCCTCGGATAATTTCTTTGTCAACCAAAGTAGTCAGATTTCTTGTATTCATGTGACCTAGACGTTGATGCCATAGATTAAGGTTGTCTCGTGCAGAAAAACAGTTGGTTGTACGATTTTCCCACATGTAACAATTGTTTCCTGTTCTCTTACCTCCTAGAACAATGTCACCGGTTTCATCAAATGCTTTGCAATCTTCTTTAGTGAAAGTAACTTCTAGACCTTCGTCACACAACTGACTCACACTAATAAGATTAGCCTTTAATCCACGAACAAGATAGACATTCATCAGCTGAGGTAGCTCTACATCACTAGTTTTTCCTTTACCTTGTATATCTCCATGACCTCCATCACCAAAAGTTACTTTACCTCCTTTGATTTTCTTGATGTCTTGTAAGTAATCTTTTGTGCCTGTCATGTGGCGAGAACACCCACTATCAAAGTACCAAGGACTCTTTTTCTCGCATTCCTCTGTGACTAACGCCATGTTGCATCTAAAACCAAGTCCTGCTCTTCTTCCTGTATCTTTTTTTGCAGTTCTTCTGACTAGTGTTGGATATAGATCAATTTTCTTTACCCAGATTTGATGTTTATACCCATTCCATGTAAACTTCCTTTGATACCTGAGTTTTCCCACTTTCTCCCAGTACTTGTAACAATGAATCTTTATGTGCCCAATCTTTCCACAGATATAGCATCTGATGCCTTTTAAAACACTTTTTCTTGATTCATCTTGTGCATGATGAGATATTCCTCCAGACACAAACTTGGTTTGACCTGTGCTTGTTTCACCATGACCAGTGTACCCTAGTCCTCTGTTTGTTTTTTCTGTCCTTCCATAGCTTAGAATCTGATCTAGTTGTTTTGTTCCAGCAAACATGTGAATCTTCCGATGTTGTTGATTAAGTTCTGTTTGTAGTCCTGTAGATATCTTCCTTTCAGCGATCAGTTCTTTCTCCAAATTATCAGCTTTAGCAGACAAGCTTAGTTTTTCTTTCATCAAACTCAAACTTTCTTTGCTAATCTTCTTTTCATCTTCTAGTTGATTCTGTAATAGTTCAACAAGTGATTCGAGACGTATCTTTTCTTTCAGTAAATCTTGATTTTCTGTTCCAAGTTTAATCAAAGTTTCTCTCACCTCTTTGTAACTTTCAACAAAATTTACTTGTTGTTCTCCATCTGATTCAGAGTCAGTTTCTTCTTCACCTTCAACAAACTCAGTAATGCCTATCAATGCTACATAATTTAAGATGTCTTCTTCTTCACTCTCTTCCTCAGATTCTTCTTCAATACCAATCATTGATTTCTCTTTTCGACTATTGATACAGTCATCTTGAGCATGTCCCATTCCTTTGCATGTTGTGCATTTAGTTTCTCGTTTCTTGACTGTTGGACATTCACGAATAAAGTGTCCATACCCTTTACATTCATGACATTGCATGTCAGCTTTCTTTGATGGTTTGGTATCGTCAGAATTCTTTTTGAATGATCCAAACTTCTTCTGTCCTTGTCCTTGTTCTGCTCTTTTTAACAATCGAACTAACAAACTCAAAGAATCTTCTTCTTCTGTTTGAGATTTGCTTTCACAAGATGTCAACGCCAACCCTTTTGGTTTCTTAGTTCCTCCTAATTCAAGCTCATGAGCCTGAAGCATCCCTACAACTTCAGCAAAACTGAGAGTATCAGTATTATTCAAAACTGTTAGAGCTGTTTTATACGCCATAAATCTCGGAGGTAGACATCTTAAAAATTTCTTAACCAACTTCTTGTCTTTATACTTCTTCCCAAGAGTTAAAGCTTCTTGCGCTAATGAACTTAGTTTAGAGCTGAAATCGGAGATTGAATCTTGCTCATCCATCTTCAGATTCTCGAATCTTGAAGCTATCAAATCTTTTCTTGAAGTCTGAACCTTAATCGTTCCCTCATAGTGTGTTTGCAGAATATCCCAAGCTTCCTTAGCAGTTTCACAGCCCTGAATTAAGTCAAATTGTTTCCTCCCAACACTGCAGTGAATAGCTGTGAGAGCTCTAGCATTGAATTTAGACTTTTTCTTCTCATCTTCAGTCCAGTCTGACTCGGGTTTGGCTGTGAAGCTTCCATCTTCTTTCTTAATTTGTGGTTCTTTCCATTCTTCCAAGACAGCTTTCCAAGCTAACACATCTATCCCTCTTATCACAGATTTGATTCTTGACTTCCAAAAACCATAGTTACAATCGTCTAGAACAACCTTCGCGTTTTTAAGCAGTTCTTGATAGCTCTCCATCTTTTCCACAAGACCTCACCTGTATGTAATCTTCACAAGCGACCGCTCTGATACCAATTGTAAATGCAAGAGCTACTAAGTTTTGAATTAGTTCACGATGTAACTCAGAATTTCTCAAAAAACTCTTTCGATTAATAGAAAATATGTTTACAAGGTTTCTCCTTTAACACTATTTTCTATTCTCTCTAAGTCTTGTTCCTTAATCACAGACCGATTAAGAACAATAACTCTCCTTAAAACCCTTAGCTCTCTTTAAGCCTCTAGTTCTCTATTTCTCTCAAACTAAGACTTAATAGCTACGAATTCTCTCTCGTGATTGTGCTAAGCTTTCCACAAGCCTTAGCACCCTATTTATACTAAATAGGTTGAGACCATACAACAGGTCGATTTCCAATTCTAAAACTAATTGGAATGGACAATTTCCTTTTTTCTTTATGGAATAGGAAATTGTCCTTTGTCTTCATGTTTTCCTTTTCTTCTTGCAAAAGGAAACTCTTCAGTCTTCTAGAATCTTCTCTAAGCTTCTAGTCTTCACTTCAAACCGCCATAACAAGATTCTGCATATTTCCTTAATCTTGTTCATGTTGCTCTGTTCTCTTGAGTTACTTCTTGACTTAGTTCAGGTACTCCTTCAGAAGCTGCATCTTCACAAATGAATAAACCAAGGTGCTAGGATTACTATTCTAATCGAAATCTCACCAAGAAACAAGAGAAAGATCCAATGTAGAACTGGATCACTATTTACGTATCATACAACATAGAACAACATTCCTACAAACATGTTTAGGAACCTTCATAAATTGTGGTATGTGGTAGCACAAGAACGAAATACAACACATCGAGACAAGCAACTGCAAAATACCGAAAAATACGTATGTTTTCAATTATCTTTCATACGAAAACGACTCAAATAGTCAGAGATGGCTGAGGTAGAGCTCATTCTTATCAATTCAAGTCATGATAACCAAAAGTTTTATCGAAATTTTGATGAACCAGAAGATTGCAGTAATTTTTAGGCATAAGTTAAAAACAACGAAAACATAGTTTAGTCTCATGTTCCAAAACGGGCACATAAGCAAATGCGAAAAAAGAAAACCCCTTAAATAACCTTCATAAGCAAAAGCTTCATTATCTACACCTATTCATATTATCGTTATAGTCCATAGAAATCTTCCAGATTAAAGTTTTGATTTAAAAAAAATTACAGAAACCGATTTTTTTTTGTTTTTAAACCATGATCAAGCTTCAAATCCTATGCGTTTGAAGCTGTAACAGCCTTGAATAAGCTCCATCTGGTCGGCTTACGAGCTCTGAATGGCTTCCCTGCTCCACAATCCGCCCGTCTTGAATCACACCTATGCAATCAACACCTCGTATGGTGGACAAGCGGTGAGCAACTACCACGGTGGTCCGACCTCTCATGAGCCTCTCTAACGCCTCTTGCAGCACACATTCTGATTCTGCATCTAGTGCACTAGTTGCTTCGTCTAGAAGCAACACTGTAGGGTTCTTGAGCACAGCTCTTGCTATCGCGATCCTCTGTTTCTGCCCACCTGATAACTGCACTCCTCTTTCGCCCACTGGAGTTTTGTAACCTTCAGGCAAACCACTGATGAAACCATGAGCATTTGCGGCCCGCGCTGCCTCAATTACCTCGGATTCAGTTGCACCATCTTTCCCATATGCGATGTTGTCGAAGATGGTTGCTGCGAAAAGAGCTGGTTCTTGTTGAACAAGACCGATTTTGAGCCTTAGAGATTTAAGGTTTAGCCTGCGGATGTCTTTGCCATCAATCATGACTTTTCCAGCAAGTGGATCATAAAACCGCTCAATCATCGCGATCACAGAACTCTTCCCTGACCCACTTGCGCCCACTAGAGCTTGGCTATGTCCAGCTCGGATTCTGAGGTTAAAGTCCCTGAAAACCATGACATCTGGTCTTGAAGGGTAAGCGAAATCCACATGCCTAAACTCTATGTCTCCACGGATTGTCTCAACGGGATCAGCATCAGCATCATCCGGGTCAATCCGAGTTTGCCTATCCAAGACCGAGAAAACCGAACCAACCGCTTCACCTCCCCGGATAATTTCAGGAGCAAGACTGACAGTTTCAGCAACAGAGTTTGCAGTAATGACCAAAACCACAAACACTTTGATCACTTTGGAAAAGGTTGACACGCCTTTGCTCACAAGGTGGGCGCCATACCAGAGAATCAAAGCCTCAGAACCATAGAGAGCAAGCTGCGAGAGGCCAAATAGGAAACCCGAGGTTTGACTTCGGTATAAACTTCTTTTCTGAGGAACACGAAGCTCGTGACAGAACAAAGAGAGAATTTTGCTCTGTGCATTGAACGCTGCTACAGTTCTAATGTTGCTAACTCCTTCACCAGCAATCATTGAGGTCTTTGCATGAGCCTTGGCTGTATCTCCAGCAAAACCCTTCAAAGATAGTTGCTGCAATGTAGCCACACATATATTAATACTCATGCATTAGAACAATAGTTGGTCAAATAATAGTTAACTTATAATAATAAGATTGGCAATCAAAGGTCTCAAGTAAAACATGATGTAGAACCATATATATAGTTAGATCACATATGCAACACTTAATCCCATCAACATAAGTACAAGTACAATGTATCTATGTCCTTTTGTGGGAAATCTATTGATAGATTTTTCAACTAATAATTAGATCACGGGTGAAAAAATGTTGGTGATATCTAAGCAAAGTTCTGAAGCTTGCAGCTAGTAAAAAACAAAAAAAAACTCATCACAACCTAATGTACCAAAACAAAGAAAACACAAGCAAAAACATTGACTAGTGGATTGTGTAAAAACACTGACACACACACTGTGATAAGTAAATAATGCACTGAGACAACTTTGACCAATGAAGAGTTCTAAATAAAATAATTGGCTCTTAGATGAAAAAAATTTGCAGGGTTTTTGGATTTTGTGTGAGGTTTTATGGGCAAAAGAATTAAATAATGAGAGAAGTGGGATCACAGTTCAGAGTTCAGAGAGTGAAGTAAATATGAAAGCTTAAAGTAGGATAGATTTAGCAGAAGCAATAGATGCACAAAAGACAGTGGAATCTTAGCTATTTTCGTGAACACTGTTATCTATGGGTCATAGTACCAATAGAAACTATATAATAAATATTCTTCACACATGCCCAGAGATTAAATTAGTCTACTGTTTTTTATTTTTATATATCACATTTATTGATGTGAGGGCTCCATGATCTTGACCCTTACACTATTTCCAAAAAGTAGAAAAAAAGAGCCTCTTAATAATTCTTTTATGATTATTATTATTGTAAACATAAATGCAAACCTTAGAATAAAGTTAGAAGATGAAGCACGTGTAGAGGCAGTGGATGTGTTGCCATGTTCTCTATAAAGTTTTGAACTTTTGAAAAGCAAATATAAAATTAAAAGAAATCTGGCCTTTTGTCGTTTTTTCTTGAGATCATAATGGTGAATGCAAGATTCTCTAGAATATTTTAATGATTTTGATGAATATTGAAAGATGTTGAGTAAAAAGATTAGAGTTTTTACCTGAGCAAAGTTGGCGAGGACTAGAAGTGGGAATGTGCCTAAGATGAGAAGTGAGACTCTCCATTCTACTATGAAGGCAACTATGAAGGATGTGAGAAGTGAAGTCATGTTTTGTAGAATTACTGAGATTCTCTCGGCTATAGCGGATTTAACATCGGCTGCATCAGTAGCTAACCGTGCAGCGATCAGGCTTGAGTTGTGTTCATCCTCATCGAACCAACCAACTTCGTTTCTCAAGATAGCTAAATAAGAACAATCAAGAAACCAAAATTAGAAATGGAAAAGAGATTATCAGCAAATTCAGGAGATTTTGATACATACCTGAGAGCATCATTCTTCTTACTCTTGTTGTGAGGTTTTCTCCCATGATGCTAAAGAAGTAATGTTGGATCAAATAAGCACCCACTGCGTAGAGACCAGCACCGATGTAGATGAAAACGTATTCCTTTGTTTTTCTCTCCATTGAATTGTAGTCTGTGTAGTAGAAGACTTCGATCATATTACTCATCACAATAGCAAATGTAGGTCCGATGAAACCAGAAAGAATTGAGCCAATGGCTCCCATGATTGAGTAAGGCCATTCAGGTGAATTAAGCTTGAGAAGCCTGTAAAAGTAATTTTCAGGTGCACGAGTCTTTCGATCTGTCTCTGCGTTTGAAATCATCTCTATCCGACCATCAGCTCCAGTGCTGTAAGAATAGCTCAGATTCCTCAAACTTCCTGATCTTAAACTGAGTGATTTCGTCGACAGAGAATGGCTCAAACGGGTTGAACGAGTGCGACGAGTTGACGGATTTGAGAAATCTCGAGTACCAACCATTTCTTGAAACCTGATGAGGGATGCGTAAGCACCGGATTTGGCAATGAGTTCTTCATGTGTTCCGGTTTCAACAACTTGGCCTTGTTGTATCACGGCAATGGAGTCAACATTTCTGATGGTGCAGAGACGATGAGCAACAACAACGGTGGTCCTCCCTACCATGACTCTGTCTAAAGCTTCCTGAACAATGCTCTCAGAGCTAGCATCAAGAGCACTTGTAGCTTCATCTAGTAACAGAATCTTTGGGTCTTTCAACATTGCCCTAGCAATTGCAATTCTCTGTTTCTGTCCACCTGAGAGTTGAACTCCACGTTCTCCAACCTTTTGTATTGACATTCAACAGAAAAATTAAGCGAAAAGCCATGACATTTCCTAGACATATAATCAATCGGTAGTGATTTATACCTGTGTGTCGTAACCTTTAGGAAGCAATGTAATGAAACTATGAGCATTCGCAGCGGAAGCAGCAGCTTCAACTTCAACCATTGTTGCATCAGGCTTTCCGTAGAGTATGTTCTCAAGTATGGTGGTGGCAAACAGAGCTGGTTCTTGATTCACAAGCCCGATTTGTTCACGCAAAAACTTCAACTGAAGAGTCTTTATTTCAACACCATCCAACAGAATTTGCCCTGCTCATCAAGAAAAATAAACAAGTTATGATCCAGTCACTAGCCAAAGAGTCAAATAGCAAAAATAAAGCTTCTATCAAATTACCGCTGTTTGGATCGTAAAATCTCTCAATGAGGGAAACAACAGTACTCTTTCCAGAGCCACTCCCACCAACAACCGCCACAGTTTTCCCGGAAGGAAAGAAAATATTAAAGTTTCTGAAGATCATAACATCAGGCCGTGAAGGATAGCTAAAAGTCACATCTTTAAACTCAATGTTCCCATGAACTTGGTCCAAGCATTTTCCGTCTAACGGGTCTTGAATTATCGTTGGTTTCTGGTTAATTATCTCCATCAACTTGTAACCAGCCGCTTTACCTTTACTAAAAGCCCCAAGGTTCGAGAAAGATTGCCCCAAACTCCTAAAAAAACACACACACACACACACAAAGTCACATCCAAGTAATAACAAAACATAAATTTACAAAACCACAGAACTGTTATGTTTTAATTTCTTACATTCCACCAACAATGGCAGAAAATATAGCCGTAAACGCTTTTCCTCCATCGGTCTGCCCATTCCGAATGAAAACCCCGGCATACCAAAACACCAAAGCCCATGACATACAAGCTATTCCATAAGTACATCCTAAACCCAACCCTTTAGCCATCCCAGCTTTATAACCGAGCTTAAGCGTATACTGAATCGCATCCGAATACGAACTAAGTGCCTTACTCTCTCCAACATAAGAGTAAACAGTTCGAACTTGAGCAATTGCCTACAAAAAAGTAATGATTAACTTAAGAAAAGGTTAATTAAAAGAAAAACATAATCATTTGAGAGATCAAGTACAAAGAAGCAAGCCTAAGAACAGTGTAAAGCATTACGTCGAACAGTTGGTGGGCATTAAAAAAAATCAATAAAGGAACAATTTTTCTTTACCTGCTCGGCGATAACGCCGGCGTTAGCATAAGATTCACGGCTCTTTGAAGTAATTCCGGTGAGTGTATAAGCGTATAAACCTCCGGCGAAAGCGATTCCGGGAATCACCGCAACACTTAACAAAGCTAATTTCCATGCTGATACAAATCCAACGACTAGTCCCGCCAAAAATGTTGAGAGGTAATGTATAAAGTTTCCAACCTGAGAAATTAAAATATAAAAATTCAATTTTTTTCAACTACTCTGTTATTAATGAAAGTAAGGGACCCAGTGCACGTTAGCTCTTGATTGCTAACGTACACCACAGAGACAGGAGAAAATGGCAAAACTAAACATAATAATTACAGGAAAAATATATAGTACTAGTACAATTTGAAGGTACTTATACATTTTTGTAATAATAGAAAATGGGTTTATAAAAATTGTAAAAAAAAAAAAAAACCTTATTTCCACAGTAAAAAAAAAATTTAAATACTGGTTAATAAAAAAACTGAATAATAAAGGATAAAATCCCTATTTCTAATTCTATAGTAAATTTTTTAAAAATTACCTATTTTTTTATAAAAATCTTTATAAAAAGAATAATATTTCGTCCTTCTTCCCTACCACCTGAGGCGTAAGATAAACGACGGTTGCTAACATAAACGGACCCAAAACTCTGAAAAAGATTGATCAGAAAATCATGGGACCCTCGGTACAAAAAAAAACCCCAAATACTAAATTTTGTTGGTAAAAAAAATATTTAATCAAACATGTCTTGTACAATTACGGCATAACAAAATCAAAACCCAATAAAAGCAAAAAAAAATTACCTTTTCACTAATGGCATCTTGAACAAGAAGAGTATCAGTAGAAACACTAAAGACAATGTCACCAGTTCTTGCATCAGTATCAAAGAACCCAACGTCTTGTTTTAATACTGCTTCAAGATATTTCTTCCTTAATGCTGCTACTTGTCTTTCTCCAGAATACATCCAACATGCTATCTCTGTAATTATAAATATTATTCATAATTAATGGTTATAAAAAATGTAACAATTTAAAAGAATTTTTTATGAAGTTTGTAATAAATGTGAGAGAGATGCTTATTTTTGATCGATACAGACAAAGTAGTAGTCCATGAATCACGTGGACTTGGCTTATCCTTTTAACAATTTAATTTTTTTTTTTTAATGAAGGTTTTTTTTTTATATAATTTTGATTCTCTTTAGATTGTGATTTCTGTTTCTGGGTTTTATTTATTGAAGCAAACAAAAAAATAAAAGTTGGGTTTTTTTTTCAAAAAAAAATTTGTTATTGTTGAGTAAAATAAAGTCAAAAATGTTATCTTGTTATTCTCTCTAAATTACTTTCACAGTAATTTTTTTTTAAATGCCTATTTCGGTGAAAAAACTAAAAAAAAAAAAAACTCAAAAATCAAACCTTTTTAATTTCTTGATCTATAATGTGATTTATGTTTTCTGGGTTAATTGATTGGACCAAAAAAAAATGTTGGAAATTTTTTAAATGTAAGAATCTAAACCTTATTTAATTTCTTGATCTTGTTCATAATGTGATTTATGATTATTCTGGGTTTCTTGATTGAAACAAAAAAAAAAAAAAAAAAAAAATTGGAGTTTAAAGAAACAAACCTGCGTATGAAGAGAAGCAAACGACCAAACCCAAGTAGACGAAATACAGAGAATACTACAAAATTTCACAACACAAAAATCAGATCAGATCTTGGATCTAATAATTTGATAAAAACAAGAAAAAAAGTTTAATGTTACACTTACTTTTGAGACTTCATGAACCATTTGATGTAAATCCATTTGGTTTTTACCAAATCCATTAACCATTTGACCAAACAGTAAAAAAAAGACAGGCATGGAAGAGCCATGAACAATGGCACCAAGAGAACCAACGAACATTAAGAGATAATCAAATTTATCAGCGAAAGAGAAGAGTTTAAAGAATGGTAAACTCTGTTCTTTCTTCTTCTCTGCTTCTGTCGGAACAGTCTTGGCATCGGTTGTGTTAGGTTCCGACATGGTTTTTTAGATCCGAGTTAAAGAAAGAAAGAAGAAACGAGTTGGCTCAGTGAGAAAACGAGATCATTGAGCAGAGAGAGAGAGAATAAAATGTTTTTTGTTTAAAAAGTTTTTCTTGAAAATTGTTTTGTGAAGTTCAAGAACTCTTCTACGAGTGTCTTGTTTTGAAGTGATGAGAGAGAGAATGAGAGTGTGGATGGAGAAGGAGGTGATTTGTATATATAGGAAGAGAGAGAGAGAGAGAGTGAAGAAGACTAGTGGTCAAAGAGATATGAGAGATTCGTGTTGCTAGTTGAGTGAGACGGTAGTTTTGATGTAATCAATGTTAAAATCTTTAAGAAATAAATAAATTGCAAAGGAAAATAAGGTTTGTTGAATTTGTGTATTGACGTATTTGGTGTTAATTAATGTCATTTTTAAAAAGTTTTTATGTTTTATAATGATCATTTTGTCAAAGTTATGTTGTGTTCAATTATAGTATAAATCGAGATCTGGTGTGATTCAATTTATGGTTTTGCATAAATAGAGATTTTAACAAATATGCAAGTATTCATTCTCTGGTCAAAATTTAAAGATGGAAATTTTTAACAAGCTTCCACAAATTTGGTGTAATAAGCTTCCACAAATTTGGTGTAATAAACACTAATTCACTAAGTTTAATAAGCTTCCACAAATTTGGTGTAATTAATCAATGGCTTTGAAATAGTAGAGAGTTAAAAAAATTATATACAAGTATTTCTCTGGTCAACATATAAGCATACAAATTTTAGTTCAATTTTTCATTTAAATAAGTCATGTTAAAATTTTGAAATGTATAAATCCAATAAAGTCTTCATCACAATGATGATGAACTTTGGTTTCTGTCTAATAAGTTTTGAACAACATCATGTTTTTTGTATCGTCACATTTAGAAAACATCATATATTTTATTTAATGATTTCTAAAAATTTGTTCTAAAAATTTATATTAAAATTTTGATTAATAATTTCTAGAATATGATGTGGAAATAAAGCTACAGTATTTGGGTAATAATAGCTTTCCTTGGTTGGATTGTATATTGACTTATTTTGTTGATTACAAATATAAACAATAATTTGTTTAAAATTTTGTTGTATTCAATCAATAATTTTAAATACAAATCAATATTACAAATAAAAATCTTATCGACAAAGCGAATCTAATTTCATAAGCACTTTGAAACATATACAACGGAAAATTATACACATACCACAAAAATCCATGATATGTGTTTTTACTTTACGATGGGCAAAAAATTGCATTCTCTATTAATCAAAATTTAAACATGTTGTAGAAGCATTAAATAATTTTTTCATATACTACTAAATTAAATAATTTTTATGAATTCGGTGTGAATAATAAAGATTTTGAAAAATATGTGTGCGATTCTCTAGTAAAAATATTAAAATACAAATTTTAGTTAGAGTTGTCATGTTAAAAATTGATGTTAAAATCTTGAACTGTATAAATCCATAAAGTGTTCATCATAATGACGCTGAAATTTGGTTATTTAGTTTTCTAATAACTTTTAAACAATATCATGTATTTGTAACGTAAGATTTAGACAACATGATATATTTTCTAATAATTTTTAAAATCATGTTTAAATTTTGATTATATATATATATACAGATTTATATATATAATATCTATATATATAATAATAATATTTTAAAATATATAAATCCAATAAACTATTTATCAAAATGATGGTAAACTTTAATTCTTTTCTATTAATTTATAAATAATAAATTTACATTTTATCATCACATTTTGGCAACTAATACGAATTCAAATTAAAGGATAAGCTAGTTCGATACTTTTTGTGTTATGACACATTTTTTTTAAATGTTCAAATTTATGTTCTTCTCTTGTTTATGAAGTGAAATTTGTAGTATTATACCTCTTATTAGTGTGGTAGATTAATTTGATGGAGCATCAAATATTGGCTCAATTTGCAATTAATCTAGGTACTTTCGTCACAAGTTTAAGATGTGTCGCGGTAACTTATCATGCAAAAGATCTAGGACAAGAGTCAAGAGATTACATGAACACACTGAAAGCGATGGAGTAGTGGAAAAAAATCATATAGATTTTATTTGCTTTATGATTACTACCTATTGTTACGATTATGTAATCATTTAATTTCTAACTAAAGTTTTAACTGTGAGAGATTGGGATCTAAACAAGATCTTGCTAGCTAATCTCTATCTCGATTACCTTTGAACACATAATGCTTATACATATCTACGCATGTGTTGCTATATATTTTATAGTGAAGCATTTAATTATTGAATATGAATATTACTGTTTGGTGAATACTGCATCATGAGGTTTAAGGTCGTGATAATAGATAAAAGGAGTTCAAGGTCACACTAGTTTAAACCCCACTTAGGAAGCAGAATTATGCCATAAATGTAGTATTATCAGTGGCTGATCCCAGACATCTAAAGAGATTACAGATCAAGGATCCATAACTCCTATAATTTATCCCCCCAAAAAAAAAAAAAAAAAAAAAAAAAAAACTAGTTCTATTGTGTAACTCCCCACTTTTTTTTTTTTTCTTTGAGCTTTTACATAGTCAGGGTCCATTTGTCTTGATTTTTCTTTTATGTTTAAATTTTGTATATATCGAAAATCTCAGAAAAGTTATGCACTGAGCCTCTATATATACAAAGGTCTTTTTTTCATACACGTTTAATCAAATTAATGCCTCTTAAATTCTGTCAACTTTTTTAAGTCTTTCACATATTGTACTGACTCATATTATATTTACTTTGATTATTAATTTAGGAATTAAAAAATATATATCTATGATAAAAAGAAAAAAAAAAGTAAAAAAGAGGTGCTGGAATAATAGTTACAAAATTACAACCAACTAAAAGCGACTTAGATTCGGTTATGAATGTAAGAGCAGACCATGTGAAGTGGTTGTCTTTTTGTGTTGCTTTGGTGTAGACCAATGCCACTTCACGGCTTCAACGATGTTTCGTTTATCCCATTATAATTATCAATTTTATATACAAGAAAATCTAAGGATATACACTCCAACAAACTCAAAAATGAAAAAAAAAATACTATATGCTTATGAATATTAATATAGATAGAACGGTCTTGTAATAATAGTGTACGACGATGTGATTTAATAATCGTCAGAAGTGTGGTATTGATCGTAGAGTTTTAATTATGTATTTATTAAGATGTTGGAACATTAAAGATAGGGATTGTTTGCATTTTTCTTCTTCTTCGATTATATGAACGCAACACATAAGTTATAAATTAAAATTAGACGTCATGTACATAGCGATCTATCTTTTTTTTTTTTTCTAAATCAGTGATGAATTTTCAATGATATAAGAAATTTTGATCTAATTACAGACATTGAAATATTATACAAATTTATATTCGTTTCAATATACAAATTTAATATTGATGAAAATCACATATAAATATATGTTATATAATGAAAAATAATTGTCCACGCATGTGCTACAATATTGTACAATATTAAACTCTTGCATGATGAGGGTATATATGTTTATGGAATGATAGCTTACTATGTAAGTTGATAATTGTAACTAAATCTGCCATGTTAGTGGTTGGTGTGGATGCACAATCAAATTTTGATTTATCTTGTTTTGTTCCTCTCTTGATATTATATTCGTTTGATTTGTCATGTTTTGTTTCTTTTCTCTTGAAATTATAGACGTTTACATATATGACCAAGATGTTAGAATAAAATTATATATATATATATATATATATATAGATAAAAACTGTTTGAGTGTTCAAATAATACATAAATAGATTAAAATGTATTGGGTGAGTCTGTTGCAAATTATTATTCTTAGGTAAAATGATTAAAATATTTTAAACAACGATAAAAAAACAGACACCTCTAACTAAAATAATATACGCGTTAATTTAAAATCTGTGGACGAGATATTTTCATAAATTTCTTTTAGTCATTAATTTTAATTAGGTTTTTGGTTTTTTTTTTTTTGTCGTATGAAGGATTATATTGATGGTTAAAGTTACATTTACAAAACACTTAATCTTGACAAAACCAAGATGAGAGGATTAGGAAACAAACGAGAGTATTCCTAATCTACCAAAAAATTAGCCAAAGAAGAGGACAAACATCACACAGAGAGACGGGAAGCGAGTTAAGGGAGACTCTCCCTTCACCAAAAAGTCCTTCGAGCCACCTAGGATGTCCAGAAGCTACATATGAATTGAGTCTGAAGTCCAAAATCACTGATTTAGCGATCAGCGAGGCTCCTCTATTTGTTTCCACAGTTTCCAACTCAAGTTTCCAGTCCACAATCTTCTCTAAAAAATAGTTAATTTCAGTAACCTGATGAGTGAAAGAATGCCATGCCTTCGGTCTTCTGAAAGTTCCAATGATGTCTTGAGCTTCCGAAGCAAAAATGACATTGTCCAAATGCAGAGATTGCATACTTTCAATGGCCCATGTAAAAGAGTTAAGTGTTGCTTCTTTTTTATCCTGGAGATCAATGAAAGCTCTCCTGCTGTGACACAGAACCACACCCTCCGAGTTTCTAACGACCCAAGCAGCCCCAGCTAGTTTGTGTTTTTGAGACCTGCAAAACACAAACTGAGAAGAGAACCACTCATCTATATCTTCACTGATTTTTAAAGCAGTTTCCTTTGGACAAAAGCTAACTCCGAAAAAGAGCTTGTTTCTGTTTTTCCAAAGCCTCCAAAGGATCCAAGAAAAACATCCCCTGTTTCTCAGAGGGATCTTAACATTCTTCTTTATCTCATAAAGAGCTTGGAAATTTTGGAAGACAGAATTATCACTAAAACCCCCTTCCGGAAAGGGAAACTCTGAAAGAGCCCATACATGTCTTGCTAAAGGGCACAAGAATAGGACATGGTTAATGGATTCACCATCATGCCCACAAGTTTGGCATCGAGTATCAATGCACATTCCCCTAAGAAGTAAGTTTGCGACAGGTAGGGCAGCACTTAGAGCTCTCTAGAGGAAATTCTTGATCTTGGGAGCCGTTTGAATGATCCAGATTTACTCCTTCAAAGCATTAAGAGAAGGCTGAGCATATGCTGCAAGGAAGCTCGGGTTGTTTGTTAATCTGCAGGCTAACCATTAACCAGATTTGACCGAGTATTCACCACTCTTTCTATGTTCCCAGCAGTAGAAATCATCTTTGGATATGACTGTTTTTTTTAAAGGATCAGAAGTACATCATCCGGGTAGAAAAGATCATCTAACATATCTCTGTCCCATCCTCTAGCATCCACATCAATTAAATCTTCCACCATCATATCAATATCTATGATAGGATTCTTAATCAGTGGAGCTCTTAACCCATTGTCATATATCCATGAGTCAATCCAAACATTGAGAGACTTCCTATTCCCCATCATTATCCTCAGACCTATAACCAATAACTCTCTCCCGTGTAAAATGCTTCTCCAAGCATAAGATGGTCTTGAGCTGGCATTTACATTAAGGAAGTCATCCCATTCAAAGTATCCGCTCTTCATTAGCCTTGAGAAAAGACAATTTGGATTCTGAATGAGTCTCCACGCCTGTTTAGCGAGTAGAGCTTGATTGAAAAACTCTATATCTCTGAAGCCTAAATCACCTTCAGCCTTAGTTAAACACATTCTTTCCCAACTCACCCAATGTATTTTCCTTTTGTGTTCCAAAGCACTCCACCAGAAATTACTCATTGCACTTGTTAGGTTTGCACAAGTCGTCTTTGTTAATTAAAAACAAGACATTGCGTAAACAGGCATGGCCAATGCCACAACTTTAAGTAAAATCTCTTTACCACCCATAGACAATGACCTTGCAAACCAATCTGATAACCTTGCCTTTAATTTGTCCTTTATGTAGTCAAGGAGCTGCACTTAGGAGCCACTAAAACACTCAGGGAGACCCAAATATGTACCTGCTCCTCCTTCATTTATGAGAAAGAGGATCTCCTTGCCTTAATCCTCTACCTGGTTTGATCAACCCAAAAGCCTGGTCATTGATAAGGACTGAGAAAGTTACTGAAGTGACGCAAAACATAATCCAAGTGATCCACTGTGGAGCAAAACCAAGGGCAGTAAGAAGAGCTTGAAGATAAGACCATTCAACCCTGTCAAAAGCTTTTGACATATCAGATTTTAAAGCTAAAAACTAAGAAAAGATGCTTGAATGAGTCCTTAGACTATGAATCAGCTCATGTGCAATCAAAATGTTGTCTAAGATGAGCCTTTCCTCAATAAAGGCTGAATGGTTAGGGGAGACAATATCACTCAGCAAAGGTTGGAGCCTTTTTACCATAATCTTCGAAATGATCTTGTAAAGCACTGAGCAAAGGCTTATAGGCCTTAAATCTGACATCTTCTCTGGATTGTTTTTCTTTTGCAGGAGACAGAGTTGAGTATAGTTCCATTCAATTGGAAAGAAGCCATTGATGAAAAAATCTTTAACTTCTTTGATGACATGTTCACCAATCACAGTCCAATATTTTTGAAAGAACAGTCCCGAAAAACCATCAGCCCCAGGGACACTTGATGCTGAAAATAGCCTCTTTTATTTCCTCAGAATTGACCAATTTGGTGAGGGAATCATTCATAGACGACGAGATTCTAGGCTGAAAATCATGGAAAATCTCTTGAAAATTACCAGGATTAGAGGAAGTGAAAAGATCTTTGAAGTAGGCTTCAGCAATAGCACCTTTAGAGGCTTCCCCTTGCTTTTTATTCCCATTCACATCCAACAAATAGTCAATTCTCTGCTTTCCTCTCCTTGCCTTGACAGAATTATGGAAAAATTGAGAGTTTTTTTTCCCTTCATTCATCCATTGTTCTTTGCTCCTCATTCTCCAATAGGTTTCCTCTTCCCTATAAGCTTCACATAACTCAACCCTTAGCAAGACTGTTCAGCCTCTAACTCCACCTGAGCCTGTGTAATCCTTGTCAGAGAGTTTAGATTATTTTCTCTTTTCCACTTGCTCAAACTTTTTCTGCAGTTCTTCAGTTTGTCAGTAACTAAAGAGGGAGAGTTTTGGTTAAAAGCATTCCAGGCCTGAGAGATACCTTCCTGGACCATAGGTTTGTTCAAAAAACGTCTATCAAACCTGAAATTACCTCTATAAGCCTCTTTAGAAGTTGTCAGCTTGACAAGTACGGGTCTGTGATCAGAACCTCTTTTGTCTAGGAATTGTTGATTCAAGATAGGGAACTTAGCAAACCAACTCTTGTTGCCAAAGCATCTGTCCAACTTACTCTGAATCCACAAATTGCTTCTTTTTCCTCCTCAAGTGAAACCATTGCCAGTACTAGGCAGTTCATCCATACCACAATTACTCAACATATCTTTGAAAGGAAGAAAGGAGGCATCGTCTCTACGAGGCCCTCCAAGCTTTTCTCCATTATGAAGAATGGCGTTAAAATCCCCTAGCATGCACCAGGCATCAGATCTGCCTACACCAATCCTTGATAATCTCTCCCATAGTAGAGGTCTTGAACTATACAAAGGGTTTTCATAAACACAAGAAACAAAGAACTCTACTTCTCCAAACTGTACATTGAAGTCCAGAATATTCTTATCAAAGAAATTGAAAACAATATTTACACCTTGCTTCCAGAAGAGAGCCAAGCCACCACTTAAACCCACCAGATTGACTGTGAAAACCTTATCATATCCAAGCAACTCCTGCAGGTCCACCAACACATTTCTACAATTCTTTGTTTCCATCAGAAATAAAACCTCAGGGAAATGTTTTTTTTCTCATTTACTTGAGCCTAGGAATCGTCAAATCTTGTGCACGGCCTAAACCCTGACAATTTCAGCTAATTAAGCTCATTACTGATTGGACGGTCCCTCTTTTGGGACCACCTCGGGGTTGTTGCACTTTGCAACTTTGGATGGAACTTCACCCTCATCAGTAGCTTTTCTTTTGCTTCCTCCTTCAACTCCAATCAAAAAGGGGACTTGCTGGATGGTACCAATGGTTGAAGATCCTCTTTTTCTCCTGCTTTTGAAAAGTCTTTTCCTTGGTTTTCCATTTCTTTAGAGAGCCCCAGAAGAAGAACTAGCCTCAGAGAGACCTGCCTTAAAAATCGTTGGACTCTCATTAGGAAATGAAGAAACCAAACCTGTTTCTAAGAACACTCTTTCAGACTGCTGAGAACTCATGGACTTGCTCCTCTGAAACGTCTGAACAATTTGAGGCAGAGGAGCCGACTGACTTTGACTTGTAGAGGAAACCGATAGTGATTGTTGGAGCTCAAGTGCAGGACCGTGACCAAAGACCACACCCTTCTCTTTGTTGAGATCTATATTGGCAGACATACTCAAGAACTCTTACAAACTTCGATGAACAAGGGAGAATCGGAAAAATAAACCCTAGAACAGATGAATAAACGGCTGCGCTTTTGAAGATTAGACAGAAATTTAGGTTAAGGCACGATGACGAAGGAAAACAAACCACAACTAAAGCTCTATTCCACTTAGAAACGAATACTCTAAGAGAGAAAGAGGGTCTTAAGCCCAAAAATGGGAAGTAAGGACAATCGATCGTTTTTAAACTCAGTCGTTATTACTTATTACTTAGGTTTTTGGTCTTATATCTATTAATATTATGAAAATTTCAAATGATATTTTATATTCCAAGTGCAACACAACCATATGTTTATAGTAATAATGTAAAAATAAGTAGGTAATTTTTTGGGTTTAATGATATTCTTCACAATCATCAGTCACTTTTGCCAATGGTCTGTTCCAATCAATTCGTTATTTGTTCACTTTTGTAGTAACTTCTAATTTGTAAGATACATATGGACGTAAATGTGTTGATATAATGGTGTGTGATTGTTATTTTGATTTACATGGATGTAAGTGCATGAAATAAAAATGTGATCGTAATTCGCTGGGAAAAATAAAAAGAAAATAAAAATCGAATTACTTTTATGGGACTAATTCAAAGCCCAGTATACATATAAGGGCTCAGTTTAATAGTCCATAACATATGCATAACTATGTCCCTTATATGAAAAACATAGAGTAAATTCATTTTTTAGTTATAAAATTTCATACAGTCAATGATTATGTATTTTTTCTCTTTGGATGAATTTCAATAATTTTTTTGGTCAAGGGTTTAAATATTTTTACACCAAGATTAAAGTCTGATTTTCAAAAAGTGTATTTTTTTGCAGACTAATGATACAAGGCCAATCGAAAGATTCAAAATACTGTAGACGGAGCCGCTCTTGTAGTCTTAGGCCATGTCCAATGGAACGGCAAAACTATATTTTGGCGTAGGAGTGTTTACTTTTTCACTCCAACCACACGTTATAATTTGCAATATAATAGTGAGATTCTCTTTTGGTGTACAGTATATCACTATATTTGGTGTATGACTGTAGACACGGCAAACACTAAAATAATAATTTTTTAATTTGTTTTGGTACTATTATATATTAAAATAGTTTATTTAGTTAGTAGATGAAATATGATTTGTATTATTGTTTAATAATCTAATTAAGGTTTGTAACTAAAAAATTAATTTATCACACCTACTTTTAAATTTTTTAATTTTATTAGAAAATATTTAAATTAATACGGAATCTCTATACTATTAAAAGAGAAGTACAAATGAAAATGGGTCGGGTTAAAATCAGAAAATTGACCCGAAATTCTGAAATCGGATCTTTGAAATTTTTTTGGAATATATATTCGAATTAATAATGAAAAATCGAAATAAAATCAAATATTTATGGAAATCAAATAAAATCTGATTGTACTTATGGTAACTAATAATAAAAGCATATTCCAAACAATATTATACATTAATTACGTATAATAAATTTGTTCATATATTTTTGGGACTAATTCCATAACAATCAACGTTTTTGTCATTAATTTCGCTCATTTTAGCCAATTATCATTAATTGAAAGATATTTTACTTGCTTCTAAAGATTTCTAGAAAATTTATCACAAATAACCCATCTGTTTTATAAATTAAATTGATATTTTTATTTTGGTAGTGTAAATTAAATAGATATTTTTATTTTGGTCGTGTAAATTAAATAGATATGAAATCCATGTAAGTAATTTTAATTTAATTAGATTAAATCGAAATTATGATATTTTCATACCTATAGCTTACCAAAGAAGTTTAATTTTCAATTTATAAAGATTTCTTGAATATGATTTTAGAATTATTCAACAAGATGATAAGTATTTATTAAATTTTGTGAATCATGAAAAATAATAATTAATTTTTAATCATTATACTTCATCTTTCAATCTCTCATCTAACAAATAAGATACATATTCTATTATTACTATGTCCAAACTTCATTTTGTTGTATGACTAAATAATATTCCCATTAGAACTGTCAAAGCGAGTTGATTCGTCCCGTTAAGTCCGTTTTGCGATAGACAACAAATATTTTGACTTGTAGTTAGTCGGTCCGCACGACCCGCGGGTAGCAAATATGAAATACAAATCCGTCCCGCGAATGTATGCGGATTTGCGGGATTGTCCATAGATTTTGTTTAAATAATTTTAAAGCAACCAAAATTTAAAATACTACTAAAATAAATAAATAAATCAAAATACTATTAAAAGTTTGTATAAATTACCACATGTTGAATAAATTATAATTATATCAATAAATACTAATATGCGGGCTGATCCGCCAACCCGCGGATGAAAACCGATTAAACCTATGACCCACTGCGAATTAATCCATGTGGCCCGCTTATTTGCGGGTTTAATATATTTTCCCAAATCTGCCCCATAGTGAGATGATGTGGGCTCGACCTGCGGTTTTTGATCTATTTTGACTGCTCTAATTCCCATGAATCGTCTAATTTTAGAATTTTAAAACACAAAATTCTATTTTGTAAATCTTAATTAATATGATGGGTATATTTATAAACAATTTTATATTTTCTCTACAATTCGTTATTATGAATATTTATAAGTATACTATACAATTCGTTCTACTAAAAACACACACAATATTAAACGCAACGTATGTAAACCAATATTCTCCCGCGGTGGACCGCGGATCCAATCCTAGTTTGATTGAAAATACATAATAAAATTCAACTAAACATTGATAACATAAAATTACAAATTAGTACAATGCAATTTATTTTTACTATTTTTGATTTATAGATTGTAATTTGATATTATTAATGAATTAAAACATTATTTTGTATTGTTATACTATTTTAATTTATGTAATATTTATGTGTTTATGTAATTTGATTTTCATTTTGTTACTTTGTTTGTATTTAATTTGTTTAATCTAATATTTTGGTGTATAATATTTTTTTCAATACTATGTCATATTTTAATAATATTAATATATTAGTTTAATAATACAATAATATAAAATATGATTTTTAGTGTAACATTTGGTGTTGTGGTTGGAGAAAGAAAAAATTTTAGTGTGAAAACTACGCCAAATATAGTATTATTTTAACACTAAAATAGTGCTATGGTTGGAGATGCCCTTATATGTTAGGAATAAAACTATCCATTTAGAGGATGGTATCGTTAGTCAGAAATCTGAGTGTTATAGAGAGAGTTGCATGTCGTAGAGTGGAAATATTTATCATATTTGCATGTGATTGCATATAAATATGTTTGATAAATTAAACTTCATTTGTAATATAACTAGATCAAATATCTATAATTATAATATTATAGACAAAAAAAAAAAAGAATAAAAACCGTTTTAGAAGAATTACCGTATGTTTGTTGTCATAACATTTTTTTTTCTTTTTATCCCACAATCCAATAAACTTCATGTGTTATATATGGTTAAATGTATTGATCATAAATTAATTTTGTAATAACCTTATCATAAAGTAACTATAACTATTATTATTATACAATCACTACCATCATCATCATCATCATCATCATCATCATCATCATCATCATCATCATCATCATCATCATCATTATAACATCACATCATCATTTTTAGGAAACAAAGCTTACGAAACTACATTTTTAGGAGAAAATTGCAGACTTTTTTCTAAAGTAAGATTAGAAAATTTTATATTTGGCGGATACTTGCATAATCTTTCATTTAACAAAACTGCGGTGAAATAGCTTTTTGCTTGTCAACTAAATATTATTTTTTAATTTTGGTTGTCAATTAACATATAAAAGATTTATCACGATTCACATATAATATTTTTATTTGTTTTTCTATTATAACTCGAATTAGTAGAACAAACATAAATTAAAGTTTACATACTATATGATACTCGGTTGGTAATCTCGTACGATTTTGATTTGTTTTTTGGTTATTTCGCTGATCTCTTAATATTGTTTTCTTAGTATTCGTTATTATGATTAACTATTATGAACAAGTACTCAAGACTACTAAATTAGTGAATACCGATAGGCCAAGTGGCCAAGAGACAATATATAAAATACTAGTAGATAGGTGGATTTAGTTGTTTGAACCCCTTTTCTTGAGCAAAGCATCTTATTTAAGTATTTAAATATTCCTATAATTATTGTTTAACAGAAGATTCAAGATTGGGTTGTGGCCAAAATCGGGGCATGTGATATGCTGAAAAAGTTGTGGTCTACTGTTTACTTCTATTATATTCATTATTTATTTTTCCTATTTAATCCATTGAAATGTTTTTAAAAAAAATACTTTTTCAACGTTTTTTTTCCAAACATCGAAACATAATGTTGATATCATGGTATATATTATATGAAATGCTTTTTATTGTTTTTGAGGAAGCATCGATGTTTGGTAGGGGACAAAATACATAATAACAAGTTTACTAATTTTAAAAGTTGATTGTCATTAGTAGATATGTACTTATTAGTAGATGTTTTGGAAACAAAAAAATAACTATTTGAAGACCTAAGATTTCTCAAAACTTGGCAAAAAATTTATCATAGCCTTTATTTTTGTTAGAAATTAAAACTACTTTCTATAAGAATCTTTTTTTTTTTTTTTGGTTTAACTTTCTATAAGAATCTGTTTTGATAAATTTATAAAATAAACAGAAATAATGATTTATGTTTATGAAGAAGTGAAATTCGTCGAGTAGAAGTTAGAAAAATTCATATGACACATGGACCCATTTTTAATTACAAATAGAAGTGAATATTAAAGATGTAGGTCTTGTATCATATCTATATAACTAAACCTACTGTTTTTCTTTTCGCCGAACCTAATTGAAATTTTAATAAAAAAAATTTGAAAGGGATCGACTGGTTTGATGACTTTTGTGAGATTTCTCTTTATCATAAGCACAACTTTATTAGTTGTTAAAGGTACTTAAAACTCAGCAAAAGTAACTTTTGACCATACGTTTCTTATATATATACACCTAATTAGAAACTGATAATTATCACACTCCACAAATTAAACTGATTGTAATAGAAGTGAGTACATGAATTATATAAGTTTATCCAACCAACTCATATAACATGTTTGCAAATTATCATTGTTTGCCTTTAAATGGGTGTTGTAGGGTCCAAGATTAATCACTTTTGCTCTGAAACAATTATAGTTAATTAGTTTGTCTTGGTGCCATTGTCACTTTTGAAGGACACTCTTTATAATATCCAAATTCTTAAAAACTTTGATCTAGCATTTCTTCATTATGTAGAAAAATATCTCTTATCTTATGCTCTATTTTATTCGACACCTTCCGTAATATTAGGACCGATTGACGACCATATTTTTTCTTTCTAATTAACTAGAACTATGTGATTCAAATTAAATTCAAATAATATATATATATATATATATATATATATATCATGGATCATAATAATAATTTCTTCAGTTAAAATTATATATTTTCTCATTGTTTTAAAACCTTTATTGCTGCAAAAAAAAAAAAAAAAATCACATGCACCACCATATTTTAAAAATTAAACTTTTACATACTTAATGATGTTTTTATTTTTTCAACTTTCGCTTTAGAAACACATTACATGTAACTATAATCAAATCTGTTTTTTATTTTTGTTGTTGTTGTTGTTGTTGTTGTTGTAATAAGTACTAATTAAGAAGAAGTCATCTAGAATATGAAGAAGAAAAAAACGAAAATCATAATATACCCAAATTAAAGGCATGTAATGATGATGATACAATGCACAAGAAGAAAGAAGACTTTAGGACATGCATGCATATTCTCTTTAAATTAGTTAATTTAGCTTTAATTTTTATTTTAGTTTCTTTAGTATATATGCTAAACAATATTGTGATGTTCTTTGCACAAAAGCATATAAAAGATTCATGTGATGGTGTACGGCTTCTGGTAACCTTGTTCAGTTGAGTAAATTAGCAATTAAGCGGAGGCTTGTAGTATTGCATTTTTTTATTTTCTTATATTTTTCATAGACTATTAAATATAGAAGCTGAATTTTGTTTTGATTGATTTAGAAATTGAAGGCCAGGAAAACTGCCTAGGAGTTTTGTGTTCCATTCATGCTAGTATCAATTTAACTTTTTCTCATTCATAACAACTGCTAGAGGCCAATCAATCTTCATGACATGAAAATCCTTAAACCTATAGCAGTCACAAGTTTTAATACGTCTTCCCTCAGTTTTATCTTACATCCTTAATTACTTTTTTTTCACCCTTTAACATGCAGCATCCTATTTTGAGATAAATATTACGAATTTTTTGTTTACCCGGTTTTACTTTGAATAATAATTGTGATGACATAGACATATCTTAAGTTAATAATGTTTCACTGTAAGCTCACTGTAAGCTCACTGTATCTATGTCAGTATTAGTATGTGAATTCTATTCAAATAGGAATGATTTTTTTTTTTTCGTCGAACATACTTCTTGTAGTCGTATTTGTTGAAAGCGCCGGTTTAAACATTTAATAGGTCCTAGCCGCTAGGGCAAAATTTTAAAATAGGCCTCTAAACATGTAAATTATTGAGTAATTTTTCCAAAATAAATTAACTTTTATAATTTTTTTTTATAGCTATAGAAAATAAAAGTCTATGGACCTTTGCTCACAATTTTTTTTTGGGCCCTTTGTATCCATAAATTTGTTTGTTTGGATCTCTTATACTCACAAAGTTTTCTTTTTAAAACATTTTTTATCTATATATATAGGACAATCACATTGCTGGCCCTTATACTTAAGCTGGCCATTCGTATCACGTAGAATGCAAAATTAGAAGAAAAGAGTGACTATATCATGTATCCCAAATGTCTTTACCATAACCTTCTTTTTTGTTACATTTTTTTTGGTAAGACCTTTTTTTGCTACATTGTCTAAACTCTAAATATTACATTTTATAAAGAAGTAGAAACATACGGTAGCCTAAATTTTTTTATAAAAATCAAGAACAGTATACAGTCTTGTGTATAATGTTATGAATGACTACCTCGATTTTTCTTATACTTGATGTGACAAAAGTTCATTTCTGTAAGGGATTATTGTCTAAAATGCCTTTTTTTTTAAAAAACTTATGAAAATTCTCTTTTTTGAATAGTTTACGGATTTCGCCCTTTTTTAATACTTAAAAATGTACGTATTTATGATTTTTTTTTGCAAAAAAACGTACATCATACAAAATACTAAACCCTAAGAACAAATGAAACCGACTAAACCCAAACATAACGAATGAAACGCATGTTAAATCATATTTTTGGAGCCTAAAAGTGGACAAAATCCACAAACTATTCAAAAAAGGGCAAAATTCATAAATGTCATTATAAAAAAGGGCAAAATCCGTAATTAACTCTTTCTGTAATAAGCTAACTCCACTATAATATCACCATCTGAACTTTAAAAAGCTTATTTTTTTCAAGAGTATCATTTCCACTTCTCTCGAGCAGTGCTCTCGTTGCCTTTGGCTCTGCTTATTGATCGTTTTTTAGAATCAGCGTTATCTGTTTCATAATCGTCACTCCGTTGTGATAGATCCCCATCCACGTGATTATTCCTTTGTTGTTACTATAAAAATCATGAGGAGAGAGTCTTTCAAGCGAATTTGTTACGTCTTCTGAAGTTCAGAAGTAGCCATTTGGAAAGAGATTGTGGAGAACTGAGACGTCAATATAGTATGAGCGAAAGAAGAGGAAGTTGTGATTTAAATCTTTTCAAGAGAAAGTTAGAAACGCTTGGGCTTTTTCAAATTAATTTGAAAGTAATCTATATATATAATGGGAGAGTCTTCTCTCCATCTAGGCTATCCACATCATCATCCACCTAAACATCATTTAATTAAAAATTAAAAAATAAAATCTATTTAAAATATTCATTCAATACATACTTATTATTATTTATTGTTATTTATGATTATAAAATATTTAAGTTAAATACAAATGAATATATATTACAAGTACAAAACAAAGAAATATAAATTTATACATAATAGTATAATTTTAATTTTAGCGAGAAAATGTTTATGATTAATCATATTTAAAATTTTATAAACATTTCAGTTTTAAAATTGATATATTAAAAATCAATATGATGGATATTTCTAAAATTGTATGGAAGTTGAAAGATCATACATTTATTAGCTTTCAAAAATCAAATATAGTAATGAATCATGACATATTTAAAAATCAATATATTGGGTATTTCTAAAAATTGTATAAAAATTGAAAAGACATACATTTTTTAGTTTTCGAAAAATATATAGTGAATTAGTGATGAATCTTATGACATATTAAAATAATAATTGATTAGTTTATAAATGACAGTAAGCAAAATGTTAAAATATAGCTAAATAGTATCGAGTATAATAATTGAAAACAAATCTAAAATATAATTGGGTGTACTTTTAATTCTTATCTTATCATAAATATAATATAAAAAATTGAAAAGACATACATTTTTTAGTTTTCAAAAAATATATAGTGAATTAGTGATGAATCTTATGACATATTTGAAAAGACATACATCTTATAAAAATTGAAAAGACATACATTTTTTAGTTTTCAAAAAATATATAGTGAATTAGTGATGAATCTTATGACATATTAAAATAATAGTTGATTAGTTTATAAATGACAGTAACCAACATGTTAAAATATAGCTAAATAGTATCGAGTATAATAATTGAAAAAAAATCTAAAATATAATTCTGTGTACTTTTAGTTCTTATCTTATCATAAATATAATATAAAAAAATTTATAAGTAAATGTATAAATGCATTTGATAGTAATACATGCACTTATTTAAAATATAAAATATTATTTTAAAATTACCAAAATAGGTAGAAAAAGCACAATTGCAACATTGGATTTAATAAGATGGAAAAAAATAGAATATGAAAATATTAGAACTGAGTGACAAAATTAGTCTCAAAAAGCTAAATTCATAAAGAGAAAGCAGATATATAAAATAAAATATAAATATAAACATATATATATATATATATTCTTTTATTTTTGCTTCTAAATACAATAGATATAAATTTGGAAAAGCTAAACCACATTTAAAATTTCACACTTGAGTTTCTAGAATTATAGAAGAAAATGTTATGCATAAGAATTCATGTACTAAAAAAGAATATATATAATGAACGGTCATAGTATATTATAAACAGACGTGTAAATCTATACAATTATCACTATAAAATTTCTATTATATTTATATATATAACCGTTTTTTACCATTAGAATTACATATAGTTTTTAAATAATATTGTAATAAAAAAATATTTAAATAATATAATTTACAAAACTTTAAAAAATTGAATATATATAACTAAATCCACGCAACGCGTGGGTCCATTTCTAGTGCTATTAAATTTGGAAGTAGGAAGTGGAAACTTGGCTTCCCTTGAACCTAAAAGAAACGATTTGTTTGAGGACGTGGCAACCACATAATATGAAGATTTATACGTAACATGTGAGGTGATGTAGCAAACTCTAGTAAAATTTAGAAGAGCTAATGTGGCATCTTCATAGAAATTTTAAGAAAGTTGACGTGGCTAGCTTTAGAAGCCTCAAATAACTCATTTTATTAGTAAGAGTAAGAGATTATCGCAACTGTTTGTCACGACCCTTTACACAAAACCTCATCAACTTTTCCTCATTGATATTGCCGTAATTAAGGTTACACACACCCAAATCTTTATTTTCATTACAACATAAAAGGGAGAAATTTACAAACACAATAAATTAAATATTTGTCGCAAAAAATTTGTGAAGTTAGTAAGAGCAAAAATTTCTTTTTGCCAAGTTACCAATATAAAGGGAAATTTTTTTGTAATACCGAACATTTCATTACTATGACTATTTACAGTTGAGCAAAAAAAAAAAGGAAGTAAGAGGAAAATGTTGACCACCAATATGCCAATGACTTTGTGGCAAGAACACGTATGATCGGTACTACTAGGTCGTGAGCTCATGCAAAATGTTGACCACCATCCATCAATATGCCAATGACTTTGTGGATGAGATCTTTGCTGTTTATTAACAAATTAGAGTCATTCCAAAAAAAAAAAAAAAATTGTTCTCTGGCAAGCATGTAATTTATTAATTAATTACGATGCCAAAACAATTTGGGGTTAAGGTCCAGTCCACACTCCACACTGCTCAAAAGCCAAAACCAAGCCCGTTTCTGATATCTAGTGACTAGTACTAGTAGCATGTGAATTGTCCTTGGTTTTTGAACCTCCAAAACATGAAAGATCATACCCACAAAGATAATATTCCAAAACACGAAAGATCTTACCCACAAAATTAATATGCATACAAAGGACAAACGTTAATGTTAGATAAAACGTAAAGGTCCATGAAGCAGTAAAAAATTTGAGATATCAATGGCACATGAAGACGATTCTTCCCAACGAGCATCGAACCCAACACCTCCACTATGAAGATTTACCACTGGGACAACACCACATTGGTAACAATTCTTATAATACAAAATCTCTCATTCCAATTAGAAGATAAATTATCGTATTCTTATGGTTTACTGCACAATGGTAATAGAAACCTCAGAAGATACAAAGAGAGAGATAAAGAGAAATAAAATTAGAAAGCTCACAGTTGTGACTTGTGGTAGAAGCTAAGGTTCACCATGGTTGTTGGCTTGTTGCTAAGCGAAGAGATGGGGATGCAAAAGAAGACGATATTATAAAATTAACTTATAAATATGCATCAGAAATGTAAACCCTAAGGGATTAGTGCAATAAAAACATCTTGGGCCTATTTTATCATCTTTACAAATTTCTTTCTGATTTTTCTTGACTCAAATATCATATATATATATATATATATATATATATATATATATATATATATATATATATATTGGAGACATTTTTGAAATAAATCCTGGAGTTGGCACTAATTTATAATGTAATGCCACTGACATTAATTCTTAAAATTTGTTTATTTAATTAAATATATGTAAATCTAATTTGTTTGCCGAAAATCTAGATACAATCTTTCCTAATATCTCGACAATGATCATTTATACTCTATTTAAATTAAGATTTTCAACTTAAAATAACTTATCATATATTGCCTTATATTATCAACACAAAATCGCCCAAACAAATATTCATACCAACGAATTTGAAGAAATCTTTTATTACTACTAACAATCGGAATTCAAAAAATAAGTATAATTTTTTTTAAAAAATAATTATTATAATTTATATATTCAATATCTATAAATGTTTTATAATATTACGAATATTTGAACATATCAACATTTTAAACTAACACATGAGGGACATGTTATATTACGGGACAAAATTATATGGCGGGACAGAGTTATATGGCGGAACGGGTTTGAATAAAAATTAATAAAATTTTAAAATATTATTAACCCGTCCTTTCAATACGGGTTAAATCCTCATTTTATTATTTTGGAAGACCTATAATATTAGACATATCAAATCAGTCTAATTTAGTTAAGATTGTATAAAACACAAATTATTCCGTAGTATACCGTTACTTGACAATTATAAACTATAAATTATAAATATCTTACAAATGATACAATTTGCAAATTTTTATATATAATACATGATTTAAAAAATTTTAAAATCATAAATTTTTAGAAAAAATCATCCGCGGTGTACCGCGGGTTAATCCCTAATATATATATATATATATATATATATATATATATATATATATATATTTGGTTGAAAGTATCATATAATTTATTTTCTTTTTTAGGAATAGAAGAGTAATTAAAATCAATGGTAAAAACTTGAATAGTTTTCTTTTCTTAATTTATTTTGAGGTCTAAATTTGCATAACCGTTACCAACCTTTTTTGATCTCAGTTAACTGCAAAATATATCTTCTCTAAATCCACAATTCTATGTAATGGTTACCAATCGGACCGGACAATCCAAAATTCACTTGCGAAGGCAAACTATCCAGTTTGGTTTTAAAATAGTTTAGTTAAAAGTTGAAACTATAGTTACAAGTCAAACAAATATTTGATAATTCTCACATATACAAGTTTGCCTTCGCAAATGAATTTTGGCTTTCTTAATAATTATGATAACCACCGAAACCCGGAGTGGCCGAATAAATCCTCTATTGGGCTTTTTCTTTACTAAAGCCAGTTTTAATTTTGATTGGAACAAACCACTAAGTTTTAAACTTTACTTCGTGGAAAAAAAATAAAAATTCACTCATATGTTATAGAAAAGTATGTTTATTATTAGAATATCATATATCTTTTTAAAATTACTCATATATTTTGAACATTTGTGTAATTACAGTTAATACTCTTCATTAGGTTTTTCTTAACTAATAATTTTTTATTCGTTTTTAATTAAAAATAAAAAATAAAAATTTAATTATCCATGTCATTAGTCCACATCACCAATATTATGCTCCTCAAACTCATTTTATTTCCCTTCTTCTCTTTTTTTGTCTCCAAATCCAAGAAAAACTTTTAGATCAAATATTCTGCAACTAACTCGGGTACAACATTGACAGAGATCTTCAAATTGCAAGATTGAGCTGGATCTTCCTAGACCTCAAAGCCACAACGCTTGCCATAGGGTCCCAAATCAAAAGCTTCGTCAGATCTACTCGCAACCTCGCTCACGAAAAAAGTCATCAAAAATCAAAACCCAAATCAAAGAGATCTATGGAATTCTACATGATTCGTTACAGGTTTGAGTTGAAATCAAGAATAGCTACTCTTTTACTTTGATTTGACATGTCTCTCGTTTAATCTTCTTCTCAATCGATCTATTTGAAGACATTTCTACTTCTATCTATGTTTTGATTCATACGGTTTAGTCTTCCTCCTATGTATCCCTCAAACATAGTTTTACGTTTCTTAATTTGATTGTTGTTATTTGACCAATAAATTTTATATTGTCTTCTCCATAAAAATATTGCTTTTCGATCTGTATTATAAATCAGCCGTAAAGTGATGTAACTCAGCCGTAACGTGATGTAACTCAGCCGTAACATATAATTTACACAACCTTTCGTCTTTCCTGAATGATAAATCAGTCGTGACATGTAATTTACCGAACCTTTCGTCTTCCCTGAAGCATATAACTCAGCCGTAATATAATTTACACTCATCTTTCGTCTTCTCTGGAGAATATAACTCAGTTGTGACATGTAAAATTACCGAACCTTTCGTTTTCCCTTAAACATATAACTCAGCCGTAATGTAATTTTACCAAACCTTTCGTCTTCCCTCAAACATATAACTCAGCTGAAACATATAACTCAGCCGTGACATGTAAATTAACCGAACTTTTTGTCTTTCCTTAAGCATATAACTCAGCCGTAATGTAATTTTACCGAACCTTTCGTCTTTCCTGGAACATATAACTCAGCCGTGACATGTAAATTGACCGAACCTTTCGTCTTCCCTTAAGCATATAACTCAGCCGTGACATGTAAATTTGCCGCGAAACAATAAGAGACGCAACATTTCGTCTAACTTTATCATCGACCACCAACTTCACAAGTTTTTCGTGCGTTGTTTCCGCATCTGTCTGCACAACTCTACACCCTCTTTCATCGGTGTTAAATACGTATTTGTGTTTCTATACCTAATTACCGAAAACAACAATTACCGGAACCGGATCAACCATATCGGGAGAAGGATGAAAGAAATTGAAGAAGAATGAGGAAGACGATGAAGAATTGGAAGTTCCACTGATGTGAAAAACTCAGGTGAAGAAGACGAGTTGAAAAAATTTGGCCCTATTTTTTTGTCCTTTGATGATGATGACATGGAATGATGACATGGAATGTTGCATCCACGTCATTTTTTAATTGATGAAGTGGCAAGTAAATCAGCCTAATTAAACCATCCATCAAACAAAACTTTAACTCAGTCGCAACATGAATACTATTACAGTAATTAAAAAACGAAAAAACGACAGCCAAATTCAGCCGTTTAATGTCGTAACTCAACCAAAAATATTTAACTCAGCCGTAACGTTTAATAAATCGGCCGTCATTGCATGCTATTCTAGTAATTAATGTTTCGCTACTAAGTTATTGTAACACCCGCGTCCCGCGATCCTAAAGGGGGCCGGTTTGTTTTAGGAAAAACTAGATCATGGTCGAGAAAGACCAATGAATAAGTTAACCCAAGGAAGGAATGAAACGTTTAAGTCATGAAAAGGGTAGATGACATAGACGACATCGGGATAATCTAGTGATCATGGAGAAATGATCACGGAAAGATTGGGAATGGCGTAGTCAAGGCCAAGAAAACGGACCAAAAGACTTAGCCGGAAAGAACGCGAAAGAACGTTCGAGCTAAACCAGCTAGGTGAGCTGGACAAGCTGGATGAACTAGCTAGCTCAGCTAGGTGAGCTGAACCAGCTGCATGACTAGCTAGCTCAGCTAGGTGAGCTGACCGACAGCTCAACCGAGCTCGGTGAACTGATCGAGTACTAACCCAGCTGGGTGGTCCAGTCAGCTGACACTCGAGCTGGTGGACTGTGGTAGCTCGGGATGAAGAGGTGTAAGGTCGAGCGGTTACCGACGAACGGTTACCGTTGGCCAAAGGGTGGATAAGGCCGAACGGTTACGATCGGAAAGATGCAACCTTTTGAAAGGGTGCAACGAATGGATGTGATGTTTCGAAAACACACCCATTCGGCCCCTATATAAGGGAGGATGTCCAAGGGCCTCACAATAATCCTCACACACTTCACAATCACCATCACAATCCAAAAGGGGTCCTAAAACACTCTACGAAGTGTTGGTCGGAAAGGGGGTACGGCTCGGCGAGTATCTCCGGAATCGGAATATATTCTCAGAGCCTCGACCGAACTGATGCGCATGCTACCTCCCGATCCAACAGTTCGATAGAATGTATTGAGGGATGGATGGGATAGACCGATCGTCTTAGAGACGGAACGGCGGACGGATAGGATCGGACAGACCGATCGTCGGACGGATCAGATCGGATAGACCGATCGTCGTACGGATCGGATCGAACAGACCGATCGTTGGACGGAAGGATCTGATCGGAGAAGAAGATGGATTCGGATAGACCGTCGCACAGACGGATCGACCAACCGGGATAGGCGGATCGATCGTCATGTCAACAGGTCGGGTTGACGTATAACCGGATCTGTTTACGTTCGGATAAACGGACCAAGGCTTAGATCGGCGGATTGATCGGTCGTATAGATCGGCGGGATGACCGACAATAGGTATCGGAGATCTGGTCGAGGGAACATGGTGGATTACTCGATCGAGGATTCGATGAGAACCGCTGGAGGGTTCGACGACTTGATTGATGGTTCGGATCGATAGCTCGATTATGGGGTCGATGGATCGTCCGTTCTATAAGTCATATCGTCGAGGGAAGGACACAAAAAGGAAATGGATCGGCAAATCTAAGATTGTCAATATGGAAGTATCGACGGATCTAACGATAGATCGATAGATGATATGGTTAACGGGAAGTTAATCGGGAAGGCGTATAAGGGAAAGGTGTTCGAAGAAGCACGGGGATAAGTGCAACCGAACACACCCAAGGGTCGCCCATGGATGCAATCTCACCGGTAAAGGGAATAAGCACCGAGAATGGGTAGGTGATGTGGTTCACCATGTAAGGATCTAATATCGCGGCCGCCTTCATGTATCAATCGCCATGGCCAATGGTGAAACCGATTGGGAATCGGTAACACCAATGGTGACTCGACGGATAACCAACGAGAAAGTCCACGGTGAGAATCGGTGGACAAAACGGATGTTGGACCCGCGAGCAAACCAAAGGCCGATGGACGAATGATTTCATGGGCTAGCCTACGATAATCCGATGGATGAATCCACGGACCCTTGGGTGTGATAATGATATTGTTTGGATCACATAGATGGATCGATAAGCTGAAGGCTTTACCGACCACCATGGACCGGACGGGTAAATGGTTAATAAACCGTCGGCGGTCGTAGTGATAAATGACCGGATCGGAAACATGGATGGTTCGTTAAGCCGAGGGCTTGATCATCCACCATGAAACCGAAGGGGCGTACGTTCGGAGGACGGATGGACCAATGAGCCAAGAGCTTGATTCGGCCACCGTGAACCAAGAGAAACGTACGATCCCCAATCTCTTTCGTGGGACTTAGACCAGTGGGGTTGGTTGGATGTATGGCTAAGTAACGATAGAGATTGGTCCATCAATACACGATTGGTTAAGAATCATTGTACGAATGGAATAAGGCGACGAGAGGGCTAAGAGAAGGATCAATAGACGGATCGAAGAGGAATCAAATCCGCATGTAGGCCAAGGTATGTAAACGCATCTAACTTATTAGTTAAGATAGACGTTTGGGAATTGGCCGTTGGATTAGGGATACAAAGAATATGCAATCGTTAGACTTAGAATGGTTAGCGAACAAATGGCATGTCTTGGCCGAGTTAATGATTGATCTAAAGTCTAAAGGACAGAGACGATCAACCCGGTACAAGGGATGGTTGGAATTAGACCAAGGGTTTAAAGACTTCCGCTGTGTTAAGAGATAAGGATTATAGAATTAAGCCTCGTAAAGGCAATTCTATGTTAAATCGTGAAAAATATGGAGGTTCGGCCGGGAAGTGGCGCGAACGTGAACCTTGGGTCGCCGGACGCCGAGACGTCCGGGACGGGGTCTCACAGTTATCCTTTAATGAGGCCGAGTTTTCCGTTAATCCAGTTCATTACGGCTGATTTATGACACTCGAACATAAATCAGCCGTAACGTAATCCAATAACTAAGCCGTTTTTGATAACTCAGCCAGCCGGAGAAAGTTAAGTCAGCCGTGTCGAAGCAATAACTCAGCCAAAAATTTGACAAATCAACCATCGGGTGAAAATTCAGCCGTAACTTAGGCTGGGTTATGCTCGAATGTCAGCCATTTTCTCATAACTCAGACAGATTTCAGTAAGTCAGCCGTAACTCCAGGCTGGGTTATACTCGTAAGTCAGCCGTTTGCTCATAACTCAGCCATTTTTCTTAAATCAGCCGCAACATACCGTAACTCAGCCGTCACTGCCGCTATATCGCTTGACGGCTGAGTTCATTAATACACGTCAGCAATTTCTGACGTGGCGACGCGGCTTTGCTAACGTGGCAATGGCATTCTTTGTAATTACGTTTTTTCCTGTAACGTTTAACAGGGGCACGCTGGGTATAAAAAAATATATCCGAAATACGATAGTAATAAAAAAAAGATCTGTATGTTTCTGGTAATTTCATATAAAATGTTATACATCTGAGTAAAGTTCCCAAAAAAGAAAGTCCCAAATTTTTTTTTTTTTTTTTTTGATAAAAGATGAAATTTTATACCATTTTAATTTTTGACAGAATTACAGAGAAAACTTGAAACAAATTAAAGCAATCTACAGAGATATAAAAAACAACATTACAACTCAAATTGCAAAAGATCACTGCTAATTTTATTTACAGTAGTGAATAAAATGTTCGAATGCTTATTTCAACGGCGTCACTCAAATTGTCTTTTGTTCCTCAGCTCACTGACAAATGTCTGCAAAGGGCTGAGCTCTGCAACATCGTCATGTAGGACCACGATTTCTACGATATGGCAAACTGAAAAATTGTTGTTAATAATGATAAGAAACAGAATCAAAAATACAAACTCGATACCAAACTCTAACGAACGAAGAACGATTTGTGTGGAGGCGAGACACTCTTTCCTTAATTCTTTAATTGCCCGTAGTGTGACGGTGTTACGCAATCAGAATCCCAGGATACAACCACACCATCAACTGTTTCGCAGCACTCAAAAACAGAAGCTAAACGAACCAAAATTCTGTGTTGTACTCTCAGACACAAAAGAAAAGAGAAGAGAAGAGAGGAGGATTGACTTTTTATGATTGTTCACTATTGATCTTAGGCCTGGGCAAAAAACCCGGACCCGATACCCGAACCAATACCCGGACCAAAAAAATTGGGTTGGGGCGGGTTAGGGTATTAGAAAATTACCTCATTGGGTAGAGTATTGGATTACCCGTGGGTATCGGGTCGGGTCGGGGATTACCCGTTACCCATTTAGGGTACCCACAAACCCGAAAAATACACATGTTTATATATGTATATAGATAATTAGATATATAGTCTTATATAGTTATATACTTATATGTATGTCCTAGGTTTTAGGTTTTGTGACTTTTGACATTTGAGTTTATATATGTATATAGATAATTAGATATATAGTCTTATATAGTTATATACTTATATATATACTTATATATATGCAATACACATATGTTTATATATGTATATAGATAATTAGAATCTACTCTTAACACTAGTCATCTTTGTTATTTTGGATTGGATTTAGTATTTAAATGTCATGTTTGATGTTCTATTCTCTTTATTTGATCATTTGAGTATGTAAAGTGATTTTAAACTTCGGGTATTACCCAAACCGACCCGAACCCGACAATACCCGAACCGGACCGGAACCGAAACTATAGGAATACCCGAATGGACCATAAATTCATTACCCATTCAACCCGAACCCGAACGGGTTTTACCCGAACCCGAACGGGTTACCTATATGCCCAAACCTAATTGATCTCATGAGCAAAGGAGAAGACAAAAGACCATGACTAAATAGCCAAGCTTGTCAACGTCTACATGGAGGAGAATATTACGACTTTAATGTCGTCCATTGATGAGCATTGATTTTGTTGTTACACAAATCAATCAATTGAAAAAGATATTTGTTGAATTAGTCAATAATATAACTTTAACAAATTTGGACAAATATGAATAATTATTTGGGTTATAGGCCCATTACTCAAATCCCAAAACTCAACTCTCAAACCCGGTATGACTCGGTACGGTACGACATTACATCATACTACATGGTACGCATATTCGGTTTGAGTTTCTTTTTTAACTTCCAAAGTGCAACATTTGAACCTTAGTCAAATTTTAAGTTACTCAAGCTAGCCACTTCGGATCTCCATTTCTCATTCAATCAAACTCTGTTTTTGACATTCCAATACACTACCATGTAGTGCACGCAGCAACGATTTCATCGTGCCCAAGAACCGGTCATTCCGATGAACGTCTTCACCGAAAAATCAACCGGAAAAGTGGTCACAACCACTTCGTCAAAAACAAGTTCCAACACGTCACAATTAATCTTAATGTGTCGTGATGTTTCCAAGCTCGTTCACAGATTCTTTGAGCCAATCTAACTTATTTCAGTTTTTTTCCCTCAAGTTTTACTACGAGATTCAAGAGTTGTTTCATCGTGTAGATAGGTACTTACTGTTTTTTTTTGTCAACCGCTTTTAATTAAGATTCAAAAGAGTCATTCCTGAGGAATGTTGTTTACATACGTGATATGATGCGGTTCGGTATGAACATTTCGTGCCAATTTATCCGCTTTTATATTTGCACTACGAGAGTTTAGATAAGTACTTACAAAGACCCATGAAAATGAAGATTGGAGAGAAGCATTTTTCTAAAGGAAGCTATTAGATTTTTTTTTTTTTTTTTTTTTTTGACAGTAAAATTATACTCAATAAAAGACTGTTTTACAATAAATACATCATGGACTCCGAAAGTGGTTGAAAAATTTAGAGTAAAATAGAATTGAGAAAAAGACTAGTGACTATGGGTTTGAAACTAAAATCGTAGTCCACCTTCGTACTCGGAAGACGTGGACGTAGCGATGGTGCTAAGTCTATTACGAACGCTCTTATCGATCATTGAAGTTAGCTGGTGTAGGAGTCCCGCCATGACGACGTCTATTGCGTTCACGCCATATATTATGAATAGCAATCTGGAATACATACCTCAACACAAACACTGGTTTATAATTTTATTTTAGAGGTTCATTTCATGGAGAATTATTTGATTTTGCATAGAATTCAACAATGTTCAAAAAACGTCATGCGGTAGCTAAACGTTTGATAGAGGCCTAGCACCTAAGCGGGAATTCAGAGCCTGCATAAGTATAAAGGCCACCCAGTTGACTGTTCTATATCCATGAATAAAAAAGGTGCATGAATTATTTTTGGGCAAAACCCCTCTTAAAAATGAAAAATTTGTGGATAAAAAAAGCAAAAAAACAGAAAAAGGGGTCCAAACAAAATATTATGAGCAAAAGGGTCTAATAGAATTTTTTGTTTTCTTTCTATAGCCATAACATAAACAAACTGTAAATGTTTATTTTCTTAAAGAAATGATTCTATAATTTACATGTTTAGGGGCATATTTTAAAAATTTGCGCTCAGGCCTACAAAATGTTTAAACCAAAGCTGGGAGAATTAATCGTTTGGTAATCGATTCTAATCAATGATTAGTTTTTGAGATAATTATGGTAGTTATGTATTTTCTTTATAATCTAATATTCTCTCTATCTCAATTGGGAAAGTTTCATATAACCCTTAAATTTTATCCAACCCCTGTTCGAAACTCCATCTTGACTAATGTTTTGTCTCAAATATTTTCTTTTCTCAACGTTGGTGAGCACTAATATTTTAAAAAAGCCAAAGGGGTTCAACAAATTTCTAATCTTTATTTTAGTAGAAAAATGGTTTTAATCTTTAGTTTTAAGTAGCGCGGTCCGTGCAATATTGGATCTTATTAGTAGAGTGGATCACAAATTCACAATAATAAGTTCAAGAATTTAATGGATCGTGTTGACTCACATGAACCCTTGCTTTGGAAACATAGTTGACCACCACCATGATGAAGAGATAGATGATGATGAAGAAACTGCTTTCGCGAATTTATTTGAACTCAATGATGAAGGACGTGTTTTTGCCACTCCACGGTAATCTCTCCGGTCTCTACGTCTTCTCCAACCGTGTGTGAAATATTCAGTTGTAAACAGCATGAGAACATAGATCATGATTTATCATATATGTTAATATATGAAGAATTAAATCTCTTCGATAAGAAGTTATAAAAAAATTCATATGACACATGGACCCATTTTTAATAACAAAAAGAAGTTAAAAGATGCAGGTCTTATATCATATCTATATAACTAGGATCGGACCCGCGGTCCACCGCGGGAGAATATTGGTTTACATACGTTGCGTTTAATATTGTGTGTGTTTTTTAGTAGAACAAATCGTGTAGTATACTTATAAATATTCATAATAACGAATTGTAGAGAACATGTAAAATTGTTTATAAATATACCCATCGTATTAATTATGATTTACAAAATAGAATTTTGTGTTTTAAAATTCTAAAATTAGACGATTCATGGGAATTAAAGCAGTCAAAATAGGTCAAAAACCGCGGGTCGAGCCCACATCATCTCACTATGGGGCATATTTGGGAAAATATATTAAACCCGCAAATAAGCGGGCCACATGGATTAATTCGCAGTGGGTCATAGGTTTAATCGGTTTTCATCCGCGGGTTGGCGGATCAGCCCGCATATTAGTATTTATTGATAAAATTATAATTTATTCAACATTTGGTAATTTAAACAAACTTTTAATAGTATTTTTATTTATTTATTTATTTTAGTAGTATTTTAAATTTTGGTTACTTTAAAATTATTTAAACAAAATCCATGGACAATCCCGCAAATCCGCATACTATCGCGGGACGGGTTTGTATTTCATATATGCTACCCGCGGGTCGTGCGGACCGACTAACTACAAGTCAAAATATTTTTTGTCTATCGCAAAACGGACTTAACGGGACGAATCAACTCGCTTTGACAGTTCTAATGGGAATATTATTTAGTCATACAACAAAATGAAGTTTGGACATAGTAATAATAGAATATGTATCTTATTTGTTAGATGAGAGATTGAAAGATGAAGTATAATGATTAAAAATTAATTATTATTTTTCATGGTTCACAAAATTTAATATATACTTATCATCTTGTTGAATAATTCTAAAATCATATTCAAGAAATCTTTATAAATTGAAAATTAAACTTCTTTGGTAAGCTATAGGTATGAAAATATCATAATTTCGATTTAATCTAATTAAATTAAAATTAGTTACATGGATTTCATATCTATTTAATTTACACGACCAAAATAAAAATATCTATTTAATTTACACGACCAAAATAAAAATATCAATTTAGTTTATAAAATAGATGGGTTATTTGTGATAAATTTTCTAGAAATCTTTAGAAGCAAATAAAATATCTTTCAATTAATGATAATTGGCTAAAATGAGCGAAATTAATGACAAAAACGTTGATTGTTATGGAATTAGTCCCAAAAATATATGAACAAATTTATTATACGTAATTAATGTATAATATTATTCGGAATATGCTTTTATTATTAGTTACCATAAGTACAATCAGATTTTATTTGATTTCCATAAATATTTGATTTTATTTCGATTTTTCATTATTAATTCGAATTTATATTCCAAAAAAATTTCAAAGATCCGATTTCAGAAATTGGGTCAATTTTCCGATTTTAACCCGACCCATTTTCATTTGTACTTCTCTTTTAATAGTATAAAGATTAAACCTATATTGGAAACATTGATGTTGGTAATATATCCAATTACTTACCGTTTTTCTTACACAAAATCGAGAATCAACGGGAAAACCAGTATCTTCTCCTTCGTTTCACTCAAAGAGGTAATTGTTTTTTCAACAAGTATTAATATTGTATCATTAGATTACATGAATACTCATGGACTTTGTATATTGTTTGTTTATCGGGTTTGCTGACTTCCAGATTTCAGACGTCGATGAAATTCTTGCGTCATGGTTGTTTAACCTATCAAAGAGCGTGGATGATATCATTTTACTCATTTAGCAATGAATAATATATGTATTGCATTCTTAATTTTATAGGTACGGATGACGAGTCGAGTCCCTTTGACTCGTGCTTGATTTGTGCGAATGCTGTTATTATTCTGAAATATTCAGTGGTAAAACAACTAATTCATCAAGCCACCAAAAGTGGTGTTGAATTAGTGGATCTATTATCAGATTTGTAAAGTTCTTTAATTAACCTCACCAAAAGTTGTTTTATTGTGTTTTGTAGAATTTATTGGATTAGATTCTTAATGCTTGATCTGATTGCTTAGAACAAGCCTCACCAAAAGCTTACGAAGCTTTGTACGTAGTCTTTTCAAAAAAGTTATCACTAAAACACCATTAGGGTAATTCACAATAGAAGTCTGATTTCGGAAACTTTTATTACCATAACCAAATTTACATGTTTTTCATATATTCTCTAATGTATTCTCCGAAACTCTATTTCTTATATTTATTATATTATATTTTTTAATTATTTTTTTTTTAATTCTGTAAAATCACCAGAGTTCTTGTAATTCCATGTCGTCCTAGCTAGGTTTAGATATTAGCAAGTCTTTTGTGTGTTTCTTTGGTCTCTGTGGATTTGATACCTAAATACTACTTCGCTTGCCTATGAATTTGTGGTTAATCAAATACAAGCTAAGGCTCCACTTGCCTTATTTGGCCGATTGTACCATCAAGTCTCCAACGACTCTATTTTATGTAATTCTTGTGATTTGTTTCTTTCTTTTGGCGTATAGCCGTTGTACTTGAACCCTATATAAGCTCAGCCTTGTTTTCATTTGTATTCACCCTTCAATTTGAGAACTATTTAGTAAACGTTGGTCGTTTGTTTTTTCATTCGAAGTGTGTAGTCTTTGAATTCTATTTGCATTTGAGTTTTAGTATGGATTCACTAAATCTTTAATGTGTCTACGAGTGAGTTAGCTTGAGGATCTAAGTTGGTTTAATCGTGTGTTGTTGTGTATTCAACGACAAAACTCCATCTCGATCAGTACCTTCGTTCATGAAGCCATTTCAAACGGTAAGTCTTGAAACCAAGAAGCGTAAACGGAAGGTTGATTTTGAGAGTTTGCATTTATAATATTAAATAATACAACAAAATAAAAACTGAAAAGAAAAAATTACTTTGGATTCATCAATTTCAAGTTATTATTATACGAAAATAGGAAATTTTTTACACTAAAATTATTTATACGAAAAAGATATAAAATACGCTCAATCTTTCAAAATATCTTCAATTCCAAATAGGTTCAATATTAGAATTATGGTACCTAGGGGTAAAATAAATGTTAATTTACAT
This sequence comes from Arabidopsis lyrata subsp. lyrata, assembly GCF_000004255.2. Taxonomy (NCBI): domain Eukaryota; kingdom Viridiplantae; phylum Streptophyta; class Magnoliopsida; order Brassicales; family Brassicaceae; genus Arabidopsis; species Arabidopsis lyrata. The sequence goes on from NW_003302551.1 coordinate 5,104,856, forward strand.
TGTATATAAAATATATTGAGAAAGTCAAACATATTCATTTAGAATTTAAAACTAAGAGAGGTGCATTGAATCCATTAGATATCGTTAAGCTTTAAAACCATGAACAATCAAATTATTTATGGTAGACAACAAAACTTTTCGTGAACATATACATACTACATATAACTAATAAAAAGATTGATCAGAAAGAAAACATTAAGAAAAATAAAATTTATTAATATATAGTTGTGCGTAGCCTTTATTTACTTTATGTTCTAAAACTGACTTCTTTTTCGAAGCCTTTGTTTGATGATCCATTCTTGGTTTGAGGATCTAATAACAACAGTTCAATTTCTTTGAAGCTAATGATCCAAACATTTTGTCGTCTTGCTCTCTAACAAAAGCAAACAAACATAAAATTAAAAGAGAACGAATATAAACAAAAAGCAACCGAAAAACAACATGTTAGTTTTTTTGGTAAGAGCCAAAACTTTTCATGAACAAAAAAAATAGTTAATCTGTCTAAGCCTTGGTGTGATGAAATAAAAAAAACGTGATCATCGTTTACAGAAAACCAAAAGAAAATTCACATATTCTTAGTTTTATAAAAAAAAAATGTCATAAAAAACATGAACTTTCAAATTGTGGACGTTTAAATCCTCAACTTTCAAAATGTTGTTTAAATGCCTAAGTCTTTGTTGACTTCATGATAAAATGGTTAACTTATGTTGACTATGCTATTTGAAGCACGGCGTTAAATCGAGAGATGGAGCACGCTAACAAGATTAAAGCTTTTGTGAACATCCATTTAATCAAAACGACGTCGTTTCGATTTTAATAAAAAAGTTTGAACTTTCAAATTGTGGATTTTTAAATCTTTAACTTTCAAAATATCGTTTAAATGCCTAAGTTTTCGTTGATTTAATGATAAAATGGTTAACTTATGTTCACTTATCATTTGACAAACAATGTTAAATCGAGAGATGAAGCACGTTTCTCCCCCAATTTTAATGTTTACTATTATAATGAAAAGAAACTATTTAAAAAAAATTAGAATTACATGAAGAATACATATTTAGAAGTTCAAAAAAGAAAGAAAGAAGAAAAGGAATACAAAACAGCCATTATATTCTTGGTTGGCCATGAGACAAACATCGAGTTAGGAGAGAACCTATGGTTTTTGAAACAAATAGAAGATTATTGAACCTTAAAAACAAAATCGTAAAAATATGAGTGTAAAAGATGGTTGAGATTGCAAAGATCATGGAGTCGTGGGGAAAGCGAACAGTTGGGAATTGTGAAAATTTAATTTATTTAAAAATTAGATTTTACTTTAAGAAAATAAATTGTGCAAATTTGTATCGTAAGATAAAGTATACATGTCAAATAGGGAAGGCAACAATTCTCTGTAAAGTGATGCCGATTTAGTATAAACTAGTACTCTCTCCGTATTTTAATAAGTGTCGTTTTAGAATTTTTACTTTTTTGAATTGGATGTTGTTTTCAAATTTTTATGCAAAATTTCTTACTTTTTAATGTTTTATGATGTCATAAAACATTAAAAAGTAAGAAATTTTGCATAGAAATTTGAAAACGACATCTAATTTTTTTAAAAAAGAAAATCCTAAAACGACACTTATTAAAATACGGAGGGAGTATTATATCCGATGTTATAGCACCGAAAATCGATATTTATTGTATAATTTATATTTATATAAAAATATATTTCATCAAATGATATATAAATATAATATTTTGTAAGATTAGTAGTATATAAACTAATAAACATATATTGATCATGTTTCACGTACTCGCATATTTGGTTTTGACACTTTAGAGAACTGTAGTTGAATGCACACAAAACTAATACTCTTCCAAAGATTTAGAATTAGCTTTGAAGCGTACACATTAATACTAATTTAGAAAATATATATACAGAGGCGAAAAAATAATTAATATACTACATGTATTCAGGGACGATTTAAAAAAATTAGATTAATTTTCAAGGACTTAGCCACAAATGTTTTACCACAATGAAGTTGATCGAACACAGACTGACAAACACTGTGTCTCGATCTTCTATTTTGTCATCTACTGAATACAATGAAGGTTGCATGTTTCTCAGTCAATTGCCATCTATGAAACAAAACGATATTGTAAAACATACATACACTGTAAGAAAAATAGAAATTTCAAAACAATTAAGATGATACGCAATCATCAAAGAAACAACAAAGAAACTAAAAGAAATATAATATGCCTCATATACATCTTGGTAAATTAATCAATATACAAAATATTAGGTACTCCATTTTGTATAGATTTATATATCATAATTGCATATTTTAATTGTATTTTTGTTTTAATTAATTGATTATAAAAAACATAAATTAATAAGTGGAAAAAATAAATATAAGTAAAACTAATGGCAAAATCTGTAAATATCTTAATAAATGTTAGGTTTTTAATTAAATGGATTGAAAAGTTCTGTGAGAACGACACGTCAGCATGAAATTTTTGTTAATCACATATGAAGATTAATATATAAGGGATGTTTATCACAATTTCTGATATAAGGTAATTTTTTAAAAATGCTTCTCGATTAATATATAAGGGATGTTTATCATAATTTATGATATACATCTTGGTATATTAATCAATATACAAAATATTAGGTACTCCATTTTGTATAGATTATATATCATAATTGCATATTTTAATTGTATTTTTGTTTTAATTAATTGATTAAAAAAACATAAATTAATAAGTGGAAAAAATAAATATAAGTAAAACTAATGGCAAAATCTGTAAATATCTTAATAAATGTTAGGTTTTTATTTAAATGGATTGAAAAGTTCTGTGAGAACGACACGTCAGCATGACATTTTTGTTAATCACACATGAAGATAAGATTATTTTTTAAAATGCTTATCGATTAATATATAAGGGATGTTTATCATATTTATGATATAGATCTTTGTGTATTAATCAATATACAAAATATTAGGTACTCCATTTTGTATAGATTTATATATCTTAATTGCATATTTTAATTGTATTCTCGTTTTAATTAATTGAGTAAAATAAAAAGATATAAACTAATACGTGGAAAAACTAAATATAAGTAAAACTAATGGCAAAATCTGTCAATATCTTAATAAATATTAGGTTTTTAATTAAATAGATTGAAAAGTTATGTGAGAATGACACGTCAGCATGACATTTTTGTTAATCTCACATGAAGATAAAGTTATTTTTAAAAAATGCTTCTCGGTAATATATAAGGGATGTCTATGCTTGGTTTTACCTTTTATTCTCTTTTGTGTATTCAATAAATTTGTAAATAATAGTCTTATTTTTCTTCTTTAAAAGATAAAATATACAAAACTATATATTGCTTTCACTACCATTTTCTATAACCAATCTAGAACTACATTTTATAAGAATCATTAAAAAAACTGTTAAGAAAACAAAACAATCATAAACATTATGTGTATAACAGATAATTATTATTCATTTGTAATGGATCACATGATTTGTTATTGAGATATTGCCATTGTAAAATATGGTTTTAACAATTTCATTTAATTGATTATGATTAATTCACATATGAAATAAAGAAAATAAACTAAAAAACATTTCAATCCATACCACACACACATAATTTAAAATAATTTGGAAAAATAAGACATTCATAATTTGCGTATACAATATTTAACGAAATACAATAAACACTACTTGCATCTAGGATAGCGTTGATGAAATATACATTTAAAATACTCACTATTGAAATAAATTTAATCTTAAATAATAATTCAGGGTTATGTATTAGTATAGGTCATTTTCTTTATAATAATACAAATTTTTGTAGATATGTTTACAATCATATGTCTAACGGGTCATCAAATATCCTGACCTACGACATTACCGATAAAATATTTTAAGACAAGTAATTGTTTAAACGAAAACATTAATACAACATAAAATTCTAGACGAGCATTGGTCGAGAGACAAATTCCGTTCTAAAATGAATCACATTCATATAAAAAATAATTTTATATTATAACAGAAAGAATTCAATAATCTATTATACATTATGTTTTTAGTTTGATTACTTATATTTTTATAAATAAAAATATCAGTAATCAAAATAACCGAAACAAAAACCGAAACAAAAACCGGATTAAGCACCCGCTATTCAAGAAACTAGAAAAGTTTAGAAAATATACCCTTAACAATAATTAACTTTTATAATAAAACTACTTTTAAAGATCAAATATCATATACATATGTTCAAAAACATTACTCATGCGCTGCAGCGCTATTTCAAACTCAAACTGGATTTTACACACCTAATCAAACCGTTAGAAATATTATAAATATAAATATTATAGAAATATTACACACTTAACTTTTGCGACCAAATTATATCTTCAGATTATATATATATCAAATATATTTGTCCTCCATGAACGTCCAAATCTGATCTTAGTTTTGTCTTTAAATCATAATATCGTAAGTTTATAAGGTTTTTTCTTAAATTATATTCTTAATCATAAGATTATAACAAGGTGTTTTATGAGATAAAGACATTTTCTTTGAGCCTACAAAATAAAAAAATAATGGGCCAAGTAATATTAAGTTTGTCGCATAATTTTCTAGTGCTGGATACTAACCATCGGTACACCGCGATGCTATATTTTTATTAAATAAAAATTAATAATTTAATTTTTGAAGATTGCATTTTGTTTTGTTTGATATAGCCAATTGTTTTGTTTGATTTAAAAGTATATATATTATATAGTGTACGATTATGTTTTAGGTTTCAGTTTTTAAAATATAGAAATGAAAACTTACATTAAGCAACGGTATACTGCAGATTTGAATATTAATTTATTTTGTTTTTTGCATTTTATTATAATATTTTGCATTTAGGGATTGACCCGTGGTACGCCGCGGAACGATTTATTTTTTAAAATTTGTGATTTTTAAAATCTATGATTATGTATTATATATAAAAATTTGTAAATAGTATCATTTTAAAGACATTTCTATTTTATAGTTTATAATTGTATTAATTAATGGTATACCTGTCACACCCGTCTCCCTCAACATTGAGACGTCGTGCTTTCGCTTTACTTATCTTTTCCTCTATTCCACTTTCTTAATTCATCATGTCGTATTTTTCCGGGTATCATTTCTTTTACTAAAAACTCAATATAAACTTGTCTTAAAAATAAACTTAAATTGTTTAAACCGTTGAATAAAACATATCAAAAAGTAACAAAAAAAGCCAATAACTAGAGGTTTACGGAAATACACCACAAGTGAGACGGACTTGCGCGACTACTCACAATTTTCACCCTGACCTGGAGAAAAAGAGGAAAAAGGGGTGAGTGAGAGGATCCTTTCCACCCATTGGAAATAAGGGGCGCTAGTCGGGCGTTCGGTATGGGCCTAGCGATTAATCTGAAAATCGGATTAAAATCGGGGATTAATCGGGGATTAGTTTTAGGGTTATTTTAATATTGTTAAAACATATTAATCTAATATTGTTTTCATAATTGTAGTAAAAACATAAAACTATAATTTTTTGAGACAAATTTTTATGATTTTTATTACAAATTTATGATTTTTATTAAAGTTTGAACATAAGTTATTGTAAAACATCACAAACTCCCAATTTAAATGATTGAATAACAAAAATAAAAAGTTTTTTATTATACTTGCAATCTAAAAATAATCGGGATATGTAAGATTAGGCGAAAAGTAATCGGATTAGGCGGAAAGTAATCAGATTAGGCGGAGAGTAAACGCGAACAGCCGGCATTGCAAGCAAATAGAGAGCCCCCGCCCGTTTGAGTCGTTGCGAGCCGGAAAGCGTACCGGCAGTTTTAGTCGAGGATCATCATCGATGACAAAGACGGAGACGGCATCAACTAGCATTCATTGTATTTTCTACCGAACAGATCTTCCCTTAACCTTTTGAGTTTTGACTAATACCGGTTTGCTCGTCCTCTATATTAAATCATGTTGCAGTAGCAAACTCTGACAAAACAAACCATAAAAATATTAATTTTATAAATTGAACTTTTACGATAGGCAATTGAAATAACAAAAGAGATTGATCAACGCCTTAATGGATCTTGGTAATTAGACAATAAAATATGAAGTTTGGTTTACTAAACCAACGATTTACGAGACCAAATAAATGAGTAACAAAAGAAATCAAATAATTATTATTTTTCTTATTAGATCGACAGTTGCATAAACATAGATCAATCATTATAAATCATTAAAATGAGATCCACAATTATAAAAGATGAATAATCAGTTATATATCTCACAGGTAAGTAAAGGCGTGAGTGGACTTATAAAATATGGGTTTTATGATGCAGTGTTAATATTCCACGATGGATTCATTGGTTAAAACATTACAAATCCAAGATACATGACAAAGCAATAACTCTTTCAATAATTAAGTATTATGATTGTAATTATGCCATGAAGATATTAAGCGTAGCCAATCATATATAATTAATATAGAAGCTACATAATACTTATCTTGTTAGGAGACGTTGCGGGAAAACGGAGACGGTCTCGACTAGGGTTGCGACATAAATCTCTTTTAGTTCAATCGGCTAGGGTTTTGTGTGAAATTTTTCTTAGCTCAAACGGTTAGGGTATACTGCTCTTTCGGTTGGTTAGGGTTTAACCAGCTAGCTAGAAATCGTGCTGATAACGTGTTGTGAACAAAGAGGTTTTAGGGATTGTTCTCTCTGTTATTGATCCATTGTACAAGATACAACATATATATAGGGATACAAACATTAGGGTTTAGGTTAGAGATCAAAGCTTCTAGAATCTTACTAATGGTGGGCCTATAATGGGCATCCGCATAATATCCATATTGTTCATAACAATTTCCTATTATTTTCTACTTAATGCAAATATCACAACCAAATGTTATACATATTGGGTTTGAGTTGAGTTTTGAATTGAGTCTACCGTTATATATTTGATACAACTTGATTCGAAGTTGTTTATCTACTTAATGAAATATCTAAAATCACATAAATGACGTAACAAATGTTGAAACACCATTTTATTAGTTTATTCTCCGTTAATAAAATAACCATTTGCTGCTACTTCTAAAAGCATAATTTATTTGAGAAATGTATAACAAATAATATATTCCGTATTTTTTTTACAGTTTAAGAAATAGATGTAGGAATGAAGATGAATTATATTGTAAGAGATACGTGAAGATAGATGAATTATTCCTTTATACAATTCAAGCGTTTGCTTTCACTACCACTTAACATTTATGTTGTTTCGAAGCATACTCAATCGTATTTTTCTTCTACTCATCATTAGTCTTCTTGACACTACAAGAAATATTCACATTGATAGCACATGAAGATAGCTCATTTTTCATCACTGCTATGAAAGATGAATGTTTTATTTTGTTTACTATACAATAGCACCGAAACGACGCTATGATAAAAAATCACTAAGCCGAAAACTAAAATCACTTATTTCGCTAATACTTAGAAATTGTTTTTCACTTGAGCGCCATATATCTCAGATCCAAATTTTTTTAGTGTCACCTTCTATAACCAAAGCCACGAAAAAAAAAAGAAAAAAAAAAAGAAAAATCCCCACACCAAAACCTAGATCTTGTGGAGCTAAACTTAAATGTTCTGAAAACCAACCTCTTCATCTCCTTTGTTCGTGAAGCTAAACGTCACCATCGATCTACTCCGGTGAACTCCTCTCCTTTCTCTGGCAAGCATCTCCATCTTTCTCCTCCGAGATTTATCTTTCCCGACATGAAAGATGATGCTTGCCTTCCGATAGCAAAATTGAAATCGAAAAACGGATTCCGACCAGCTGCTGGCTGTCTTCGGCGAAGCAGACCGCCGCCATCACCATTCATTCCAGGTACCTTCTAATCTCTCTCTTGTCTCTTCTTGTGATACTTAGAGATTAGGGTTTTCTGAAACTGGATTTCAATTTCTAAACCAATTCAGGTGACAAGTTCCGAATTCCGATAGCTTCTCCGACGATTTACAGCTCTTCTCCGACGAAACTAAAGCTCCTTCTTTGTCTCCTCCGTGAGACCAGAGACTAAACGGGACCCAGATCTCCTCTGTGAATCTAGAGACAACCGGTGGATGTGGATAAGCTACAATGGCTTGAGATCCGAGCATGCCGGTGGATGTGGGATTCACGGTCCATGCCACCCATTACGGGAGGTGTATCTCCGGTGGTAGATGATGGGTTTAAAGTAATTTCGATATTGGTATTAGTTTTTGGTTGATATCGTAGTTCAAAGTTGCATCTTAATATTCTTTGCTTGTGTTCTTTGTTTTGTTTCTCTGGTGCAGATTCATGTCCCGCCACCATTCCCAACGACTTGTTCACCTCTGCCATCACTTCTGCCACCATCTTCCTCCTCAAGCTCAATAAGTTATGACTTTACTAATTGTTTGTTCCTTTCTAACATTGCTTATTTTTTTAAAATTTGTATTGGGGATTGAAAATATATATGTGAGCTTAAAGTTTCACTCTTTGAGGTTATTTAGTATACATAATGAACTTAGGTTGTTCGACATAATGCCTCAATGAGAATTAGATCTGTTTCGGATTATAGTTATTTTATGAATTAAACTTATTCGTTTATGAGAAGGAAGCTAAGGAGATGATGCTAAAGATAGAAACTTTGAGGGTCTTGAAACATATTTTCAAGGCTTACGAAGAAAGAAGTGAAGGTCGCTGCCAAAAAGAAGACGGTATGACCTTGATTTGTTTTTTCTAATTTGTAGTAAGTTTATTCAATTATTAACGCCAAGGAAGAAGATTGTTGGATCAATACCTTGATGTGCTCTATGAGAAAATGTGTCTTCCTATTTTAAATGCTGAGTTTTTTAATAGTAATGTTAGATATAATGGAGGATCCTCTCTCGACATAGTATATGTAAGGATTTTTTTGCAGCATAGTCTAGTTCAACTCATCAATAAGAGTATTAGTAATAGTAATCCTTCTTTTATTTTTCATTTTGCAATGTTCTTGAGGTAGATGAAGCTCAAGCGAGATGTATTCGTCTGATAGCTATAAATCTAATTACGTTTCTTTTTTTTTTCAGGTTAAAATATTCTCGAGAAGAGGCTATGTATCTCATGATCACCATTGTCATCTGCGAAACAGAGAATTAAAAAACCATCCAGATCCTCAGGTTTCTTCGTATTCCTTATAACTATGGAAATTTGGAGAAAACACACTTAGCTTTGCTAAAATTAGATGTACTCAAAGAATAGCTAAATCATCTTGTGTTTTGCTTTCATATTTACTTAATTTATTTGTCTATATCAATTTTGGTACCTTAAAGCAGCTATATGGGGGCTGTAGAAGACCATGTTATTGCTTGCAAAAAGTAAAAACGCCTTACTTCCAAGTTTGTTTTCTTTTCTCCACCAAATCTTATAACTCAAGTTTGTATATTTGTACAAATAGAATTATTATTTTGAAATAATGCTTAATCACATATTATTTGTTTTACAATTTGATCAAGCAGTTGATACGAGAGAATGGTTGAAGAGATGGGAGCCAAGTTCAAGGAGGAAGTTGACTATATCGTTTAACTTATGATGTTAGTTTTAGTTTGTTTAAGATTAGGCGACAATTTAGTAAATAGTATAAGACTTAATAGTTAATATGATATTATGTATACCTTGTTTTTTTTTAATGTAATATTACTTATTTATGATTTATAAAATATAAACGTTAGATATATAACTGTATGTCCAATAAGTAAATTTTATAAAATTGGGTTCTAATATAAATTTTATTTTATAAATCAAATTAAATTTATATAGCGAAAGAAAATAACACTAAACATGTGTTACAATAAAGTATATTATAGCGTTCTATTAGCGTTATAATATAAAATCGCTATCGTATGTGGAGGTTTACCATAACATGCCAAAAACGCTATCGTATGTAGGGGTCTACCATAACAGGGGCATAACATAGCGTTTATGAAAACGCTATTGATGACATATAATAGCTCTTCTCTCTTGCTAATAATGTACATATTTCTTGTAGTGTGATTTTCTTCTTAATCTCACTTCAAAAAAATCAAATTTATTTTGAGTCAATCAAAATTCAGATTTATATAGATTGATTGTTTTGGACAAAGAAAATCAACCTTAGTATATCTCTACTCGCTCCTTTTAAAAGACCTCTGAAATTGCATATACGATTGATTGTGAGTAAGGTTTCTTAGTTACATGTCATCTCCTCTTCACTGTTTCTTACAAAATTGACAAAAAATAATATTGAAACACCATTACTCGGATTATAAAAGAAAGTGTTATAAAATTTATCAATATTATGAAATTTAGAATATGATGGTTAGTGATATGTATATATTACTATTTATAGAAGACAACATATTTACGTTTTACAACTATTCAACTTTAACAATTATGTTTAAATGTCATTTATGAGTAAGTTAATTGTATGTATATCATAAAAGTTATGTTATATTTCAAAGAATTTATTGTGTATAATTCATTTTGTATTAATTGTATTTAAAGTATTGTTGCAATTTAGTGTGAGCATTAACAACATAACGATAATTATTAGTATGGAGATTACAAAATATGAAAAATACATCAAATGCAATTATTATATATTATTATAGAAAAATCTTAAATTATTACATGGAAATGATGTGGATGATATTTGTTTCAATGTAAATATGATTGAAATTTTTTCGAAGGCTCTTAAGATTCTTCGATATCTTGCATTTGCTCATATTTTAGTATTTTTTTTACTTTACTATTATTTATATATGTAAACATCAATAAACATATGTTATCTATTACATTTACAAAATAAATTGTTGATATAAACTTACAGATAATTTATTTTTTGTTGATATAAACTCCTACATAATAGTTCAAATTCATATTACTTTGCAAGTGACAAACTATTTTTTTTAAAAAAAAAATAATATGAACTTCAATCTAATTAAAATCATCAAAGATCCAAGGATAACTTCTATATATATATATATATATATATATATATATATATATATATATATATTTTAATTTCACTCATCAAGTTAAATTCTAGTGCTAGATTTTATACTAATGGTTTTATCTTTATCGGATTAATTATAGTTATTTTCTTCTATATTTCATTCTATTTAAGTATGAGTATTAGGTTTCATTCTAATGATTTCATTCTAATTTTCTATTCTACCTAAATTTAATTTTCTTGAACCATATGATTTTGTTTTTTTAATCTTAAGGACCAAATTAGTTTTAACGAAATTCTTTTTTATTTGAAAAAATATTTAAATCTCAAATTTTAAATAAAATAAACAATATAACGATTTTTATATAGTTATCTATTGTATCACAAAAAGTAAATATAATGATACATATATTAATAAATGTATTACAATAATTTATTTCATTAAATATTGCATAATTAAAATAATTACATGAATATATTAAAAAATAATCAAACATCTAAAGTAGATAATGGAAATGAATCTTTTCAACTTCATTATCTTGTTCCTCTATGATTGAAATTGATATATTTAACTCTATATCACCAATAAACCTGAAATTTTGTTATAACCATCAAAACATTTAGTATATATATGTGAATTTAAACTAAAAATATGAAAATTAAAGAATAAATAAGTATATTTTAGTATGGCTTTAGAAATATACATAAATGAATACAATGTTAGATATATACAATACTTTCTAAAATAAATTGAGAATCAAATTCTTGATTTTTAATCCATATAACAACATAAAAAAATAGACACGTAAATATCGTAGAAGAAAATGAGAGAATGATTACTTATAAGATGATTATCTAAAATATACAATGAAGATGCATCTTTCACAAAAAAAAACAAAAAAAACTAATGTAACACAAAACAAAAAAATATTTAAGATTTGAGCTATAGTGGAAGAGGGTGAGAGGATGAGAGAATGAGAAATGAGTATTTATAAGATTAGAAGTGAGTTAAGTTACAATTAAAAAATAAATTATGGGAGTTACAATTCTAATTTATTGTGTGTTGAATAAAATTGAGCGGAAAAAATAATTAATGTATAATTTTAATGATTTCAGTTTTTATATTAAACTGTGAGTTAAATGTGTTTTATTTATGAAAAACTTTAAGTTACATTGTCAAATGGACCAATAAGAAGAGAGTGAAACCTTACTTTTATATGTATGATTATTATTTTTTCCTAAAACATTATCTATTTTGGTTATTTGTTAAAATTTTTCGAAGATTTTCTCTTTTTAACATAATAAAATTTAATATGTTGCGTCTCTTATCTTAATATTTTGATGAATATATTTATATGTTTATAGTTATAATAGTTTAGAAAATTGAAAAATTGCATCTACTCATTATAACTGTTTGTTTAATATTTTCTATTTATGATCACATCTTTTCACCATAATATTTTCTTATAATAATACAAATCTTAAAAAATGTTTTTGAGGGTTTACGTCTCTTTATCATTTTTTTGTAAAATATATTTTTATTTATTATTAAAAAAATTGTTTTCAAACCTATTGTCTCATTTCATTATGATTTATCGTTTGATATTCTTTTCTTTAAACTTTTTTGAAATATTTTCCCCCGCGACATCGCGGGGGGTCTAAGTCCTAGTGAAGTTAATATTAAGACAATAAATAGATTTTTTTTTTTGAAAGTAGACAAGTATTTTATATGATCTAACCTTTTGTTTAGCTCCAATGTGAATATCTAGTCTGATGACATGTACCTCAAAATATTACCTCTAAATATAGTACGTTTGGTATTTATAATATTTAAAAGTTTTCAAAAAATGTTTTCTTATCTTTTTCAAAACAAATTACTTCAAACTGAAATCATAACTATCATTCTGTATATGTAACCTAAAACAGATAAAATATTAATGTTAGACAAAGCAACATAACCAATTGAAAAAGGCAACATTCAATTCACGACTTGTAATCAATTTGCAATTCATACAAATACAATTGAATCAAATATATTTCACACAACATAGTTTTCATCTCAATTAACATCGTTTTCAATTAAAAAATTGATTGTATAGCCAAAACCGGGAAAACTATATCACCATTTATATCAGAGACATACATACAGAGATATAAAGTTATCACCGAGATTGATTAGTTTCTGGCGACGCAACGTAATAACGTGTCATGCAGAGCCGCCCCTAACCTAAGCTTTACCCATCAAATTTTCTTCGTAATTTTAGGGCAGCGGTTTCTAGTTTTCATCACTGAATCGTCTTCTACCTCTAAATCTTGGAATCATCTTTTTTTTTTTTTCTTGGAGAATCCGTCTGAGTTGTTTAATTAAGAACATGGGCCTATTGGGTTATTCTCTTTTTCTCGTTGCTTTAAATGGGTTATTGAATAAGTGTGATCTTGTTCCGAATTATTTTCCCTATCATTTGGCTAAGACCACTACAGGAAATGTGGGTATTAATAGCGGCCGAAAAACGCAATTATTCATCTACCATAGCGTTTCCTTAAGCTTTCTGACATCGCCCGTTATAGAAAGTCGGACACTTTTGATAGCGGTTTTGCGTTGTGCAATAGTTAAGTATACAACGATAGCGTTGTCTTCTGTGCAATTGTTAATGTTTATAATAGCGTGATAAAGATGTTATTAAAACTCGTTAATTAGATTTTACCTATAGCAAAGATAGCAAATGTTTTGTGTTATTAGTTTGTTTTTAAATTATTCAAAATAATAAATAATTACGAATTATTTTTTAATTTAAATATAATATTTGTAAAAAAAATTAATTTCGAATATTTGTAAAAAAAAATACCATTAAAATTAATACAAAATATATAATATTAATGTTTAGTAACCCATTTCAAATTTCATTGTTTACAAAAACCACAAACATACCTATCAATCTACCACTAACAAACCTTCACAATCATCCCTAACATAAACAATATCATCATCAAAAGCTTCATCATCCAAATCATCGACTTCTTTGATCAGTCTTGATCCATCTTCTGGGATGTTGGAGCCGAGAAACGATTTGATGCTTTCATCATTTAGCTCACCTAAACGAGGAGAATCCATTGAAGTAGTTCTAAGTATTCTTGGAGACTCCATTGAAGTAGTTCTATGTATTTTGGGAGATTTTGGTGTTGGTGGTAGACGCGGAGACTCTATTGAAATAGTTCTCTATGTTCTTGGTGATGCCATTGGCACATTTGCTGCAGTGGCTGATGCCGACCCAGCTTCAACTTGCTCCATTGATGTCTCGTGCGCTGCTACCAGTTCTCCAAAATCTAACCCGGAGCTCACTAATTCGTCGTATCTTCCTGACTGCACAATCATTCCATCTCGCATAACCTGTAAAACAGATTTACTCATTAGCAAATTCCTATAAAAACTCAACAAGTTTTAGCTTTTTGTTCCAACGAACTGTACCAAGATGCGATCAACGTTGTGAAGGAAGTCCACTTGACTCCTTTCCAGTCTCTTCCGATAGCTCTCTGCTCATCATGTAAGCGTCGTCCAAAAAAACTATCTTGTTAACAATAAAGAGAGAAATCAAACTTATGATATAATGACAACAGAACAAGGAACCAGAGATTCAGACAACAAACAAAGAAACAAACCTTGGAGTTCTCGTTGTTTGTAATTGAATCCCACTTCTCCTGAACCTCTGCTGGAATTTTCAACAGAATCTTGCTTCTTCTCTTCTTCTTCCTCTTCGTCTTCTCAAGACCAGACTCATCTTTCTTCCTCTGTCTCTTCTTCCCTACTTTGTCATTAAAATCAGTCGTAGGTTCCTTAAAATTGCCAAGATCTTCTTCGCCTTCGTCTACAAATTCAGGAACATAAATCTGACTTTTTATCTAATCTCCTCCTTGTGATATCCGTCACAGAGATGACTGGACCCGTAAACCCAAATACACGATTGAAATCTGCCTTGAACAACGGCACGCGTGGTATCTTCCGGCGCCGTTTTGAGGTCTAGATAAGTCTCCCCGACCTTCTCTTCCTCGAATGAGATGATTGGAAGAGTCGCTAGCTGAGATGCAACAGAGAGCGGTTTCGATGCTTTGCCGGAGCCTAATTTTGAAACGGAAATGTAGGTTTTAGGGATTTGGTGAGAGGAAGATAAAAAGAGAGAAGAGGAGAAGAAAGATAGAGAATTTGGGGCTGTTGCAGAGGAATCCATTGTTGGTCGATGAGCTCACCTATCTCAACGAAGAAGAAGAAGACTGAAAGTTTTAACCTATCCCATAAGATGTAAGATCTAAGAACATATCGTACTAAGGAAGAGAAAGCCAAAAGGAAAAGAAGTTTTAACCCAAAAAAAAAGAAAAGAAGGAGAAACGTTTAGCCGTCGGATTAAATTCATCAACGGTGGAGAATAAGCCCAGAGTGCAATCTCGGTAGTTACTCCTTATTGGCTAAGAACATGAACGGCTCAGATCAAATCAGCGATACAGATCAACGGTGTATATTAATCACGTCAACAATAAGAAAGGACGGCTCATATCAAAGTCGGCGCGATCTAACGGTGTAGGATTCGTCCCACCATGTGGGAGGTGAGTTCTCATTGGCTAATAATGAAAAAATCAGAAAATTATCATATAAAACTGTTTATTAATGAAAAAAATATAAATTATTTCTTTAAAAATTCAATATACATATTTCAATTTTTAGAATATTTTTTCTTATAAGTATAAAATTTTAAAATTAAGAACAATTAATATAGGTTAGTATTCCAACTATCTAACTTATATGTTCATATACACTAAGGCATAGTTTAGGGTTTAGGGTTTAAACTTTGGGATTTAGATTTTTTTACTCAAGTATTTATGTTTTATAGTTTATGATTTCGAATTTCAATTTAGGATTTTAACTTTAATTTAGAGTTTAAAGATTTAATTTAATTAGGATTTTAACTTTAATTTAGGGTTTAGGGTTTAGAGATTTAATGTAAGATTTTAACTTTAAAATTTAAAATAATTATTTTAAAATAATTTTATTTTGTTAATTTATAAAAAGTGAATCATGTTTCAAGATTGAACTTTCAACCCTAAACCCTATACCCTAAATGGTTTAGGGTTTAGGGTTTAGGGTATATGGTTCCATCTTTAAACATTTTTCACTATTTTTCAATTAACAAAATAAAACAAAAAAAATCATTAAAAACTTTTCAATTAAAATTTATTTAAATTTTTTTATTTCTTTTACAAGAATTTTTTTCATTAGTATAATTTTATTATTATTATATGATACATTAGTTAATTTTATATTCCATTGTTGATTGTATATATATATATATATATTTTTAGAAGAAAATTTCTGTTCCATGATTTTGTTTGTAGTTTAAAATTATTTGATAGTATATTATTAACAAACTATCAAACGTATACGAATAATTATGAATTAAAATTTATTAACATGAGAAAACAAAGTCTAGAGAAGTGCATACATATATTGTTCGACATAAAAATAAAACAAAGTCTAGAGAAGTGCATACCAAAATAAAACAAAGTTTTCGACACTTTCTCTCTTTTTTTTTTTTTTTTTTTGAACACCAGTCTTCGACACTTAAAACAAATGGTGCGACATAAATTTCAGAGACCTTGTTGTACTTGTGACACGTTGAGTATACATAGTGCAGTTTCAGCATCCTCTAACTTTTCCCTAAAATCTGATTCTTCTGCAGTACACTCAGATGGAAGTTCATCACCAACTTCAGATTCAAAAAAAGCTGTCCTCATCAAGTAATAAGCCTCTTCCTCTGAATTTGGAACATCTGCAGATGTTCTATCCCTCCTGTCCCCATGCTTAAACTAACATGGATTCCTCTTGTACTTCAAATCCATACCTCTAATCACAAGAGGCTCAAATACAGTATCTATCAGCTGATGGCAAAAATTCCAACAATCGACGCATGGACAGAACAGATTCTTATGTCAAAAGTCAAAGACGCTATCACGAACCTTGGTATGAGACATCTTCTTTCGCCTCTCTCATTAGCCAGATTGCAATTCCCCCAAGCCTGAGTGTCTCATCTATTACCTGTTGAGAAATCAAGAAAAGTGTTTAGTGAAGGTTTTTACCATCTGTGATAAGAAGCAGAGAACATTCTTGGGCATCTTGATTTACTTACGCATTGAGTGAAGTCCATTGTCTTGTAATCTTGCCATGTTAGCATTCCACCTGCGAGCCTATCATGTTCTTCCTGCTCATTTGCACGATGTTTTCGCGGTGGTTTCATTTCCGGCAAACAGTAGATTGATGATAAAATCTGCCATGGATTCGTTTGGTAAGCTTTCTTCTTCAAGCAATCTTCCAAGTACACCATTCCCAGCGCCATCAGTATCTGATGCTACTTTGTTCTGCAACCGCTTCTCTATCGTCTTGTTTATCTTGCTTATGATTTCCTTTCGTGCCTGAACAACAAATAAAAATATCCAAGAAGTTGGTTAACCATAAGATGAATCGCAACCTGAAACAGAACAACCAAACAAAGAATAAATAATCATGACATTCTCTCAAGGTTTTGTTCGTATTATTCTTCAATCACTTGCCTTTCTGCAGATATCCTGGAGAAGCACGACTTCACCGTCCTTAAAGTTACTCAATGTCTGAAGCATATGGATTCCTCTTGTACTTCAAATCCATACAGATCCGCAAATCCAACTACACATCAGAAAAAGATACATGAGACATCAATAATCATGAGAGCAGTGGCAGCGACCGGTAAGAACTAGAGACAAGAGCTAGGAAACCAAATTAGCATCTTTATATGAGAGCAAGAAACTTTTCTACACTATCCAAACTCAGGACAAAAATCAATCGATACATGCATTATCTAGTAAAGAATCTAGTAAATAGACTATCTTGTAATGAATCTAAACTCAGACATAAATCAATCGAAAACACAAATTGAAAGTCGAACACCCAAACTCACATAAGAAGAAAGAAACACGATTCAAATCACACAAACAACAATCCAAAACCCAATTACTTCAAAAACAACAAAAACAGATGAAACCCTAACATGATTAAAAACTAAATCATTGAGAATATCGAACACTCATACATATACTAACCAATTTGATTTCGATTGATGTCTGTGACGATTAAGAAACATAAGATCGAGATCTAGAGAGATTTCGACTGAGAGGGATTTAGATCTGAGAGGGATTAGACAAAATTAGGGATCGATAGTGGAAGAGAAACTAATTGGGTTTCATTTGGTGTTCATATTTGGTCTTTCAGGGAGAAAGAACGGATCAGTCTCGAGACAGAGAAGAAAGATGTGAGAAGAGGAAAGAAAGAAGAAAGATGTGAGAAGGATCGATAGCCCTAATTTTTTTTTTTTTAACTTATTGTTTCTTTGTTTTTTTTATTATTTTGTTACTTAGTAAAATTTTTGGAGCCAATAAAATTTTAGTTTCCCGGTTATACCTATAATAATGTTTTAATTTACATCTATGCTATCATAGACCAAATACTAAGCGCCACTCTGAAATATTTTTCGCGCTCAACCTACCATAGCGTTTGCCTTTCTCCAAACGCTATCTAAATTTTTTCAAAACTCTATTATAGCATAAACATTCAAAACGCTATGCTCTTACGCTATTAATACCCACATTTCCTGTAGTGGACGGGGAGCTGGATGTGGGGGGCTTCGCCATGCATGCGGTTATTTCGTTCTCTCCATATGGAGTGGACAGCAACCTGAGGAGTACCTTAGGAGTAGCAGAGTTCGTTTGTCGAGAGTTGTACTTGAAACGAGTGACTTGTGTAACGCCCAGACCGCCGCACCTCTCTAAATGCACCCACGTCCTCTCTCGGCCCATGGGCCAATCCGTGTCCGACCCTACAAATCACATATGATCTTTCCCTATGTTTTGTCCTCACTCACACTGTTCCGACAATCACTTCCCAGAAGGTCACCCATCCTAAAATTGCTCCAGCTCAAGCACCCTTAACTGTGGAGTTCTCTCAGGACAGTTGACCGAAAAGATAAGTGCACTTTGGTGACATAGGTGGCCAAATCAATTCTTTTAAACCCCTCTGCATGCACCACCATATTTCTGAAACCGGGTGTTACAACTTGATCTGGTCCCATTGGGAGGTATACGGTTCCCTATGAGACCCTTTTTCAGTTTGTTCCCAAATCTGATGCGAATAGCTATAGCGGAAAAATGTGGTTTCTAGTCTCCACCGGTTCTTGACAGATGACACAAGCTGAGTTTGCACCCTGATTCCATTTCAACATTCGATCACTCGTAGAGAGTCTATTGTGCATTCCAAGCCAAGTTATGAACGCAAACTTTGGTGTGGCTTGCGAGAACCACACGCCCTTTGCCCATTCACATACCTGGCTCTCCGTTCGAATAAGCTTCCATGTCTCAAAAATAAAAATTTCTCTTAAAACCTGCTCTCCATTTCCATAGATTTACATCATCGACATCAGGCTGTCGTTTCTGGTTTGCTTTTTTTTGTCTCTGCTTCGATTCTGTTTAATATGTCGAGTCGGTGATACCTTCGTCGATGGTTGGTTAGAACTGCTTCAACACTGGCATTTCTTGTAATCCCGAGGTCAATACATCCCCTGTCCCCCAAGCATATCATCCATCTTTCCCATGGGAGCCCATCTATCATACCAAATTGAAGTGTTTCTTCCACTCTTGATTTCCTTCTTGTGGAACTGTTTTGCTATCTCTCGTAATATAAGTAGCTTTCTCCACATCCATGATCCTTGATAAGATGACCCGCGAATGTTCCAAAAAGACTTGTTACGGAGTAGATTTGTGTGAACCCATTGTCCCCACAGAGACGTCTTAGCTGCGAGCAGCCTCCAAATTAGTTTTAGACCGCAAACTGTATTTGTTTCCTTTATTGGCCTGAGACCTAAGTCTGCTTCCCACGCTATCTTTGCACACGAAATGCCGACGACCAGAAGTTCGTGACACTCATAATTCTATTGTGTCTTTTATTACATTATGTTTGTTAATATATATGTTTGTAAATTGGATAGACTACATAAATACAGGTTTATTCTATTATATTAATAAATCGGGTATTACGGGTCGGGTAATAATTTGGGGTAATGGATCGAGTAACAGAACAAGTAGTAAAAAAATCGATACTTAATACTAGATCCTTACCCACGAGCAATAGAATTATATTAATTACTTGACCTTAACGTCATTGATACCTTTATTTTTGAAACAGGTCGAATACGGATATCGAGTATTACTGCCCGGTCCTAAACTACTACACCTACAAATCATCTTACATATCAATATAAATTAACACATTTACTTCGAATATGGTTCACTTAGACCATAGAGAGTTTTTACGTCTGCAGAAGCCAATTCATGTCCATAGAAGCAACATATGTTGAAGAGATTTGCACCAGCGTACCAGCGGCTTAGCCATACCAAGGCGATGCAACATTGCCTGCAAGGACAGAAGCAAGCAACTCACATTCCAAACCAACCAATCCGAGAAGACGACTATGTACTTAAACAAAAGCAACCAACAAACTCACCACAAGTTGACGAACCAGGTAAGTTTTCCAATTTTAAAAATCTCTTAGGACTAACATGTTACATGTGCAAGAAAAAGAGACATATATAAAAGGAAAATTGGAGCAAACTTTTACCTATGAACTGCACGCAACTAGCCAAGGCAAGTGTTCCGTCTCGTTAAATTCTATTGAGCTAACCTGCTATTGAACCCACTAAGAAAGGTTCAGCAAACGCAAAACCAACCCGTGTCGTCATCCGCAAGTAATCTAGAAAAAAGAGGACGTTTCCACTCTTCAACATGATCAGGTTCAAACTAAAACTTGTCAAGGTGATTATAATGCTTCAATGTCTGTTTTAACGCACTTGTCTAGTGCCGAAAGCATTGAGAAAATTTCAGGTACTAAGGTCAAAGGAGATCATTACAGATCAAGGAGAAGCTTCAACAATGGAGAAAGTTTTCTCGGATCAAAGTCAAAACCATACAGAACCAACACCAATGCTAAATGACGTACCCGCTCCCGCCGACGGCCAATTGATGCACTTGCTAACAAATTAACGTGTTGATGTACCATTCGTACCATATCAACTTGAGCCAATTAAGGAAAGTTGTCTTTTCATTCTCTTTGTGATTCCTAGAGCCACATATAAAAGCATAAAGATACTCTAAGCTTTTAGAAGGTGTCACACACAACCCTTGATGCATCTTCCAACACAAGAACCGCAGAGCCATAACTTGCCTTGTATGGAACCGAACCACATTAAATCCCAAATACCCGTATTTTCCTCATTTTGTGCGTGTTCTAAAGACCTTCCAAGACAGCCAGAGACTCTTAAGAAGTCGCACCTACCTTCCAAGTTAAGATACAAGCTAAGGCTCCACTTGCCTTATTTGGCCGATTGCACCATCAAGTCTCAAACGACTTTATTTTATTTAATTCTTGCAATTTGTTTCTTTCTTTTGGCATATAGCCATTGTACTTGACACCTATATAAGCTCAGCCTTGCTTTCATTTGTATTCACCCTTCAATTTGATGAATCACATTCATATAAAAAATAATTTTAAATTATAACATAAAGAATTTCAACCATCCATCATATGTTATGTTTTTAGTTTGATTACTTATATTAATAAACCAAAAATTCGGTAATCCAAATAACTGAAACATAAACCGAAACGAAAACCGGATTGAACACCTATTAAAAAAACTAGAATAGTTTTAAAAGTATACCCTTATTCTATTTAAATTTTATAATAAAATTTCTTTTAAAGATCAAATATCACATTAATATGTTCATAAACATTACTCCCTGTGTTGCAACGCTAGTTCAAACCCAAACTGGATTTTACACAACACACATAATCAAACCGTTAAAACTATTTAAAAAATATAAATGTAGCCCCACTTAACTTTTAGGACCAAATTATGTCTTAAGATTATATATCAAATATATTTGTCATCCATGAACGTGTAGATTCGATCCTAGTGTTGTCTTTATTTGTTCGTAATTTCAAAATCATTTTTTTTTTGGCTAACCAAATCTTATTTCTAGTAAACAAGGTTTAGGGGATACAGAGAGAAAACAGTTTTCGCCAAGGAATTAGCAACATAGTTTGCTGTTCTGGGAATGAACTTACATTTAAAAAGGCTAAAAGAACTTATAATTAGAGAGATATCAGATAAGATGCCATGGATCTCCACAAGAGGAGACTAAAATTATGGTCTTGATAAGGATCTGACAGTCAAATTCCAGAACCCTCTTCCTTGCCGATGAGAAAAGCCAGCTCGCTTTTCTCGTGTCGGCGAGAACCTCGGCAATGTAATCTTCTCCAACGTCACTTAGTCTTTTGACCGTGACCATTGTATCGTCTAATGCTTCGTCTGTGAATTATTGTTCGATAAACCGTGTTATAACTTGCATCAATTTGTTACCTAGCCAGGGCCGGCCCAAAGGATTCGGATGCCTAAAGCCCAAAAATTTTTTGTTACTCATTAACCAACAAAAATACAAAAAAATGTTAAATATTCGTCTTAATGTCACTCGAACTCGTCAACTCCCGCAATAAATGAGACATTAACCACTGTACTACAAGATCTTTTCTAAAATTTTATGCCCTTTAAAAACTAAAATATAATCTGATGCCTAAAGCACCTGCTTGATGGGCTTTAGGTCTGGGCCGGCCCTGTACCTAGCATTGGTCTCTAAACTCTCATGGATCCTTCGTCGAACTTTTTTAGCTATCATTGTGCAACATTTGCTTTAGCATTTATATGCTGTCCCTGCTTTGTTTTAAGTCTTTTTATCCTTGTAACTTTTGCTATTTTGTACTTTGTTTTGTTTGGTTGAATAAAAAAAGTGTTTGACAGAAAAAAAGTGGTTGTTAGTGCTGAAAAATTGTGTTGGTTGGAGTAGAAACCCTTTTGATTAAATGTCATTTATGACGAGGATCATTACTCCTTTTAAAACTATTTTTATGTAGGTTAATGATTTCAAAATACAATCTTATCTGCTTTCTGAAGGTAATTTACATACACATGGTGCGAAAATATGGGTACATTAAGGGTAATTGAGGATAAATAGTGTGTATTCATGATTGAATTATTGATATGGGATGTGAGGTATTGATAGACCAAAAAAATCTTAGGAAGAAATGCTGACATATTCATTGGAAGTTTATCTAAAGTTAGAAGACTATAGGGTCTTTATTGGTTCAATGGTTTATAAATCCATATGAGATTTGGAAATTCTCATTAATTTTTAAATAAGACATGAATTTTAGAATAACATGGTTTATAGATTTGAATCCTTCTAATTTTAACTCCAAATCCATTTTAAAAATTTAATGTGGATTTTGAAATCCAATATAACATCAAACGAATAACCTATGATTTAACTAATATTTAAAAATCATGGTAACAATAACACATGATTTGTTGACAAAAATAAAAATAACACATGACTTCACTTTGGATTTTAAAATCAACTAATACCCATGAACTAATAAAGTCCCTACATATCTTTAAGCTCGAAAGTCACTTTCATAAAAAAAAAATTCTATATCAAATCACACATAAAAGACTACCGTTGATGTAACCTTAAAACTAGTGATCGAAACTAAGATTTGTAGGATTCTTTCTTTTTTTAGAATTTCCTACAATTGATAGAGAAAAAACCATAAATTTTGAGTTGGTAAGAATTTGTTGGGAGAAATCGCTAGGACCTTAAGACTTTTAATTTTTTTTTAAATTATTTCATTTTATATAGGATTAATACGTAGTAAATGTTGACATATGTAACTGAAAAATATTAAGTAATGGAGTTACAATTTTGGTAAAAGATAATAATTGTGTTTAAAAAGTTAGTCACCAATATTTAAAAAATTAAATTTAGAATAAAAAATAAATAAATAAACGAAGAGTACATGTGTCACAAAATAAATTGTCAAATACAATGTTATCTTAAGAGGTATAGCGTTGTCAAATTAGACCATATTGATAATCAACAAGAAAACAAATATTTTCTACTTCATTCACTTAAAAAGGTATTTTTCTCAATAAGTATTAAAATTATATCATTAGATTACATAAACTCCTGAACTCCATATATTGTTTCACGGTTTTCAGGTTATTGTGAAACTATAATGATAAATGGGACTTCATAAATTCATGTGTAGAGAACATATTTGCATTCTTTTTTAACCTTTGTGAAAGTGGGGATGATAATATATAGAATGTTTATGATGATTAAATTTGCATATTCAAATCTTTTGCCAACCTTTTCGGATCTGAGCTAACTTATATTAAAATTATATCATTAGATTACATAAACTCCTGAACTCCATATATTGTTTCTCGGTTTTCAAGTTATTGTGAAACTATAATGATAAATAGGACATCATAAATTCATGTGTAGAGAACATATATATTTGCATTCTTTTTTAACCTTTGTGAAAGTGGGGATGATAATATATAGAATGTTTATGATGATTAAATTTGTATATTCAAATCTTTTGCCAACATTTTCGAATCTGAGCTAACTCCGAGCTTTCTAACTTTTATTTCTCATACCATTTCTTACAATTGTTTCATACTTGAATCCCTGTAAAATTATTGATATTTTTATGTTTTATGTTATGATTTACTTTATGTATACAATTTTGTATATGTTTTATTTACATTTTTCATGTTTTGAAATTTGTCACCTTATCTAAATGAGCAAGATAAACATATACCAAACATAATATTGTTCTTGTTTTGTACAAACAAGAAGATGCTATATTAATTAGATCAACACCATCGGTTCCATAATACTCTCCGTGCAAAATCCTCATTGGATCAAATAAGTGGGATTGGTGATGAAGAATTGTTAGACCCGGGCTTGGTCTACCCAAGACAAATGGAGAAGTGTTTCGTCGACTCCCGGACGATACTTCCATCGCATTTTCCGAAGTCGCAGACTTTCAGAGACTAGATATGAAAATTGATGCATATGTCATCAGGTTCACGGTTCCTGGTTCCCGAGAAGTGTTTATCCAAAGTACACTTATTGTCTTTTGTTTTTTTTTTTGTTTTTTTTTTTAAAATTAACAACTAAGCTTAATTATTTATTTTCTTCTTCTTTCTTTCACAGTTTTGGGACTCATTCAACCGTCATCTAAAAGATGATGGTACGGTCGTTATGGAGTGGCCCGAAGA
The DNA here is from genome assembly GCF_000004255.2 of Arabidopsis lyrata subsp. lyrata. Lineage (NCBI taxonomy): Eukaryota > Viridiplantae > Streptophyta > Magnoliopsida > Brassicales > Brassicaceae > Arabidopsis > Arabidopsis lyrata. Next base: position 5,130,132 of record NW_003302551.1, read on the forward strand.
GATGACTCTTAGCTCTGTCATCTGCTCATTGATCACCATATTCACCAACATGGATCGATCTCGGTTTGATTGATATGTTGATCGGTGAACAGCTTTTTGACTCGGGTTTTGATAATAGGTAAATGTTTGGATATTGAAAACTTTCAAATGGTTTGTTAGACTTTCTCAGATCCAAAAGTTTCAAATAGCAGTCAACTACAAAACCTATCTAAGAAGACAGTATAACATCAATGCCAAATTGATGGGGAAAACAAATAAATTCTTACAGGATTTAGCAAAAGTTCTAGGTTCGTCCTACAAAATTAATTTAGCAAAAAACATGCGGATAATAAGATTCTACTTAAAATGGGAATTATACAAGAGCATGCATCTTCGGTGAGCTTATAAACTTTAGTTCAACCTCGGGATTATTATGCCTTTCAACTTCTTGACAAGGAAAGTTCTGCAAGTAGAGAAATATAGAAGTTTTGCGGAATATATATCATGTAAAGATGATATATTACAAGAACTTTACATGGCCCCTTTCGCCTAGTTGTACACAATGCATAGGTTTTCGACATTGGGCACCAAATATTGCGAGACAAAATGCCAAAAGTAAAGTGAATGATGGTACATTATCCCTAATCAACAACTAAAAAACTAATTACAGTAAAACCTCTATAAATTAATAATGTTGGGACCATAAAATTTTATTAATTTAGAGAGGTATTAATTTATCGATAAATTAATTTATAGAGAAATTTTACTAATTTTATAATTTTTTAAAAAATTTCTATCTAAAAATTATTTTTTTCTTTATAAGCAATATCTTTTTTAAACCAATTGCAAGTAGTGAAGCAATTATTAAGTTTAAAAAACAACACAATATTTTTTTCGAATAATAAAGTCATATTTCATTAATTTTTTTACATATAATATTTTAAATATATATCATAGTAATTCATATATGATATATATAAATTTATATCATATATATTAAGTTAAATATACATATATATATATATATATTGATAAGTTTATACAATTATTAATTTATACTATAGATGGGACCATATGTTTATATGCGATTTTCAAAAAAATTATTATTTTATTAATTTATCGATTTATGTCATAATTTACACTGATCCCAACTCGGGACAGGAAAAATTTATTAATTTAGAGAGGTTATTAATTTATAGAGGTTTTACTGTAGTATACGTGAGAATAACACACCAGAGGTGGAACATGGATTAAGGGAATACACAAACATGAAGCTTTTATTGCCTTAAGTAAGCATAATTAATCATAAATATGGAGACTTCAATTTGAGACATATGCCATGATATCTTGAACCAAAATAGTTGGTTGTTGGTACCTATAAGCACATAGCTGCCTCGAGTGTAATATTTATGCATGCTAGATACAGCCGTAATGACTTTGCCTGGAACATCAAAGACCCATCAGAAGCAAATTGTAAATGATTATTGCAATTAATAAAGTATACATCACCAAAAGCACTTATCCAAAACTCTGTAGTTTGTACTCTGTACCATGTTTTATGACCCAAGAAAAGAAAAAAGAGTAATTATACTGCATACCCTAAGACCACAAAGTATTTAAGTCAAAGGAGCAGTAGCACGTTCGTAAATAATGGGTCTTTTGAAAACATGGAAAAAAAATAATAATATCCCTCGAATCAAACGCATCATTTCTTCTTATTTGCTTTCTTCTTCCTTCTTCTTTCTTTCGCTTTCTCTCTCTTCAATTCTTTATTCATTTTCTTTTTCTTTACTTTATGAAATACTCCATATGACTCTCTCTAATTTTCTTAAAGTTGATTGTATCCTGAATTATGATATTCTGAATTCATTAAATTGATTAGATTTTTCTGATCAAAATGCATACCATGAACCTCATCGAACTCTTGATACCAAGACGTCACGAATGTGTGTCGTTCGTTATTATTGAGCTTATGTTAGAGATGATAACAGATATCAGATATCGTTATATCATGAGATATATTTATAAACCTTGATATATATTTATATAGCACGATATTTTAATATATATCATATTATATATTGAGATATCATGATATATGTTATGATATATATATTGATATATCATGACATATATTGTTATATCATGATATATAGTGAATATCATATTATATCAGGATATATAGTGATATATCAAGATATATAGTGATATATCTATAGTGATGTGTCATATGTAAACAATATCAATAGAATATTACGATGTATGATATATATTTATATATCACGATATTTTAACATATATCATATTATATATTGAGATATCATGATATATATTGATATATTATGAAATATATTGCTATATCATGATATATAGTGAAATATCATATTATATCATGATATATAGTGATATATCAGAAAATATAGTGATATATCTATATGCATATATCATATGTAAACAACATTATTAAATATTACGATGTAAGATATATATTCATGTATCCGATAAAAAACAAGATATCACGATACGTAATTGCATATCAGAATATATTATCGATACATGCATTTAATAAGTGGGAGCCCACAGAATATTGCATGATATCCCTGTCCCCTACGAAATTCTCGGAGGGAAAACTCCCGCATTTATTTCAGGGGTATTTTCGTCTTGTTTTTTTGAAAACAAATATTTTTCTCTCTTGTTTTGCAAACAAAAAAACTTGTTTATGTCACACCTAATTATTTCTCAAGAAAAATGTTTTCTTCTTCGTCGAGCTCTCGAGAATCTCCGAGCATGCAGCTAATTGACTCAAGAAAAAATTACTTTAGGGTACCGTTCGTATTTATTCATTATACTTCTATCATTCTATGAGTCCACTAACGGTCCAGAGTAGTTTGTTTCATATTTTTTTTTTAAGAGTACGAAACGACGCCGTTTGACCTGTCAGTTTCTTACACAGAGCTCGGAGATTCTCGAGAGCTCGACGAAGAAGAAAACTTTTCTTGTTACCTGTGAGGTTGCGACAATGGCTACGCGATCTGGAATTGGGTTATCGACGGTTTTGATTTTAGCTGGAGTAGGTATCTAGAGTTTCTCAATCATTTCATTTTCCCCAATTATGGAGTTTTTGAATATTTTTTTTTTTAAAAACTTTTTTTGCTTATTTTTTGTCTTTGAATCATTTTGGATTACAAGGGAGTAGTAAAGAAAAAGGTTTCTTTTTTTCCTCAAAATTTGAAGGCTGAGATGAAGATTCTGATGCCATGACTACTCAGGTAAATTTTGTGTTATGGATCTTGAACTGAAGTGTGTGTGTGTGTGTGTGTGAATAGTCTGGAATTATTTGAAAAAAGATCAAATTTTTGGAACAATCATATATATACATGTGTGAGAATGGAGCTTCGGCAATTCGATTTCGTAGTCCTGACTTTAAACCGTTTACAGTCCTGACACGGCATTAGGAGCTTTAGGATATGGCTACATGTGGTTCAAGGTATCTTATAGAGTTATAAAGTTAATACTAAAGTGTTATGGGATAGATTCTCGAAAGTAATGATTGTTTCTGTGGTAGGAGATTTCATTCTCTGATGTCATTTGCATAACAAAGCGGAACATGGAAAATGCGGTGTGGAACTTGACAAAGCATTTGGATACTGTTTCAGAAGCTATTTCTGTGAGTGGTTCTTTGATCGGATCAACTGTTTCTACTTGTATCAGGCCTTTAATAGAATCTTAATTGTTTAGTGTTTTTGCTTGTTTTTGTTGTTGGTCAGAATGCTAAGAAGCACCTGTGTCACCGGCTCGGCTTCAGAAGGTGGACGATAAGCTGGACTTGCAGAAAGATCTCTTAAAGACAGTTCATGATAAATGTATGAATATTGTCATAATTTTTCAAGAGTTGTTCCTTTGAGGGTGGTGTTAACAAGTTTCAGATATATGGGACAGGTGGGTTTGGCTCTTGCTAACATTGGAGATGATTTTGACGCATTGCATGTTTGGTAAATAGCATTGAGTACACCAAGCAGGTAAGGTACTTATTTATTTCCGCTATTGTTTAAGAAGTTAGGCCTCCAACTTTTCCCCTTCACCAAAGAGAAAAAGGTAAATATATATTTTTTCCTATGAGAAAAAAAAAAGCTATTTTCCTAATCTAATTCGAGTTTCACTATAAAACCTCTCTGTTCCCATTAGGGTTTCTTTCTCTCCGTTTAAAATTTGTGTATTTCTCTCTGTTTGATTTGATTCTAGGTTTTTGGATTTTTTGATGGCAAACTTGGGAGGCTTCAAGCAGTATGAGGACAAAGCCAATTCTAGTCATCCTCGCGATACACATGATCCTACAGGAGAACCAGAAACTCTGTGGGGAATAATTGATCCGAGGTCTTTTGGTGACCGTGTTGATAAGGGAAAGCCTCAGGAGTTGGAGGATAAACTTAAAATGTATAAGAAGAAGAAGGAGCGTGATGTTGTAGATGATACTGTTAATCTTCGGCAGAGTAAGAGGCGACGTCTTAGGGAAGAGAGTGTGCTCACTGATGATATGGATGCTGCGGTTTATCAGCCCAAGAGTAATGAGACTAGGGCTGCTTATGAGGCTATGCTTTGTCTTATTCAGCATCTGTTGGGTGGGCAACCTTTGAGTATTGTTACTGGTGCTGCAGATGAGATTTTGGCTGTTCTCAAGAGTGAAAAACCTGAGAAAAAGATGGAGATCCACAAGTTGTTGAACTATATTGAAGATCGTGAGTTTGATCAGCTTGTTTCCTTTGGGAAGTTGATCACCGACTTTCAAGAGGCTGGTGATTCTTCTGGTGGTGGTGAGGATGATGAGGATAATTTCGGCGTCGCTGTTGAATTTGAGGACAATGAAGAGGAGAGTGATCAAGAAGACATTGTTCAAGAGGAAGATTGTGAGGAGGATCAAGAGCTTTCCAGAACTGGAGGTATGCAGGTTGGTGCAGGGATTTATGACAAGGATGCAAATGAGGGATCAAATCTTAATGTTCAAGACATTGATGCATACTGGCTCCAGAGAAGGATATCTCAAGCATATCAACATAAGATTGATCCACAACAATGCCAGGTACTCGCTGATGACCTGCTTAGGGATGTTGAGAACAAGCTGCTTCTGCACCTTGAAAAATTTAGCACAACAATGCACTTTGAAAAATTTAGCCTCGTTCATTTTCTGCTGCGGAACCGTCTTAAAGTTGTGTGGTGCACTCGTTTGGCTAGGGCACAAGATCAGGAACAGAGGAACCGAATCGAGGAGGAGATGAGGGCTTTTGGCCCAGAGTTGACATCAATTGTGGAGCAGTTGCAGGCAACTAGAGCTACAGCAAAGGAGAGGGAGGAGAACCTTCAAAAAAGTATCCATGAAGAAGCTCGTCGTCTGAAGGAAGAAGCTGGTGGAGATGTTGCTGACAGAGATTTAGAGAGTGGCTGGGTGAAGGGCCAGCGTCAGTTGCTTGACCTGGAGAGCTTGGCTTTTGACCAAGGCGCTCACCTGATGGCGAATAAGAAGTGTGACCTTCCCCCTGGGTCTTACAGAATTCATGGCAAGGGATATGATGAAGTTCATGTCCCATGGGTTTCTAAAAAGGTGGATAGAAATGAGAAGCTTGTAAAGATTACCGAAATGCCTGATTGGGCCCAACCGGCTTTCAAGGGAATGCAACAGTTGAACAGGGTTCAGAGCAAAGTGTACGAGACTGCACTTTTTAAGACAGAGAACATTCTTCTTTGTGCTCCCACTGGTGCTGGGAAAACCAATGTTGCTATGCTGACCATACTGCAGCAACTTGAATTGAATAGGAACGAAGATGGAACTTATAACCATGGAGATTACAAAATTGTCTATGTTGCACCCATGAAAGCCCTTGTTGCTGAAGTTGTAGGTAATTTGTCTAATTGTCTGAAGGATTATGGAGTTACTGTGAGAGAACTCAGTGGGGATCAGTCCCTAACTGGGAGAGAAATTAAAGAGACTCAGGTAATTGTTACAACACCAGAGAAATGGGATATCATCACTAGGAAGTCTAGAGATCGAACTTATACTCAGTTTGTGAGACTTCTCATAATCGATGGAATTCACCTCCTTCATGATAACCGAGGGCCTGTGCTTGAAAGCATTGTCGCTAGGACTCTTAGGCAAATTGAAACCACGAAAGATAATATTCGTCTGGTGGGTTTATCTGCTACACTGCCAAATTATGAAGACGTGGCCTTATTTTTGCGGGTTGATCTTAAGAAAGGATTGTTTAAATTTGACAGCAGCTACAGACCTGTGTCTCTCTATCAGCAGTATATTGGAATCAGTGTGAAGGAACCGTTGCAGAGGTTCCAATTGATGAATGATCTATGTTATCAGAATGTACTGGCTTGTGCTGGAAAGCACCAGGTCCTTATTTTTGTTCATTCGAGAGAGGAAACAGCAAAAACTGCAATAGCATTATGCGACACTGCAATGGCGAACGATACCCTGAGCAGATTCTTGAAGGAAGATAGTGAAAGTCGTGAAGTTCTTTTGAATCACTTCGACTTTGTTAAGTATTATGACCTGAAAGGAATTCTGCCTTACGGGTTTGCAATTCATCATGCTGGGTTAACAAGAAGTGATCGTGAGATTGTTGAGGGTCTTTTTGCTAAAGGGCATGTGCAAGTCTTGGTTTCCACAACAACTTTCGCTTGGGGTGTGAATCTGCCTGCACATACCGCTATTATAAAAGGAACCAAGGTGTATAATCCTGAAAAAGGGGCGTGGATGGAGTTGAATCCTCTAGATGTTATGCAGATGCTTGGTCGTGCTGGAAGACCTAAGTATGATCAACATGGGGAGGGTATAATTATCACTGGCTATACCGAGCGGCAATATTATCTTTCTTTGATGAATGAGCAACTACCTATTGAAAGCCAGTTTATTTCTAGACTTGCTGATCAGCTTAATGCTGAAATTGTGCTCAATCACTGATCAATCACCAGATGTTCTCTTTTGAAAACCCAAAATGCACAGACCCTCCTGTGAAGGCAAACACGCTTCTTCAAGCGCATTTCTCAAGGCAAAACATCGACGGGAACTTGGCAATGAATCAATGTGATGTCCTTCTATCTGCAAGACTGCAACCAGACTTCTTCACGCGATGGTCGATGTGATATCGAGCAATGGCTGGCTGAATCTTGCTCTGTTAGCTATGGAAGTAAGTCAGATGGTGACTCAAGGCATGTGGGAGCGAGACTCTATGCTTTTGCAGCTCCCTCACTTCACAAAGGTCTTGGCCAAGAGGTGCCAGGAGAATCCGGGTAAAAACATTGAAACCGTAGTCGATCTTGTGGAGATAGAAGACGAAGAACGCCAAGAGCTTCTGAAGATGTCAGACGCTCAGCGTCTAGATATTGCCAGATTCTGCAACCACTTCCCAAACATCGACCTTACTTATGAGGTTATGGGAAGTGAAGAGGTGACCCCAGGGAAAGAGGTTACATTGCAAGTGATGCTTGAGAGAGACATGGAGGGGAAGACAGAAGTGGGACCCGTGGAGTCACTCAGGTATCCCAAGACCAAAGAAGAAGGATGGTGGCTGGTTGTGGGCGACACCAAGACGAACCAGTTACTGGCAATCAAGCGTGTCTCATTGCAACGGAACGTGAAGGTGAAGCTGGCTTTCACAGTACCAAGTGAACTAGGAGAGAAGTCATACACACTATACTTTATGTGTGACTCTTACTTGGGCTGTGACCAAGAGTATTCTTTCTCGGTTGATGTCAAAGGATCTGGCGTTGGAGATCACATGGAAAAATGAATTGCTGATTCTGGAGAGTGGTAACTTGTCTTCCAAATAGTTTGTGAGTTTTGGTGTGAGTATTCGTGTTTTGAGTTTAATTTGACTATCTGTTTCAAATTTGGTTCATGTCTCTTAGCTGTTTTCTTTAATATATTTGGATAAAGTTTGTGAATGTTGGTGTTAGCGTTCGCGTTTATGTGTGTTTGAGTTTTGGCTATCTATATTCTGATTCATATAGCATTGAGACAAAATCTGGAACTAGACTTGGAATCTAGACGCTTTAGGGATTTAAGTGTTGGTTTTAGCTCGGTAAAAAACTAAAAATAGTGAAAAGCTTCATGCTTTTTTGCCATTGATCTAGGCTCGTTCTTAGTAAACTAGACTTCATATCCATTGCAGCCATGTCTTACCTTGACTTGATAGCCTGCTCTTAAGATAAGCATCATAAGGGGTAGACATTTTTAAATCTGGTTTACATTATCTGTTCCAAATTCGGTTCTTGTCCCTTGTTGTTGTGTGTTAGCTGCTTTCTCATCTCAACCAATTTGGAAAAAAAAACGTTTATGAATTTTTGGAATTAAGGTTTGTGTTTTATGTGTTGTGAACATCTCAGTATTGGTCTGATTATGCTGATGGTAACCTGTTTGACATTTATACTAAATCTGCAACTTAAAACTAAAATGTAGACACTTTAGGGGTTGAATTCAAGAACTTGTCGGTTGCAGAGTTGGTCTAAGCTTGGTACAATAGTGAAAAGTTTCATACTTTTTTACCATTGATATAGAAAAACAAAGTATACATATGGTTACTCGTCTTAGTAGATTTTGATTTGGTATTTCTTTCAGCCAATTCTTACATTAACTTGATAGCCTGCAATAAAGTTAAGCACCAGAGGGCTTTCTCTGTTTCTCTGTTTTGTTTGTGGAAATACTTGAATCTGGTCTATGGTTCTAATTGAATAACCAGGGGGTTACATGGGTGATTAATCTAATAGGCAGATATATCTCAAAATAAGCCGCCCTAAGCTCCCTTCATGCATTATTCGCATGATTACTAATACTTACTTTCGACCGCATCTGAGACCTGCTGAATACAAAAGGTCGAGGTTGGCAAGGAACGAGAGGACAGTGGATCGTGCATATGGTGGTGTTCTATCTGGAGTAGCTGTTAGGGAGAGGTAAGTGTATTGTAAAGATCTCTTAAAAAATTGGTTTCTTAGAGATTAGCAACTAATCTTGCACTTCTTTTCTGTGCAGGATTGTCAGGGCCTTCTTGGTGGAAGAGAAAGATTGTTAAGAAGGTTTTGAAGCTTCAAAAGGCAAAGGTTCTGATTCATTTGGCATTGCGACAACCTGTTCTGGTCTTTTACTATCCCTCTGTTTGACCTCTAGGGAATACTACGATTAGCCCAGTGCTAAAACAAAAACCATTTAGTTAACCCATTTTATGTATGTATGACTTGTGCCTGGTTTTGTTTGGACCAAAGGAGCCACTGTCAAAACTAATTTGAGTTTATGAGTTTGAAATCTGAGATTGCTTAAGAGAATTTTGAATGCAGCGGTGTTCATTTTGTAAAAAAATAAAATGGAAAGGGAAAAACTATTATTTACTGATATTGTTCGTAGATTTTTAAGTTTTTCATCTTTGAGTAAGAAGACTGCTTGATTTATGGCATTCTTATTACTGCAGTTTCTAAGGGTGTTTTTGTTTCCTCTTTTGCTTAGTTGAGTAACTGTGATTATGATCACAAAACTATTCTGTATGATGGGATTTTTCCCAAACTTAGTGATTTATCCAAGAGCCCCATTGATAGTCATTTATACTTTCCAAGCACAAACTGTGATGCAGATTTGCTTGCAACAGATCAAGACGTCTACGTTAAATGGTGTATCAGAATTATGTAGAACAAGTTCATATGTTTGACAAGAAAACTCTCTTTTTTCGATATGGTTAAACTCGGGTTAAAATCATTTTTGAGGAACATGGATGGCTCTTGAAATAGATAGTTTAGTTAATGAAGTTTTGTTCTCTGTTGTAATCAATATTTTTGAAAACTTGAAAATAAATGTCTGAAACGGAAACGCTTGAATTTGCGTTTGAAAATCAAAGGATTTATTATTGGGAAAAATGTCGTTTTATCTCCCAACTTTCAAAAAGTGGCCAATCAATACGTCAACTTCATATGTGGCCATTTAAAACATGAAATAAATGTTGACTAACGTTTGAGACATAGAAATTCGTTGACCAGGCCAAAATAGACATGCCGTTATCAGTCGTTAACGGAACCTCTAACGCCCGTTATCACCCATAACGACTCTGTTAATCAACTTTCAAATTGTGGCCATTTTAAACATTAACTTCATATGTGGCCATTCAAAACATGAACTAATCGTTGACTAACATTTGAAACATTAGAATTTGTTGACTAACATTTGAAACATTAGAATTCGTTGACCAGGCCAAAATAGACATCTCGTCATCATTCGTTAACAGAACCTATAACATCCGTTATCACCCGTTAATGACACTGTTAGTATGTCCAAAAAGATTTTTCCCAAATGAAAACACCAAATCCCCAAATCTATTTCTACAACAGCTCAAACAAGATGAATAGTCCTATTATCTCTATCTCTATTTCAGAAAAGCTACATTTAGTCTAGGCTTGGGCATAATACCCGAACCCGAAGAACCGAACCGAACCCGACCCAAAAAATCTGACCCGAACCCGAACCCGAAGTTTTAAAATACTCGAACGGATTCTAAACTAGACAATCCGAAAACCCGAACCCGACCCGAACTCGAACCCGAAGAAGTACCCGAACATACCCAAAATATAAGTACATAGTTATAGTATATTAGTAATATTTATACTTGTAATAACCTAAGTGCCAAAATTATTCGGATGTTAAGATATTTTCGGGTGTTTTAGCTACTTTGGGTTAGATTCGGGTTAAAATACTTGGGTTTTATAGATTTTTTGTGTATTTTTCAATACTTTGCATAGGATCGGATACAAAATTTCTAATATTTGGATACTTTGGGTAAACCCGAATCCGAACCCGAAATACCCGATCCGAACCCGACCCGAACCCGGAGTTTTAAAATACCCGAACGGATCTTAGTTTTCTAAACTCGAAAAACCCAAACCCGAAAATTAAAACCCGACCCGAATATCCGAACGCCCATGCCTATTTTAGTCCTATGATGGGTCTACAAGTTTGCTTCCATGATTCCTTTTTAGATTTAAAACAAATATATAAACGATGTTTGCTTCCAATCACTGGCTCTACGATTGTCTATATATCAAACCATGTCCTTGGATTATGCTTTAAACAAAAAATTTGTCCTCGATTATTTTCAAAACGACGTCGTTTGGATATACTAACAGAGTCGTTAACGGGTGATAACGGATGTTATAGGTTTTTTTAACGAATGATGACGACATGTCTATTTTGGCCTGGTCAACGAATTCTCATGTTTCAAATGTTAGTCAACGATTAGTTCATGTTTTAAATGGCCACATATGAAGTTGATGTTTAAAATGGCCACAATTTGAAAGTTGATTAACAGAGTCATTATGGGTGATAACGGGCGTTAGAAGTTCCGTTAACGACTGATAACGGCATGTCTATTTTGGCATGGTCAACGAATTTCCATGTCTCAAACGTTAGTTAACGTTTATTTCATGTTTAAAATGGCCATATACGAAGTTGACGTATTGATTGGCCACTTTTTTAAAATTGGGAGATAAAACTACATTTTTCCCATTTATTATTATATGCATCTACTTTATTTTCGTAATTAATTGTAATTGTTATTTACGAGGTTATCCTACAATGATGATACTAGACGAAATAGTACGAAATATTAAGCCTTTACTCTGCAGAGGAAAAAGATGAACAAATCTGTATTACCATATTTACCCTTCCTTTCTTAGACAAACAATTCGTCCATTGTGTAAAAACGGAGGATAAGAATGTCATTTAATAGACTGCTCTTGGTACTACTCTACTACTGCTATATCCACGTCACTGCTATAAATGGGAACAACAAACGCAACAATTTTCCCTCTCCGTTTCTCTCTTCCTTTTTCTTCTCTGTCATCAGAATCAGTTCGTCGGAAAAATCAGAATAAATGCTCTCGTTTTCGTTTTCTCCGATCGGAATCTCTTGAACAAATTCACAAGTTTTCTCGTTAGTTTCACTTGATTCTCCACTCCATTTCTCGATTTCTGGAGAAATTTTGTCGTTTTTCGTTCAGAAATCGAAGACGAAAGCAGCGGAAACCTAGGGTTTCGAAGATGGAACTGGTGCGATAATCTCAAACTTCGAACCTTGTTTTAGCTTTAAAGAAGATGATTTTGAAGCATTTTTCTCTAAGATTATTCGTCATAGCGTTAGAAATTTCTAATTTCGTCTTGAGATTTCTCTGAAACGAAAGCTTAATCTTCGATTTTTCTCTCGTTTTCAGGAATCTATGAGTTTCGATTTCACTGAGTTTTGCGACTCCTACTCTCTTTATCCCACCGGAAAAGTATCTCCGGTTGATTCTTACGTCACCGAGCTCGACAACGAAGAGATCAGAGACAACTACGCGTTTTTAGATTCCGTTTTAAAAGACAACAAATCTGAGTTTATTTCTCACGCTAAACGCATCTTAGTCGGAGAAGACGCAGAATCAGAGAGAATCGAAGCTATAAAGCTTCTAAGCGCTTGTTGCAGTTACGATTCTATTAACTGTGCTTCGTCAATCATCAACGGTGACGTTGGATCGGTTCCGTATATCAACGATGTATGTTCCGATACAGGACTCTCGCCGTTGCACACGGCGGCTGAGTATAACGCGCTACGGTGTGTTGAGATGCTTCTGAAACGACGCGCTCGTACTGATATGAGAAGCAAAGATGAACGCGCTTTGATTCCTCTGGAGCTATCTCTCTCCAATGGCAGGTAGAATTTGCATTGACCTTTTGATAAATTTGGGAAATAAAGCTTGGACATGTGTTAACTCTACTATATTTGGAAAAATGTTGAAAACTCTGGCTAATGATACTGTATAGTGACTATTTTTGTTTCTATGTCAATTTTGCAGCATAGATGTGACATGGAATGCAAGTAGTGACTCGATTGGAGACTTGATCGTTTTGCTTGGTGACAAGGTTAAACACTAATTCCTTTTAACACGTCATTTGGTTGCTTGGAGAAACCATGTTTGATTTTGGAACTATTTAGATATCTGTAGAAAGGAATCAAGAGATTTGCAAAGCTTGTCATGTATATTTGAGCCTTTTATGTGTATTTAGGACTTGAAAATAGTGAAACTATGTTGATTAATGGAATGTAAGAGACTTTGCAAAGCTTTGTCATGTAAATTTGAGTCATTTCTTATGTATATAGGACTTGACGGTTGTGAAACTATGTTAATTAATGGAATGTAAGAGATCTTGCAAAGCTTTGTCATGTAAATTTGAGTAATTTCTTATGTATTTAGGACTTGACGGTAGTGAAACTATGTTGAATAATGGAATGTACGAGACTTTGCAAAGATTTGTCATGTAAAGTTGAGTCATTTCTTATGTGTAGGACTTGACGGTTGTGAAACTACTTGCTGAGAAGACAAAGGAAGTGGACGCTGTGGCTTTTGCATATGCCAAGGCTGGTGAGATAGTTTCTTTGACTGCATTGTTGATTGTAGCAAGTGAGAAGATCAGAGAGGCAACTGTAGCATTACGTGATGATGATGATTCTGTGCCAAAGTGTAAAAGGGAAACGATCTATGAGGCTGTTATTCAAGAAGCGTTGCGTAGTAACAGCTCGACGCAAAGTGTATGCAGCGAGAAAAGAATGGTTTTTCTTAGAGAGATTGAGCTTCTTCAGCTCTTTGGTGCTGCAGTTTTTAGTGAATCTGTGGATAAGCAAACTTCACCACTTATCTCCATTGTACAGGTGAGACTTAGTTACTACATTAGCATTATTATGTGAACTACACATGCGGTGATGCGGATTATTGAGGGTTGTAATGTAATTTTTGTAGGCAGGAGATGAAGCTGTTCTTGAGCTGTTTATAAACACCAACTTAGATGTCAACGAAAAAGATGCAGAAGGGAATACTGTTCTTCAATGTAGCCTGAAGGGATCGTCTGTGCCACATAAGCAGCAAACCAGGTATAATTTCTCTCTATTACCTTAATCATATATAATAAGGTCGCATGATGATTACTTCACACCTTGAGAATAATACATTTGCGTATCCAGAATCATGAGCCTACTTATTGCACACGGTGCCCGAGTTAACCAAAGGAACAAGTTGGGTTTATCTGCAGTACACTTTGCTGCTGCAAATGGCAATTTATCTGCACTTGAGGTATAATTCGCTTGTTTTTGTGCTTCTCATCCTAAGCTGAAACAAGATTATGACACTTGGAATGAATTTGAGCCTGCAGATTCTACTAGCGGCCAACCCTGAGTTAGTTAATGTCAAGACAGTAATCAAAGAGACGCCACTATTCTTCGCAGTGAAGAATAACCATCTTGAGTGTGTTGAGCTGCTTCTTCGATGTGGTGCAAGTATAGAGATTCATAATCTACGGTGAGGCAATACGCAATCCACTTGTTTTATCAAACTCATTGACATGTATCCCTCTGTGACTTAATCTGATGTTTCATACATGTGCAGAAAGCAGAGACCAATAGAGTTGACACAATCACAAGATATACGTTTCCTCCTTAACCCAACAAATATCAGTTGCTGTAAGTATTGTTCTTCTATATGGCCAAAAACATGCAAGAATTGTGCTTTTCTTTTTACATAAACAACTGTGAAATTTGCAGTCAGCAAAGAAACAGAACTTGCCCAGCCACAAAGTGCAGCAGTTCCAACAGACGCAGATGATGAGGAAACTCTTGGATTTCTCGGAAATTCCGTTCCACCATGGCTCAAAAGTTTTGTAAACTGGCTTCCTCGGTATCTTCGAGATACATCAGCGAACTGGAGAGGGGCTGGATATCCCCTGTCATCCCTCAAAGCCGATTTCCGTGCTGTTTTTGGAATGGATCTCGATCACGCCTCTCTTGGTTTCCCCAAGCTCATCGACTTCATCAAATATTTTCCAAAACTCTGTCAAATGAAAGTCGTCCCCATAGGTAAAATTGGAGCTGCAACACACTGGGTGATGTTACCCACCAAATCCAAGAGTTCTCAGCTCAAAGGAAGACCTCCTGAGCCACTCATTATTAGTAAGAATGACTCTGTTGCTTCTCCCGACAAACCAAAAGCCTTATCAGTTCCTCCAGGTTTTAAATTCTTACAAGAAGCACATGACTCTAAAACCTTCAAAGCACCACCAGAACCAAAACCTCAACCTCCTCCTCCGTTGACTACAGCATCTTCCAACAACCAACGTCAACTAAAACATCCGGTACTAGAGACACTTACAAGGATCAGAAACAGCACTTCCGTATTCTTTCTCCGTGAGTTCGACTTCTACCAAGTAAGCAATCAAACCCCAGTCCATACTCTTTGATGTTTTTCATATATCTGTATCTCACGTGAAGGACATATTTGACAGAGCTATGAGACATGTTTAAAGGAAGGCATGTGTTTCTGGTGCAACAAGAACATGCTTCTATGGGCAAACTTCCCATGCCGACACAAACTTTGGTGCAGCTCTTGTAAACAACAGGTTACTCAATCTGCTCTAGGAGAGAAGAGCCTTGAGGAGGACCATCATAAGTGTGTGGTCTGTGATGCAAAAGTGGAACGTTTCGTCTTATCTCCACCGTTTGAATCAGATCACCATAGGCTTTCAAGTGATCGCCCTAACAACGCAGAATTAGCCACTTCATTCCTTCAATTCCTCAGCATAAGGAAGTAATAATGTTTCCCACTTTTTCTTCTTAGTCACTAATCACCTCACCTGTTTAACTAAAACTTCTTCTAACGATTTGTTTTAAGTTACTGCAGTTCCATGAACAAGATGATACATCGTGGGATATAGAGAAAGGAACTTACACAACAACTTCGACTTCGTGTGGTGGTAATTGGATTTTAATAAACTTGTAAATACAAACGATGATGGAGATGAAAGCTCTTCTTTAACAACATTTAAAGTACATATGGAACATTTCGCGATCCAAACCGGTCAACATATTATGGAAAATCTTTAATGGAATCCGAGTTTGTGTTTCTTCACAATCTCTTTAAGTCCATACATCAAAAATTGTCTTCTTCTACAATTATTTTTCTGAATAATCGAATTTTATAAATCCTCATGTTACGCTAATCCTAAAAACCTACAAAGATTATAAAACACTATTACCACAAAAAGGTAAGTGTAGAAGATTATAGGCATAACAATCCATAATAAAAGGTCGATAGGAGCTTTGTAACTAAACCCAAGCACTATCATCAGATAATACTTTCTTAACCTTCCATTGAAGTTAATCCATGGGAAGTATTCAATTGCATCCAGAAGCAATCCTATAATCATGTGAAACCAAAAGTAATTAGGTAAATGTTCTTTCTTCACCATCCACATGAACCTTCATCGAGTTTTTGTCTTTACATGCTCTCACAGTATGCATAGACTTTGTTTGTCTCCGGTCATGAATAAAGATATAGTTCAATGATAATGATGATGCAACGTTCCCATGTGCATTTGCTGCAAAGTTCGGAGAAACACACTCTTTTTGGTTTCAAGTGTTTCTTTAGATATGGATTCTGATTCCTGCAAGTAATATGCAAAACATATCAAAATGGCCGAATATATCATAAAACCATGCCGGTTTACATTAAACCGATAACGAATAGGTTAATCAATTTTCGTTGTTCTTCAGTATGACAATTGTTGAATAGTAGTAATTTATAAATCTTGGGTTTTCAACTTCTGTTTTATAATCTTGTTGACATATATCGGAGATTGGAGAAAGTAAAATCTGAATGGAGAACAAAACTGAACATAAGATATTATCAAAAACAAACATTTGCTCTTTTCGTGAACAAAAAGACTCATGTCTATCGATCCCTAGAACATAAGTAATTCTCCATCACTCTTATAATCCAAAACGTCTTCTTCTAACTCTTTGGCCCAGTCTTCTCTTTCGCCTTTTGAAGCTTCAAAACCTTCTTCACAATCTTCTGTTCTTCAACCAAGAAGGCCCTAACAATCCTGGAACAGAGAAAACGTGCAAGATTAGTTGATATACTACTCTAAGAAACCAATTTTTAAGAAACAAGTTCAATACACTTGCCTCTCCCTAACAGCTACTCCAGATAGAACACCACCATATGCACGATTCACTGTCCTCTCGTTCCTTGCCAACCTCGGCCTTTTGTATTCAGCGGGTCTCAAATGCGGAATCTTCAGAAAACAAACATCGAATGTAAAGCCTATGATATCATGCTAATTATGTGAGAAGAAAGCTATTTATGAGATTCTATAGAGATTATCGATAGATTAAATATCTGTGTAACCCTAGATTATTCGATTAGAACCAGAGACCACTGACCAGAGACCAGTAACTACTAACTACTAACTCATTACATACCAGGTACTAGTTTTCAACAAACACAAGAAAAGAAAAAAAACAGAGAAAATCCAACGATAAGTTATCTTAAGTGCAGGCTATCAAGTTAAAGTAAGAAGTGAGTTTAATGGATATGGAGTCTAAATCTAGTAAGACGAGTTACCATGTAAACCTTGTTCTCAATATCAATGGAAAAAAAGTATGAAACCTTTCACTATTTTACCAAACTTTAGACAAACCAGCAACCAACAAATTCTTGAATTCAACCCCTAAAGTGTCTATGTTTTGATTTAAGTTCCAGATTTGGTCTTAATGACAAAACAAGTTGTTATCAGTATAATCAAACCAAAACTAAGACATATTATTCACAAACTGCCGTAAACACGACACAAATTTAAAAATTCACAAACTTTTTTCCAAATTGGTTGTTAGAAAGCAGCTAATACAGAACAAGAGATATGAACTAAACTTGCTTATCTTAAGAGCAGGCTATCAAGTCAAGGTAAGAAATGGAACTCAAGTCTACTCTACTAAGACGAGTCTAGAACAATGGCAAATAAGCATGAAGCTTTTCACTATTTAACCAAGCTAAGACAAACACTTTAATCCCTAAAGTTTCTAGATTCTAAGTCTAGTTCCAGATTTTGTCTCAATGCCAAAATGAATCAGAACACAGATAGCCAAAAACTCAGACACATTGTTCACTACACATAAACACAAACCCTTATACCAACATTCACAAACTTCTTTCCAAATTACTAGAGAAAACAGCTAACACACACACAAAACAAGAGACATGAACAGAATTTGAAACAGATAATCTAACTAAACTCAAACACGAAGTCTAACACATAAATTCATAAACTTTCTTGAAACAGAGAATCTAACTAAACTCAAAACACGAAACCTAACACCAAATTGCACAAACTTTCTTGAAACAGAGAATCTAACTCAACTCAAAACACGAACTCTAACACCAAAATTCACAAGCTTTCTTGAACCAGAGAATCTAACTAAAGTCTAAACACGAACCCTAACACCAAAATTCACAAACTTTCTTGAAATGGAATAGAAAAGTTTACCCCTTGGATTCTTTTGCCAGTAACAGGGCACTTAGGTCCACTAGCTCTCTTGTTCGTCTTCTGGTAAGTCAATTTCCCACCTTTAAGCCAAAAAAAAAAAACCCAAATTTTCAACAAAAATTTCAATAATCTTTCAAGAATCACTACTAGGAGACATTATAGAGCTTGGTACATTACCAGGAGTTTTGACGATGCGGTGTTGGTTGGACTTGGTAGCGTAAGAGTGACGTGATCGGTAAACAAGACGTTGAACCATTTTCGTTGAGCTCTGAGGTCAGTAAGTGACGGCCAAAGGAGATAAAAAGTTTTGATACGAGTTTATATATGGAGGTGATCTACTGAGCCCTAGATCTAATGGATTTGGTGAGCTTACGATTCGACGGCTCAGATTGATTATAGTGTTTTTTTTTTGTTTTTTTTTTTATTTTTATTTTGTGTATCTATCATAGTTTTTTTTTTTTTTTTGTCAATCGTATGATTCGTATCTATCATAGTTTCTTGATTTGCATTTTGTTAGTAAAACTTTGTTTGTGTATATTGTCTTGTTGTTTTAAATTAAACTAGGGTATTTAGAAACTTTGTGTGTTTTTGGAATCTTGGTTTATGGCTTTTTAAAATTTGATGTCGGATTAAAAACCAAAAAAATTTAGTTATGTTTGATTTTTGGTGATCTTAATTGTTTGGAAATAAATTAAAAAATTATTTTCAAATTAAAAAATCTTTAAGAAATTTCTGTATGCTTGATAAAATTTGGTAAATCGATCGTTTACTCAGTAAATTCCGTAAGTTTAGAATTTCAGTTGTGTGGGAAAAAATTTAATATAATCGAAAAAAATTTAGAAAAAAAAACATTTTATTAAACCAATCGATTTAGAAGCTCCAAACCACACATGATTTATAATTGAAATGTATTAACTTTGATTATTAGTTAACATATGAAGATGATGTTAAAAACATTGTTATAAAAATAGCAAATCTATTTAAAATGTATGGCAATGCTTTTAACCGTGGAAAATTGGGATCTAAAATCTATGATCTAAAGGGATTAGAGTGGTCACGGTTTAATTCAGAGACCTCCGGTGAAAACAAAGTTCGCCTCGATATGAATTTACTAGAAGAAGAGTTGATTTTTGTTGAAATAAAAGCCAAGAGAAACTGGAAAGTGCTATTTAGAATGATACTCTCTTCTTATCGGTAAGTAAAATAAACAAACCTCTTTTATGTGACTGTTGTCATGTTGAAAATAACATTCACTTATCTAAAGTAATATGTGAACACATAATGCACAATAAAATGTATAGTTAGCATTATGTGTTCATAGGTAATCAACATAGAAATTAGCTAGCATGATCTGTTAAGTAATGCAGCTATAAATTCAACCTTGTTCTAAATGTTTCTTTGTGTGTCTTATGTAGGTGATGAAGCAACGTAAAGTAAACGACACCAAGCTTTAACGAGTTCCCGAAATAGTTACGGGTACTTCTCGTGAGGGATCTCTTGTCTTCAAACTTCCACTAGAAATCAAGGTTACACAAAACTCTCAATGAGATTACAAGAACAACTCAAGAAGAATGTAAAACTCACGACACAAACCTAAGAAGAAAACCCTAGCTTCTATTTAAAGGCTCTGTAATTTTTAACTTCGGTTTTGTATTTCATGTATACTCGTAGGCTTATCTCACTTAATAATGCCCAAGTCTTCTTCTCTTTGTTTTTTAGTAAACGTGAGGCCCATTCGATTTGGGCTATAAGTATTGTTTGGGTCAATACTTTACAAAACTCTATCTTGACCAAACAATTATCCCAAGTTGGTTTCTCCGACAAAGTCAAAACACCGACTCGTCGTCTTTCTTCTTCTTAGATTTTCTATGACACTAACATCTCAGACTCTTCCTCGAATCATTGCCGATGTCATTCACCGTCGGTGTCTAACTCCGTCTCCGATCTTCTTTCACAGGTAAACTCGAGCTTCTTTCTTCTCAGTTCAATTTCAAAAAAATCTCTGAAATCAAAACCTCAAACCTTCTCCGATTTCTCTGTTATTTTTCTCGACATCCTTAGACTCCTTCCTGTTTAATAACACAGAGTCACAAAAAAAAATATTTTTTTCTAAAACAATGTACTCTTTTGATAACAAAAATTGCTTTTTCTTAATGGACATGTACCTTGTATACTATGAAATTTTCCTGATCATGTTATGGACTCATGACGTACCATTTCAACTAAATAACCGACAAGATAAAATTAGATGACAAACATAAAGTTAGCTTTCTGTTTATTTTGCCAATGGCTAAGTCTTAATACCACCACCAAACAATACTCCATGGCCAAACAAAACAAATATCTGAGAACTTGTACTCAAAAAGTTAGTTAATGGGGTCCAGTTCATATAACTAGGCCCGTTATTCAATCATCAGGCCCAACAATTCAATAGTCATAATAGTATTTTAACCAACCTCATAACCAAACCGGTTCTCAATTTGATTTTGGTTAAGAAAATTCATACCGATCGATCGCATGCACTGTCACAAATAATAAATAGGGACTGAAACTCTGCATTTGTTCTTATGTATCAACTGCATGTGCGCTTGCAGTGCTTTTATTTCTCTTCATTGACAAAATTAAATATTTTAGTTTTTCATTTTTTTTGGAAAATTTGTTATAGTACCTAATATTTATTTTAATGCTTAAAGTTTTATTTTTCTCTTTTTTTATACTAATTAAAAATAGGTATTTTACGCTGGAAAATGTGTTTGTCCCGTCCCTACATCACAAGCACCATCCATACATCACACATGCATTCCATGTTATTAAGAAGTTGTCATTTAATATAAATCGTAATCGCAAATCATTTATATGTATTTTTCAAGAATATTTTGCCTCTTTATATTCCACCTCCATACTTATTATGATGATTCATATCTTTCTACAATTGAATGCGTTATGTGATATATTATATAGTAAAAAGAATACCAAATCTATAATAGTGTTTTATGAAGTATACATCTTCCAAATTTGTGGCCGTCGAATTTTCGTATTACATAATTACATTGAAATTTATTTTCGGATTTGCAACTTGTACTAAAATATTATGGCTACGAGTGATAGTTTAATGAAATGATGAAATTGTAGAAACATATAAAATAGTGGAATGTAATGAAAATTCTGGAGCGAAAATTAATTTTCTTTCCAATCAAAAAATACATATTGATCGAATCTAAACTAGTAAACAAAACAATATTAATTTTTAACGATAAAAATTAGTAGTAAAAGATTACAATACAAAATAAAAACAGTGTGACTACAAATAACGGTATGATACAGTTATAGTGTCACTTTTGCATACCATATCTTCTTACTTAAGATGTGGTAAAATATTACTATCAAAGCCATATTTTTTGTTTATGGTTAAGAACTTAAGATGTTCACAAAGTCTTTTCAATTTCAGTGGTTAGATGAACCTTTCAGTTTCAATTAATATGATTGATTAACAGCCTGTTTAACACAAGTTTATTATATCTAACGACTAACGTAAATCCTAAACTTTCCACAAAGTGAAATTTCACACTTGTAAAAATTATCATTCAAAATTCCTACCTATATAAATAAATAGATATAGCACAACATTGACAAAAGAGAAGAAATTAAAGTAGTCTCGTGTCTCTTCTTCTTCCTTTTCTTCCGGCCTCGTGAAAACCAAATTGATTTCATCTTTTTACTTGTTGACATATACATATACATACACATGTTCACATAAATAGATATAGTTGTATATGACTTGTGTCTATCATCCAAAAATCATCATTATCTTATATACCAAATTCGTATACAAATATCTCTTAATCTCTTTTCACCACCTACGATAATGACATATATTAACGTACAATTAATTTCATCTTAAAACTTTTAATGTGGTTGTATGACTTCTGTCTATCAAATCCAATAATCTTCATTATCCTATATACCAAATTCTCATACAAATATCTCTATATTTCTTTTAATGTGGTTGTATGACTTCTGTCTATCAAATCCAATAATCTTCATTATCCTATACACCAAATTCTCATACAAATATCTCTATATTTCTTTTCACCACCTACGATAACGACATATGTAACGTACAATTAATTTCATCTAAAACTATGTTTACCAAAAACTCAAAATGTGGTCCATTAACACTAATCGCGAACCTTACCCGAATAAAACGTTCAACATCATATATTCATATATGTTTATGTAACGTAATACATATAAACGCATATATATATATATACATCTATATATGTAGAGAAGTCGCTAACATCATGAATGACGTAGACCATCATGTAGTTTGACAATGGCCAAAGACCCACTGGTTCAATCCAAAACAGCAATTTTTTCTTTTCTTCTCTATCTTCAAATATAAATAATTCGTTTTGATATAAAAACCAAAACAGCAAATCATGACGCAGAGAAAATCTCGTTCGTCAAAAGACCCTTTCATGAATTTCTATTATTAACAAAGCCTATGCATTACACATAAATGCAATAGCCACTATTCAATTCTTAAAATTATCGTAGCAATAAATCAAAAGTGAGAGAGGGAGATATCATATCATATATCATTATCATGTTATCATGCATGTCCCCATTATTCTTTAATTTTTTTAATAACATAACCAATAAATTATTAAACCTAATAATAATAATATTTTTTGTGTTATTAGGGTTTTGGAAAGAAGCAAGCCCACATTGAATGCCACGCGGTTTTGTATGGAGGGCAGAGACTTTTCCTTTTGCCACACAGCTGACTTCTGAGGCTTTACCTCCACTTTTGTAGTTAATGCATTACACATTTATTTTTTTTATTTTTTTCATATTTTTATTTATTAAAATATACAATTTCAGAGACCCAAGAGTCCAAGACCAAGAGGGGTCAGCAAATTTCTCTCTCTCTTTTTATATATATATAGAAGAAGAAGTGGACATAGACCTTTGTCGCCAAGCTTAACCATTAGATCCATTTCAAAGCTAAGCGTACTAATTAGTGTACTAAGGGTAGTGTGACTCATCATTACCATCTTAAGTTGTTTCAACTTTCTTCTATTTTCTTGGCAAAGAGTTATAGTGGGAAATAAAGAGAGGCTAAAAGGAGTGATTAAAGAATTAATTAGTTAAATTAAGGGAAATCAAGATCATCATAATGGTGAGGCCTCCTTGTTGTGACAAAGGAGGAGTGAAGAAAGGGCCTTGGACTCCTGAAGAAGATATCATTTTAGTTACTTACATCCAAGAACATGGTCCTGGTAATTGGAGAGCTGTTCCTACCAATACTGGTATGTCTAATCTTCATTCTTCATCTCTCACCTCTCTCTCTCTCTATAGATTTGTATGTTGATATTATTTAGATTAATCATTGAGAGTGAGAGATAGATAAGGAGTCAGAATGGTTTGGATTGAAATTTGTGTTCTCCAAATGGGTTTTGATTTCCATAGGTTTCTTTCTTTAGGTCTTTAAGATTGTGGAATTAGCTTAATGAAAAACATATGTTGAAATTAGGGTTTTGTTTATTGCCCTTAATATTTAAGATCTAATGCATGAGATCTTGTTATTCCTTTATATATTATTAAACTTAGATATTTTCTCATTAATTGGTTTTTAATTTTTGTTTGTTCTTGTAAATTTTCAGGGTTGCTTAGATGCAGCAAGAGTT
The DNA here is from genome assembly GCF_000004255.2 of Arabidopsis lyrata subsp. lyrata. Classification (NCBI taxonomy): domain Eukaryota; kingdom Viridiplantae; phylum Streptophyta; class Magnoliopsida; order Brassicales; family Brassicaceae; genus Arabidopsis; species Arabidopsis lyrata. The sequence goes on from NW_003302551.1 coordinate 5,154,186, forward strand.
GTAGACTTAGATGGACAAACTATTTAAGGCCAGGAATCAAAAGAGGCAATTTCACTGAACATGAAGAAAAGATGATTGTTCATCTTCAAGCCCTCTTAGGAAATAGGTACAAAAACTAATTAATTACCCCTTGATTTCTCAAATTTTGTCGCTCACAACATTTTCCAAATTAGACTATTTTTTTTAGTGAGCATTTAATATTTTGTGTAGATGGGCTGCAATTGCGTCATATCTTCCACAAAGGACAGATAATGACATTAAGAACTATTGGAACACTCATTTGAAGAAGAAACTCAACAAAGTCAATCAAGATTCTCATCAAGAACTTGACCATTCCTCGCTCTCATCTTCACCGTCGTCTTCTTCCGCTAATTCCAACTCAAACATCTCAAGAGGCCAATGGGAGAGACGACTTCAAACCGATATCCACTTGGCGAAAAAGGCTCTCTCTGAGGCTTTATCTCCTGCTGTTGCACCAATCATCACATCTACAGTGACAACAACATCCTCTTCAGCTGAATCAAGACGCTCTACTTCCTCAGCTTCCGGGTTTCTTAGGACGCAAGAAACATCTACAACTTATGCCTCAAGCACCGAGAATATCGCAAAATTGCTCAAAGGGTGGGTGAAAAACTCGCCAAAGACTCAAAACTCCGCGGATCAAGTCGCTTCTACAAACTCTGAGGTAAAGGAAGGGATCAAGAGTGATGATAGGAAGGATTGTGCAGGGACATTTCAGTCATTTTCTGAGTTTGATCACTCATATCAACAGGCTGGATTTTCACCTGATCATGAGACCAAACCAGACATAACTGGATGCTGCAGTAACCAAAGTCAATGGTCTTTGTTTGAGAAGTGGTTGTTTGAGGATTCTGGTGGACAGATTGGTGATATTCTATTGGATGAAAACACTAATTTCTTCTGAAGAGTTTGCTTAATCACATGGTTCTAATTTTAGGATCCTCGTCTCTACTATTTTTTTTTTTTTTTTCCAAATTAACATGCTTAGATTATCGTGAGATAAATCATTAATAATTTTATTTATTTTCCCTCGTTAATTACAATTAATGATGGGGTTGTTTTATATATATGGCCCTGTGAATTCTGAAGGGGCCTGATATATATGTCCGCCCAATGATTTTAGTATTGGTGTAAAATTCTATATCTATTTTTTATTTATTAAAATGTTACTATTGTTTGATTTTTTTTTCTGCTTTGAACTTGTAAGTATGTTATACTTTTGAGATGTTAACATAAAAATAATCATCTGTTACAAATTACACTTAAACCTATATAAAATTGACAAAAAAAATTACATATATTGGAATGTCCAAGAAAATCCAACTTAGCCGTTTGTTTGATTCGGAAAATGGTTAATATAAGGATTAATTAGTACTATGTGTAGTGGGTGTGTGTTATAGAAAAATAATCAATACTTACAACTTGCCCTTAATTTTCAATTTATTTTTCCTTAAATTAACCGTTAACTCACTAAGAAAAACACTAACATTTATTTTAGAGTGTCAAATGGCGCCGCTCAATAAAAGAAATCTTAGATTTAAAGATAGCCTTACTATTGGTGAATTTGAAAGACCTACTAATAAAGAAAATAGTACTAGTAAAGAAAATTAAACGAAATATTTATTGCATGAAATAAATAGGGCCGACAAGGTTTAAAGAAACTAATTATAAAAAGATATAAAATATAAATTTTTAAAACGGGATGGATTGGCACTATAAATATTGAAAGTGATGAAGAATTAAAGTTTGACTTTCTTTCTTGTGACCTTTTTTTCTTGTGACCTTGTTAGTTGTGACTTGCATCACATTGTTACTACTACTAGGTATGAAGAAGTCAATATTGCCATTAATTTAGCTTCTCCTTTGATTTTAAGATATCGCCACTTGTTATGCGATGGTAACAAAGGAAAACATGCTAAAACTGAACCGGAGACATATACTTTATAGAACTGAAAACGTAAGTACATATATTTCCTATATTTCACAAAAAAATATCATTTTGATACATTTCATATAAATTAAGAAAAATTTAAATTATACATACATACCTCTATTTAATAAGTGATTAATAATTTAAATTCAATGAAAAATAGCTTTGAATTAAGATTAAATTAAGAAATTTAGTGTAAAAATCACATTGGAAATGTAAAATGACATTCTTTGTTAAACAAAAATAAAACTCTAAAATGACTCTTTTTATGAAACAAAGATAGTATTATAAGTAAAATTTTAAAGTTTTAGCAATGAACAATGGATTAACCGTCAAATTAAAAAAAGTTTCACTAAATACTTAAAGATATCGATAGGGATTTCTTTTGCGTTTTTAAAATATAAATGGCGTCCTTCAGTGGCGGACCCAGGAATTGTTTTTACCCAGGTCATTAAAAAAAAAGGGAAAAAATTAAACCTATTACGTCAAGACAGGGACTTGAACTCAGGATACGGAGGTCATGGACACACAAATACCAACTCAGCTGCTGTTTTTTTTCTGGTTTCTTACACATAAACAAATTTATATCATTATTTTACTAGGTCAGTTGCCCACCCTCTCTCCTTACTGGGTCCGTCCATGGCGTCCTTTGATACTTTTAACGCATATCTAAGAACTATTGAATGAATTAAATGTATATATTTGCTTTGACTATAAGATAAACTATATAATTGTTTGTGAAAACGTACTTAAAATTTTATAGTGAAAGTAATTTTTAAGAAAAACTTATTTGAATTCATCTATTTTGTTTTTCAATGAATTCATCTTTATTTATATAGAAATGATGGAAACATAAGTTTATCAAAATGAATATCGGAAGCAAAAAAATTTGAACGTAGTAAAATTGCATTGGCATCTCGCATAATTGTTCTAAACAATAAAAAAACCCACAAAATCAGCTAATACATTGGATATGTCCACGAGATAATAACTCGAGTACTCAACTCTTGATAACTTTAAGTTCTACAAGAAAAAAATTGTATGCTGTTGGGAAACATAGACTGAGATTGTCAGTGTTACCGAATGGTTAATATGTCTGAGACTGATTCACGCAAAAGCAAGTTAGAAGATAACCATGTTCGGTCTTATATATGAAAGTTAAGTGGACTAAACTTAATATGATGCCAAAAAAACAACTTAATATGTGGAGATGGCTTACTCCTGAGATCAATCAAACGGCTTGATCACACAAGTTGACCAGTGAAAAAAAAGCATATTTTCTTCTATTGTTTTGTTTGCGAGATGTAACACTTCAGATATAAACAATGACAAATGGAGTAAAAAGTAACAAAAGACAATCACATTTTGTATAATATAAATATATATTTTATATAATATGAATAGAATTTATAAATAGTTAGTGTTCATTATTAATTACTATGATATATATATATATATCACCTATAATATGTAGAAAAACTAAACTAAAATGAAAGTATAATATGTTCTACTAAAAATTTTAGTAAGAGAATATTTTTACTGAATCACTCATTTCAATTTTTGAGTTGATAAAACAGGAAAAAATGTTTAATTTATTTTCTTAAGAGATTATTAATTTAAATATTTTAATTTAATTATATGTTTTTGTATAGACCTAAATTTAAATTTGTAATTAGAATTTAGCAAAGTTTAAGGAAAAAACAAGTTGAATATTTAAAAACCAAGAGTGCCATAACACCCATCTCCGAACGAGTAATATATGTAACTAAGACCATCATATAACCCCCACATTTTTAGATATGAATTTTATACATATAAATAATAAATAAATCCATGACTCTTAGATAGTGATATGTTTCAAGTATTTTTTTGAAAAATAATTAGTTAACAAAAAATTGACTAAATTAATTTTTACATTACAACAAAATAAGTTAGTAAATTAACTTGATGAATTATTTTATGTAAATTATGGCAAAAAAATTTAGAAAACTTCTTTAAAATATCACTAAAATCTTAAACTTATTAACATAATTGGTATAAGACACCAATATTTGGAACCAAAAGTTCTTTTATTTCGCGTATCCGATACCAATAGGTGCGAGACTGGTAACAAGTCTTCCAACAATCTCAGATAACTTGCCCATTCTTAAGTAGTGTCTGGCTTTACACCTAATTATAATATATTACTATTTTATATCATGTAATTTAATCTATAGATTTGTTTACCCTGTATTACTCTTATTTTATGATAATTGTGAATTTTGAACTAAGAAACATATTTCCTCCCATGCTGTAAAGACAAAAATTAAAATTAATAAAAGAAGTTATCTTGGATCAAATAAGTTGGCAAAATAAAATAACACAACCATATAGATATATATGGTGAGCTTGGTTTTGGGCCCATGCTATTAAGCCGAATAGCAAAGAAAAAAGTTGAAAGAAGCTGAAGAATCATGTGCGATTCATGTCTCAAAGCCCACCCAACCCTCTGGCTTCTATGTATTGAAAGGTTTACTTTTTAGTTTTTACCTTCTTTTTTTTTGGGTTGAGACGTTAATGATTTCATTTGAGCTGCTAACAGAATGCTTACATTAGATAAGAGAGTTTTAAGCCTGAATATTTTATTGGCCTTTGGAGAGGAGATACATATTTTACACATGAGTTGTTCAAGACTATATATATCAGTGAATATGTAAATATCTTTTACAAGTTAGAGTATATAGCTGAAAGGCACTACAAATTAAATATCGAACTTGTAAGTTGTAATGAAAGGCACCAAACTCAGAATAGCCGAAAGCCATAAATAAATATCGTCTAAATTATAGCTGAGTGGTGTTAAAGAAGTGAACAATATTTACATTTACTCGATATATGATATATGTCGTCATGAATGAAATGATACTCCACTTCTAAACATTTCATATGTTTGTTAAATACCGAGTTTGGGACAAGAGCAATCAGAGCATGTGCACCGGTGAATCTTTCATCCAAGTCTCTCACGTAAAAAAAATAAAAATAAAATAATAAAAAGTATTATTTAATTGTAAGAGTCTCTAAAAAAGTACTGTGCTGACTGTACTTTCACATATAGCCCTTACTGTTTTGCATTTCACCAATCAGACTCTACTGACTTTTTCTTATTCTTAAAGTCCTTACAGTGCAACTGCCCTCAACTTCCTATTTTCTTTTTTTTTTCTTTTTTTTTTATAAAATCACAAAAACGGGACTTTTGGTTGCTGTACAAAAAAAAAAAGAAAGAGAAAATTTACTTCTTTAATAAATGACACCTATCTTTTGTTAGCAATAACATTATTTAGCTAAATATAAATACTTTAAAGAGACTAATAAAATACAAAAATTTATTTGATAATATAAAAACAAATTGTAAATACGTAAATTTAATTAATAATATGTTTGAAGACATACAAAAACATTACTTTAATTCATCGTAACTACATAAGTAATTCTATAAAAGTGTTTTTTTTTTCCATATTATTGATTATTTTTAACGATTAAACATTATATATTTATTGACTAATTAAAACTGTGCAATTAATAAAAATAAATGATTACTATTATTAGCCCATATTAGTATATCAAGAAACATTTGTGAAATGATAAAAAAAATGAGTTTTTAGTGTTGTAATTTCTTTTTGTGTTTGAATATTTATTTTTTGTTATAATTATCAAAAAAAGTTTTGGTCAATGTGATTTTGAATTTACTAATTATGCTAAAATAAATATTTCTGTCACAAATCGATTTTTGAAAATAATAGTCGTAGTCTCAACAACCAATCAGACTTTTATCAAAACTGAAAGTAACAGTTACAATCTTTACAGCCGAAATCTCTACAGCCAAAATTTTACAGTAAAAGTCTATAGTAACAGTCGTTACCAATCGGCCCCAAAATCTCTCACTTCAGAGACATCACCTTTTTGATAAACTATCACAATTAAATAATATTTTATTATTTTATTATTTTTCTTTTACATAAGAGACTCTCATGTTATCACAATAATGACGAATAAAGGAATACCACAATTCTACAAAACAAAGTCTGGCGCGTGACTTTGATGCGTCACCCTCTTTTGTTCTTCTTTAATTCAAAGTTGAAAACCTAGCTTTCATTTTCTGATAAGCCCAACATAAAATTGACGGATGGTTTGACCTGTGGTTCTATGAGTTTGATCGTGGTACAGTTGGAAAAGGGTATCATCAACCATCTTTACCCCTGCACGGCTTTCTTCGATTTTTGCTGCGATGGTTCTTCATAAAATATTCATAATATCGGTGACTCTCAAAAATAGGTCGAGGAAATGTAACTTTAGGTCGATGATCTTGAAATTAGCTTGATTCAGATGTGTCTTCTTGGCAGTCGGGTTGATTGGCTCGGTTGTTTATGATTCTGTCTAGACCAAAAGTCTTTAAATAAATGACTTGCTAGTCAATCTTCAATTTGGGTCGGGAAAAGTCTCCATTGGATTGATGGATTGGAGCTTGGTGTGGTCCGGGTGAGTCATCGTGGACCAACTTCGATTTGGTATGGTGATTTATGATTCCAACTCTACCATTAGTCTTCTTAGGATGGATTTTTATGGAAATATCCAATCGTAAGCCATTTGCTTGATCAAACTTGGTTTGCGCAAAAATTCTTCTTTTTGGTCCGACACAGTTTGGTTGATGCTTGAACCGGTTGGTCTGGTCAACTATCGATATTGTTTGGTTCTGATGTTCACATCAATTGAGTAGGTTTCCACAGCTCTTATGGCATGATTTTCTCTATTTAGGGTGCGTTGATGGTGAAGACGATTTGAGACAGCAGCGACCGGGAGCTCCATCCATGAGACAGTGGAATGATGGAGGATGACGTTGCTAGCCCTCTGTTGAGTTTCTCGCTGTGGTATCCTCCTTGAGACCACAACTAGAAATTGGTGTCTCTTCTTTGATGAATACCAGATGTCACCTTCTTGGCGACAACGAACTAGCTCCGAGAATGGCTATCTGTTTGTCGAGGTGTTTATGTCGATGATTCCGGCGACGTAAAGTTTTGCTTCGTCCAATACTTGTCATGGCGACTACGTCACAAAATAGGTGTGGGTTGTCGATTACCTCAAAGTTTTTGGTGTGGCTTTTCACTTTTGACCAGTTTCCTTTGTTTTTGTTCTCTTCTTCTGGTGGTTTCCGAATCAAGCGTTTGCGGCAGCTTTCTTTTCTATGTGGTTTGGTTTTCTTGTCTCTCAACTTTGCCTGGGGTGGGGCAGCCCGGATCTGGGCCCAGATTCGGCGATTCTGGACACAGGATTCCGTTGTGCCGCTAGAAGGAGTTGTTCTCGCGGCTAAACCTATTTTTGGCTTCTATGGTTTTCATTCATGTTGGGCTTGGTTTCTCATTGTTGGCTTGGGCCTATTTCTTTGGTTTAGTTCAAATTTCTTGTTTTTCATTTTCATGTCTTCCATTTAGTGCTCTATGGGTTTCGGCCAAACTGTTGCACCATCAATATTTTTAAAAAATCTATAGATATGAAAACTCTTTGACAAAAATAAATAAACAATATTAATATCGAGATAAATGAATAAGGAGTTGAGTCAAACTTTACTCACTAGTCATAACTCATAAGAGCTACGATGGGGTGATCAGGCTCCGCGAAAAATTATGCTATACGGGGTAGGTTGTTTTTTTTTTTTTGTCTTAAAGTACACGATGACGATCCTAATAATTTTTGTTTGATAGTGACAAATCAAAGACAAAGAAGTTAATTTTTCATTTTGCAATGTGTTAATCAATTATTTATGAAACAATTACTTTAATGATTGGAACATATATGAGGGTATATAAGGAGAATTTTGGAGAACTGATTTTGGTTACTTATGTTTTCAAAGTGCAATTATCTTTTCGGTCAAACATATTTACAGAATTCCAGAATTAAGTGTGCTTTGAGGTGGAGCGATTTCAAGATAGTACGTGACATACTAGAAAGTGATTTCCGCTATCGGATGAGTGAGGATAAAATATAAAACAATATCTTGTAATGATTTGTAGGATTGCTAAACAAGTCTCAAAGCCTCCCGTAATAGTATACATGCCGTCGGAGGAGTGTGAGTCAAGAGACTAAGAGAAAATGTAGGGTCCACATAAGATGGCGGTTAGAGCGCTACAATGATGTTAGTAATTCATTTTTATATTTATGTGGTGCAATGAAATATTATTTTAGTAAATTTTAATTTTGATAGCATTGTAGTTTTACTAAGTATTTGTTTTAAAATAAAATAAGTTGATAGAATATATTTGTAAATCTTACAAGTAAAATATTATGTTAGAAATTATTGAGAAATTGATAAAATAAAATCAACTAGGACTTGACAGATATGTTAGATTAGGCATGGGCGTTCGGATATTCGGGTCAGGTTTTTCGGGTTTAGAAAACTAAGATCCGTTCGGGTATTTAAAACTTTGGGTTCGGATCGGGTATTTCTGGTTCGGATTTGGGTTTACCCGAAGTATCCAAATATTAAAAAATTTGTATCCGATTCTATGCAAAGTATTGAAAATACTCAAAAAATCTATAAATTTTAAGTATTTTATACATGAATCTAACCAAAAGTAGTTAAAACAACCAAAAATATCTTAACATCCGAATAATTTAGACACTTAGGTTATTATAAGTATAAATATTACTAATATATTATATCTATGTATTTATATTTCGGATATGTTTGGGTACTTGTTCGGGTTCGGGTTCGGGTTCGGGTTCGGGTCGGGTTCGGGTTTGGATTTTCGGGTTGTGAAGTTTAGAACCCGTTCGGGTATTTTAAAACTTTGAGTTCAGGTTCGGGTTGAGTTTTTCAGGTCGGGTTCGGTTCGATTCTTCGGGTTTGGATATTATGCCCAGCCCTATGTTAGATTAACAACAAAATAGCAGGATAGCTGAATTATGAAATATCGGAATCAATAGAACGACAATAATTTTAAGCGGAATATAAATAACTTTTTTCTAAAATGCTAAAAAGCTTTTTTCTACATAAAATTTCTCTAATATAGTTATAATTTTAAAACGTACAAGATAAATTTTAAAAATATTTGTAACATTTTATTATTCAATCCAAATTTTGGTGAATAGTATTTATTCAGCAGAATCACATTTTTAAAATGTGAAAACAAGAAAAAGTTGTATACATTATTTACATTAAAGTGAGAAATAGAGATAACCATTGGAGAATAAACCTCTACTTTATTTTAGAGCATCTCCAACCCACCTCTATATTTGTCTCTAAATTATATTTTAGAGGTAAATCTACTCTAACACACCTCTATTCTCACCTCTAAAATAGAGTAGATCTCTATTTTTTCTCTATATATAGAGGATCATATATAGAATCTCTAATTTTTTCCATATAAATAAAGTTAAATTTTTTAGAGGAAAAAATAGGGAAACACATTGGAGTAAAAATAGAGAAAACTCACCTCTATTATAGAGATAAAACTAAAAATAGGGAAATACATTGGAGATGATCTTAGCGTAAAAATTTAAAGCAACCATTGAGAGTCCGAGACTCTCCAAATATTCAACGCAAATGTTAATTTATATATATAGATCCTACGGTCTAAACTTAAATAGCGTAGTAAATTACACATATAAACTATATATATATATATGTTAAATGTTAAATATACATAACACATTATAAAAATAATAAATTTGTTTATAATACTCGTCAATACTATACATTTTTTTATTTCTTTCTGATTAATAAACTATAGTAATAGATATAAAACTGTGACTTTCTTTAAAATTCTATAATTGTACATTTATGCAAAACGATATTTTTTTATTGAACAAATATCAAGTCTTAAAACAATATTGTTACTATGAAATAGAAATATAGAATATACAGTAATGGATATATTACATGAGATTCCTTATCTTAATTGAACAATGATCAAGAATGACCGTTGAGTAGCCAAAGACTAACACATTACTAATGGAGGCTGGCGAATGAGAGTTGGGTTGTTGTGGAACACAAAGTCTCTTTGCTTTTTTATTAAAACTCTTATCTTATCATAAATCATAACCATCATTACTCCACTAACAACCACTTTGGTCTTAGTCATTAACAAACTTGTAACCTTTTTATATATATACCTTAAAACTTTAACCATTTTTATTAGTATCGTAGATATTTCAGATAATTTTTTGGTTGGAGATATTCCAGATTCGATTCGCTCAAATGGAATATTTCAATTTTTGCAATCAGGATGATTGGTCTGAAAAATTAAAACTGAAATGTGCTTGGGTAAAATTTTTGTTTGATTTTATTTTATTTAGCTCACTACAATTATGTTACTTTTAGATGTTTTTTTTTCTGTTAACCAATGTGTACATATAATGATTTATTTTACTTCTAATAATTATGTTTTATTTTTATTATCATTAGTATAATTCATAATGCTACAAATTGTTTCTATAATATGAAATTTAATTTTGAATTAAAGACGGATAAAGGTTTACAACATCGGATATTAAAATATCCACAAAACTTTCTTGAATGAGTGTCCAGAAAAATTACTAAAACTTAAATCATGATATCAATTTTTTTTTGAGGATTAATATCTAATGTCTACAATAATTTTAAAATCTATATATACATTTTTGGAGACATTTATGAAATAAATCCTGGAATTCCAACTTATTTACGGTTAAATATCATTGACATTAATTATTTAGATTTTCAAAATTAAATCAAAGATATTAACATAAAAAATCATTTGCAAAAATCTTAACCTAATATATTAAGCATAACTAATCTTTGCCACAACTACATCCATATTCAATTCGATTCTCTTAAAAGATCTCAACAATCCCTACATTTAATCGTGGCCATTCAAATCTTAATCCGGTTTTTAATCTTCAATCTTGACCGTCGGCCATACGCAATTAATTCAGAAATCATTATATAGAATTAATTATTATTAACTAAAATTTAAAATTATATATATATATATATAAATTTAAATTTTTAAATTGACTAGAATTATCACAAATGCTTGGGATAATTCTCTCACATCCCTGTATCAAGGGAAAACAACATTAATTAAAGGTTAATTTAACAAAGAGAAAAGAGAATGAAGGAGAGAGAACATTTTACCTCAGTCGTTGTGCTCTCATCCAGGAAAACCTGCTCCTCAGTGATAGGACAATCTTCTTCGTATACTGTTCCACTCTCTCTAAAATGATGGGCAAGAGCATAAACATTTAAAATTCTAACTTCATTATCTATAAAAGGACCAACTACACCGTGTTCATCGTAATAATGCCTCGGCGTGGAATTCATTAACTCCTGGATAGACAAGACTTTAGCAATATTGATAGAAGCCTGGGTTCCCAACCATTTCTACATCTTTCGAACCAATTGTACATGGCATATTCCAACAAATGTACATCACATTTTTGTTGGAAATTTCCAACCACTACTAGAAAACATGGCATATTCCAACAAATGTTTCTAACAATCGGATTTTGTTGGAAATTTCCAATGAATATCCCATAAAATTACGTTTATTATTATATTTGTTAGAAATCTATTGTAAATTTCCAACAAATTTAAGTTATGGCAAGTACATCACATAAATTATAGGAAAATTGTGGAAATTTTCCAACAAATACTAGATTGTTGGAAATTCAGTGCAAATTTGCAACAAATTATAATTGTGACAATTACATCGCATACTTTGTAGGAAAATCGTTGAAAATCTCCAACAAATATTATATCGTTTGAAATTCATTACAAATTTCCAACAAATTTTAGTTGTGGTAATTACGTTGTATAATTTGTATGAATATTATTGGAATTTTCCAACAAATATTATATATTGTTGGATAGAAGCAATAACTTTTAAGTTGTTGGAAATTACTAACAAAATATTTGTTGGAAAATATTTCTGATGATTTTGTGACAAATAATAATATTATCTTATCTTAATTTGAATTAGTTAAATCATTTGCTATTAAATAAAACTAATTTTCATCAATAAAATTTGTAATAATTAACACTAACTGGCTAAAATATTAATTAGCCAAACCAATATAAGTTGAGAACATAATAATAGCATGTCTAATAAGACATGCACTGATGCACGTAGACATCTCCCACCTCCCACATCCCACATCGAAAGAAAGGGATAAAGAAGCAATATATATTTGCTATATATATTAGTATTATGTCTTCATATTTTGTAAAATCATTTGTTATCCAGTTATAGCAACAGTAATATTTGAAAAAATTCAGAAGTATCCAATAAGGATATTTCAGATTTTAATAAATCTTTAAATGACCAAATATAAATATTTTTATATTTCTCTAATTAATAAATGTAATCAAAATTAAAATTTATATAATAATTTATTTATAATATTTATATAAATCAAATATTTATTACAATATATTATTTTTAAATTATTTTTCAATAAAATTTATCAAGAAATTTCCCACAAATACATTATGAGTAATTTTTAACAAATTAACTATCTGATTTGTTGAATATTTGTCGCAAACTAGTGATAACATTCTAACAATATATTTGATGGAACAACAATTCGTTGGAAACTCTACGCTAAATTCCAACTAAATTCCAACATAATTCCAACAAATAATTCATCAGAAAGTTTTAACAGATTACTAACAAAAAGTATTTGACGGAAATATTTCTAACAAATTCTCGACAAATACTGGTTTCCAACGATCATATTCCAACAAATGTATGTTCTATTGGAAATTTATTGCAAACCTATATTTCCCATGAATTACTGATTAATATGTCCGTTGGAATATACAATTTTTCTTGTAGTAAAGGCACATCCCCGATTGGAAATGCTTTTATTATTATTGATCATTAAATTTCTGATCACTATATATTATCCGAATGAGGTGATCCGACTATAAGTATATTTGTAAATTGATTAAAACGCCAAAAAGGGAATGAAACATTTGCTTTGAGTTTTAATTCTTTATGTATAAATCATAAATAAAACTACTAAAAAGGTTATGTTTGGCCTATAATTTCTTTACTAACTTATGGCGCAAATATATGTCGTATGACTCCTAATTATCGTTAGACAGAAACAATCTTATCAAATCAACAGAATAATGGGTTTGTTAGTTTGACATTGCCTCTGCTTTATACATTTATTTACGCATGCATGCATTGTTTTGTTTACGTCTTAAAATCCTAATTAATCTACAAATATTTCATATAATGAATATTTTTTGTTTCATAGAATGAAAATTTAATGAGATTGTTTTCCGTAATCGTGTCTACTAAGTATAGATATTGATGTCAAAACTTGCAGATATATATATGAAGTAAGCATTGTATTGAGTACGTCTACTAAAAATCAATAATCTCATGAAGCAACGTTTAGTGTGGAACAATGAAACTACAACGTTTAGTCATAGTCAAAAAAAAAAAAAACCGTTTAGTCGTGTAACTATTTTCATATAACTCAAACTCGAACTCCTGTTCCATCAAGTGATTTTAGGCAAACTGATTCTAGGGCTCACGATAAGATATACATTTTTTTCCTTTCCTTAGAGGGCCACTTTCTGAATTCCATTTTTCTGCTATTCTCATTGAAGCATCTCATGATCTTTGTTTATATCTAGTTCCGAAGGAGAAAATATCAATGTATATCTCATATAAATATCAATGGATTGATGGAACATATGAGTAAGAAAATTTGATGTCTAACCGAAAAACGAATGAATGTATGCATGTGTAATTCAAAAAAATCAATACGTAATTGCAAAGAAGCAAACGATCGTGAAGGATTGCGTTGTCCTCATGATGTACAAAATAGGTTTGGTAGCCCAACTTATCAGTCCCACGTTGTTAGGTCCAAATGTATATACATTTATACACACTTCTATTTTTGTTCATGCATATTCATCATACAATCTAAATATATTGATTGGTGCTTAGATTACAACACAAAATCGAATTCTTGAATTAAATCCGTACATTTTCTCGAGTATACTAAAGTGGCCGGGTCAAGATATCACATAGCCGACATAAACAGTTTTTGGTCTATGCATATATTCGATCCCCATACCAAGTCCGATTCTTTATGATACGTACGTATAAATAATTTTCGTAAGCACATGTCTAATTATGAATTAAAATAGAATGGAAGAAGGAAATAAAAAGAGGATTAAAGGGGATGAATGTTAAGGGGCCACCACAGTACATATTAGGTCTTAAAAAGACAAGCTTAGCTGTTTCCTTCCTTTTAAAACCAATCACTTTGTTTGGTCTTAAAGAAAAGCTTTCTCATCATTTTAGGGTTTTCTCGCAAAAAAATCGAACATAATTTGATTTTTGTGTAATAGATATATACTGTTGCAGGTTCTAGTTCTGCATCCACTTAATTTTATTCCATTTCTTATGGTTATGATTACTAGTTAGTGCACAATATATATTTGTTGGAATGTACGAGTATATATTTTGAGAAAGTGGAATCTAGCAGACGTTTGGAAGATCCAAATACAATGTATAAGGGTGATACTATCAACTAAAGACGGGTGCCTAACTCAAAAGTGGTGGCTCCATGTCTCGTGAATGATTTGTTTTTGTATATATCTATGGAGTTATGGACATTTTGGTCCGTCCATTCGGATCGAAAATCAGAACGATGACAAATAAAATCTCTTTCTTAACTCAGAGTAGTAAAATTACAATTTCGATTCAGCATAGTTTACTCAGTTTCCTCTAGTTGCGATAACTTGTTTGAATTATTGCAATATGTTATCCAATAAAAATTTTACGATACTATAAACATAATCTGTATTTTACATAACATGAGCCAAAAATAAAACATCTACCATATTTAGGTTGGTAACAAGAAAACAAAAGTTGTAATTATAATTGAATGCATAGTTGTGGTCAAAAGCAATTTAATTACAAAAGACAGATATACATATAAATATACCCATCCAAAGTTTTTTTTTCAGGTAGATTAGCTTGGTAGGTTTGATTGGTTGTGATGATGCATCAATATATACCATGGACATGTACATCTACACACACACATACACACACACACACAAACATATGCAGTTGCAGAAAAAATATCTAAGGTTGGTTGTCGATTGCTATCAGAAATGCTATAAATATCACATCTAGGGTTAGGGTTAACAGCTGAGGTCTTCTTGTAATTGTTTTGATCTTTCAGTCCCTAACTATTTCCAACCGTAGAAATTAAAGTAAAAGAACAAAAACTTATTATATATTTTTCTCTTCTTCTTTAATATATAGGCAATATTACAAGTTTAGATTTCATAAAAAAAACAATCAAGAAGAAGGAGCTAAGAGGAGAATTGAAGGGAGAAAGCATGAGGAAGCGTCAGGTGGTGTTGAGGAGAGCCTCGCCGGAGGAACCTTCTAGAAGCTCGTCCACGGCTTCGTCTCTGACGGTGAGAACTGTGAGATACGGCGAGTGTCAGAAGAACCATGCCGCGGCCGTGGGAGGTTACGCTGTTGACGGCTGCCGTGAGTT
The DNA here is from genome assembly GCF_000004255.2 of Arabidopsis lyrata subsp. lyrata. Taxonomy (NCBI): domain Eukaryota; kingdom Viridiplantae; phylum Streptophyta; class Magnoliopsida; order Brassicales; family Brassicaceae; genus Arabidopsis; species Arabidopsis lyrata. The sequence continues at coordinate 5,169,685 of NW_003302551.1, forward strand.
TATGGCAAGCCGAGGCGAGGAAGGTACCCTGGCAGCACTAACGTGCGCCGCCTGTGGCTGCCACCGCAGTTTCCATCGAAGAGAAATTGAAACCGAGGTTGTTTGCGACTGTAATTCACCTCCTTCTACTGGAAATTAGACAAGAAAAATCTAGAGCTAGCTATGAGTGTGTTTGTGTCTTTGTGTGTTACATATACAGATTAATCTGAAAATATTATATTTGCTTTTTTATTTCTTCTTTAATATTAAGGGCTTGTGTTTCTTTGTGAATTTAAGAAGAAACTATTAGAGATTTATAGATTGGAGGTGGTGGAAGCAGTGAAAGATTTATTATAATTGGATGCTTTTGGGGTTTGAGAATGTTTAGGAAAAGGTTAGGCTTCTGAAGTGAAATATTAAGATTATTGTTTTTTTTTTAATGTAATATATTGTCTGATTTCTTTTCTGTTTGGGTCATATTATTGTATTTTGATTATGTTGTCGAAGCTGATGACAAAGCATATGTCGTTTCAATTCAATGTCCACTTAAGACAATTGTTAATAAGTGTATTGTGAAAGGAATTTGTAACAAATTTAATATGTGTATTTAGTATTTACTGATGAATGAATGAATGATATTGATTGTTCCTTAACATATATAGAAGGTTCCTGTCTTGTGATAAGGTAGATGAATATAGTAACACAATAACTAATTAAATTATTCATTATTAAAAAGGAAACTAAATTAAACATATATATATATATGTGTGTATATATAAGTATAATATAAATCTTTTTTTGGGAGGGAATGAAAAAGGTTTAAAATTGATCCTTTTGAGACCACTCCTATATCTTTATTTTTTAAATAGAAATGGTGGAGTTAAGTCTCACACTATTTCCCATGATTATCTTAAAGCAATATTTCATATATTAATGTATTTACTTTATGTGAAGTGCATGTTAACTCGAGACCGATTAGATTATTTAAGCTCAGAATTTCTTAATATTGCTATGATGAAAACCATTTTTTTCAGGGATATGCCTTCCCAGCTCTTAATTTAAAATAGCATATATTTAAATATTTTAACCTTTTAGCTTTAACAGATATATTTTTCAAATTTTATATGACATGATAAAAAGATAGGCAAATAAATTTGAATTTAATTGGGAGGCAGAGGCCCACAAATCTAATCCTTGTTGGTTGCTAACTTGCTATGATGGAGACAAAATTATATTTTAATTGATTTATTAAAAAACTGTTAGAACTAATGATCATACATGGTAATGGCTTGTGATTTTCTGATGTTAAGTGTTTTAGAGAATCATAAATAGGTCGCAATTAATCTGAATTAATAAATTCTCCATAAAGTACAGCAAACCAACGAATAAAAACAAAGAAATGCCAAATAAAAATGAACAAAAGTTTACTTCCAAAAAGATATGTATTATTGTCAAATTTAGTTTGTTAAACAATTCAAAATTAACGAAAACAAATGAGGAAGTTAGATATCTTCATACGAAAAGAAAGTTGGATATATTTGGCTGGTTAATAGTTTTGAAATGACATGTGAAATGTATCATCATGAACGTACAATGTTAGGTATTTGAGTATGGAGAGAAACAATTCCTTCTGCATATGTTAGTAACATTGTACCGAACTTGGTCAGGCCAATGTCGATTTTTATTTGCATAAATTATTTTTATATATCAACAAAATTAAATAGTAAATACTATATAATATCTCTTTTTTTTTTTTTATCGTCTGGATTTATTATTTATTACAAATTATGAGAACTGTTACATAGACGATTCTACAACAGACAACTCCTTCCGACCCTTATTAGATTCACGACAGACGACACCTCCTTCACCTCCTTCTTCATGCTTTTGATGGACACTTCTCTCTCTGCGTAGAATCCTGGCGAACGGTTATAATTGTACATCGCTGGAGATCTCCTGCACACTTGCCTCCAATAATCTGCAGATTTATTAATAAATTGCAGTATCTGGGACTCGAACCCCAGACCTCTGGGTGTATAAGCATTAATTAACCCTTGATCAACCAATGGGCCAAGGGGGCTTCCACTATCTCTTTATATATTAGATAATATGCATTATAAAATAATGTTTTACTCTCTTCTTGATCCAATACAACAAAGGTTTACCCTCTTCTTGATCATAGGGGTGTAAACCTTTCAATTCCCTCCCCCCTCCCCCCCCCCCCCCCTCTATTTTTTCTAGGCAATCAGAATCTGTCACCTAGTAAGTAAATATAAAAAAAAATTATATAAGTTATATATCGGTTTGGGTTTATAAGAAAGGGTTAGAGTTTAGATTTTATAACTAAACAAGGTTAATTGTCGGTTTGGGTTTATAAAGAAGAATTCGAGTTTATACTTTAGAATTAAATGAAGTTGTATGTCGGTTGGATTTATAAGGGATGATTATTAGGATTTATATTTTACAATTAACGAGGTTAGATATCGTTCTAGGTTTATAAAAGAGGAATAGGGTTTAGATTTATAATTAAATGAGATTATATGTCGGTTTGGGTTTATAAAAGTGGTTATGGTTTAGATTTTACAATTAAATGTGTTGAAATGATTGTTTAGGTTTTATAAAAGAGTAATTAGATTTTATTTTACAATAAAATGCGTTTAATTTTATTTTGTTATTTACATGACAGATTCTGATTGGTTAAAAAAAAGGTGAATAAAAAGATTCACCCCTAGTGGTGAACACAAGAATTGTTCTATAAAAGAAGGATAACAAAATCGTAAATAAGTTTATTTATTTATTGCATGTGTTTTTTTTTAATGATTTTGTGTGTATTAACAAATATTATGTTATTTTATCTACTTACACATTAATTTACATGATAGTACTATATTATTTCTATAAATCATGCACGAAATAACCATCACTTATATACAGTTTTGTTGGGAAAATGGCGTAATTCAACCTAAACAAATTGCAAAGTGCGTTTTTATACCTCAACAAAGATACAATGCATTTTTCAACTCCAACTCTAAACAAATTCAAAAAAACTACCCAAACTATTAGATCCGAGTGAAAAACTACATTGACTTAAGCAAAATTAGTCAACTATCAGTTTTCGCTCATTTAACCGACACGATAGAAAATTGTTTTGCCAATTTTGATCAAAATTTTGGTTATCAAACAAATAAAACATACTCCCTTTGTTGACAAAAAAAAATATATTCTCTCTGTTTCATTTTAAGTGATGTTTAAATTTTTTGCATACATATTAATTAAGAAATCAAATTTTTTTTTTTAATTTTGCTCTTTTACATAAAAATATCATTAAATATACAACTAATTCAACCAATAAGAAAATATATTGTAAAATATCATAGGTTAAAAAAAATTATATATATTTGATTTTTATATAGAAAGTTGAAAACACCACTTAAAAAAAAAAAAATCTCTAAAACATCATTTAAATAATATAGAGGGAGTATATACTAATTGAGAAAAACTTTATCGAAAAAATAATTTTTAAGATTTTCAGTGCATGCCATGATCATGATGACCACATTAGGAAGTAAATAAATTACATACTTTATCTATTTCTAAATAATGTATTTTTTCGAGTTTTACACATATTAAAAAAACATATTAAAAGATGATTATAAATGTATTATTTTTTGTGATTTGCAATTTTCTATAATTCTTATCCAAAATTATTCAAATTTTTTTTTGAAGTTTACAATTCATCAATAATAACTAATAAATATTGCATAGAAAACCTAAAACAAGTTTTTCCTAGAAAATACATTATTTAGAAACAGAGGGACTACTAGTTTTTGGTTTTGATTCTCAAGAACCTAATTTATTACCCATTCAAGACTTTTCAGAAATAATTTTCCTAAAACTTAAGAAATCGAGATTTTCATAGTTTTTTTTTTAATTATTTAAATGAGCCAAAAACCACAATTTATGAGAATTTGGAAGCTGGCCTTTTTTTTTTTTTTTAAGTCTTTTTGGATGAAATGAGTAATTGATTTATCAACTTTAAAGACATTTACAAAAGTCTTTGCTCCTATGCTTTGAAAAGAGATGTAAACCAAGTTAGCGAATGAACAAATTTGAGAAGAAAAAGATCACAGAACTTAAAGAGGAGGCCCAAATGTTCCCTATTATCTCCTTCCTATAAATGAAGGTGAAGTCTCAAACCAGCGCTGTTTCGGTCTTTTTTGGCCTTTTTCTCTCTCAGATTTTAAGGCTTCTCCTTGATTAGGTGACCGCGTTGGTTAGGTTCTATGTTCTAATCTTCTTGCTTCGCTGTCTTCGTTTCTACTGTGGAGGTGGTTGTGTGAGCTCGAATTAGTTCCCTTTTCGGGCCATTAGTTTATCTAAAGGCAATCAAATTTTGGGTTATTTCTGAGGCTCGTGTCAGTAGCCCTTCTTCATCGCCAAACTGTTCTATGGAAGTGTTAGTCGGTTGCTCGTAAGGAAGAGCTATCAATGTTGTTGCTTTGGAGTTCTTTCGCTATTAATTATTCCTTTAGCTTTTCTTATTGGGCAGTTCTTAACTTTCTCCAAGTGCGAGGCTTTTGACGATGTGGACTGGAGCAAAAACTATTTAAAAACTAATTTTTAAAAAGGTTTGCTAATAGATTAATAAACAAAATCTAAGATAGAATCTACATCAAATTTTCGGTTTCTATTTCAAAAAGTTAATATCGAAAAAAAAAAAAAAAAAAAAAACTCAAAACCAAAACCCAAAAACCAAAAACCATTTTTAAAACTATAAATAGTCATGGTCTTAGTTCTAAAACATTTTGATGGGTGTGAAGATGCTAATTGCTAAAAAGAATTGATTTGATTATTTATAGTATAAAATTGGACTTCTCTTTTTATGTAACCCATATACATTACTAAACAATTAAGCATGTTTGACTTGGAACAATGTAAAGATAAATGACATGTTACAAAATGATTTAAAGTATCTGTATGAATGAGCACATAATGTGGATGTAGGATTCACACTCGATTGTCTTTAAGTATCTCAGTGGAGAAAAACTCTTGTAAAATCAGGAAATGAATATGAGAATTCGAAAGGGAAATTAACCAAGAAAAGAAGTAAATAAATTTGATAGGAACGAAGTACAAAGTACCTTGCCAAAGTAATAAAGAGAGAAAGTATATTGTATTGCTTAGAAATAATGAATAAAAAGATTCCTCTTTTTCCAAACACATGCGTTTGAAGTTGTTTTTATAGAAAAAAAATATGATCAATGCGGTCATTTACTACTCATAATCGCATTGATCCGCATTAAAATCATGTAGGTTACAATTTGACCGAAACGGGTTGAATTTGAACTATCTTGGGCTTCGCCTGGATCTTCCAAACTCTTTCTTGCGGACTCCGAACTCCCGCGTTTTGACGCTACTGCGAGCCTTGAACAATATTCTCCTCGCTTCGGCCTTTCTCTATGCGAACTGTTTGTCGAATAAGAGCAAACTCCATACTGGCAAGAATCGAGCTCTTCTACTAGACTGAACCAAACTCCCTACTGGTTAAGCTCGATTCTTATAATAAAATATCTTTAATTCCAAGAGGATTATTATGTAATAATGACGTGGACAGATCCAAGTGGATCCTACTGAAGATGTGTGGGATCCGACCCCAACATTTAGCCCCCCCAAGTCTTGCGAGCTGAGTGTTCGGCTTGGAAGACTTAAGTAAACAGTAATTAATGAATTGAGATCTTTAACACTCTGGAATTACTCCATGTTTTACGCTATTACGCCGATCTTGGATAATCAAGTGATTTGATATCCCTGACAACCGTCATCATTAATTTCTTAATTTTATATTAATACTGCGGGGAAAACCGTCCCACTTCCCAATATTCTCGAGGCCGTCTTCCATCGTACTTTTAGGGTTCTAAGAGGTAATATTACTTTTCCTTCTTATCTTCTTTACCTAGAAAACTTTCATTCATATTACAGAAGTCGTTGTTTTCTTTCGGTAAAAACCCCTTTCGTAAAATGTCGAACCTCCCTTCTGAATTCCGCAAATATGAGGCTGATGATCTCGAAGCTCTCATGGGTGAGGGAACCGAACCTCATACCCAAACTGGAGGCGAGTTTGATCTTCACCCCCAGAGTCAATCGACCGTTGATTTTCTCAACGATCTTCGTCGCTTATGCCACATTCCCCCCAAAGTGGAGATGGTGGTCCCGGAGCCTTACGAGTCTCCAGAGTCGGTGCGAAAGGGGTATTGCTGTGCCTATGAAATTTATTTCAAAGGGTGCGGCTTATTCCTTCCCCTTCCTGAGACACTTCTTACCTACCTCAATCATCTGGGAATTGCCTTCTCTCGGTTGTCGCCCAACATGCTCCGGTATCTTATTTGTACCTTCACTGTTGCGGTGGACGCGGGCTACTCGCTGGGACTTAGCGAGCTTTTGAAATTATTCCAGGCTCGTGAATCCCGATCTTCTGGGCATTATGCCCTTTATCCGATCGCAGATCAGAACCTTATTGATGGCCTGCCTTTAAAAGATAACGCTTGGAAGAAGTTTTGGTTCTTCTTCCGTATAAATAGTTTTTCCGTTCAGAGTTCTTCCGAACTCCTCCGAACTCACTGGTCATCGAATTTGGGTAGAAACTAGGACTTAAATAAATAAGTTTCTCAGGCTATTTTAAACTGCTTTAACACTTTCTCGTTTTTCTGCAGGTTCCCAAATTCGGCCAGTTCCCTCTGTTGACTTCCTCAATATTTACAAGGCCATCCTCGAGAGGCCAGTTACTTGGAATTCTTTTACTTTGGAGAGAATTCACGGTGCCGGACATTCTTGTCAAAATGGGCCTTACTCATCCCGTCGACCCTCCTCCTGCTGAGATTGATCTCTCGAGTTTGAACGCCCGAGATAGGAGAAGGATCAGAGAAGCGGACAAGAAGGTCAAAGATCAGATCTCCCAGATTGGGAAAAACAAGAAAAACGCATCCTCCGTCGGGGACGAAAAAGTCTACCAGAAAACTCTCCTGCTTGATGACTGGTCCTTTGAAGGTTCAAAGTCAATGGCAGTCACCATAAACAATGCCCCTTCCTTTTCCCCAGCAGCTGACATCATGGTTGCTGCCACTGCTGAAGAAGGAGGTCCCTTAGATGGCCCCTCTTTTACGAAGAAGAGGAAGGCTGAGGGTCCTGAACCCCCGATTCAGGGAAGGTCCAAGAGCAAGAGGAAAGCCGAAGCCATTTCTTCAAGTCCTCCAATTCCTGAATCTGCTGATATTCAGGGTAGAAATCATGATTCAGGAATTGTTTTTAGAGAGCCACTGAGTTCAGGGATGCTACCTCCCAGGCATCCTCGAGGTAATACCTCTAGAGCTCGATCATCTCCGAGCTCAGGACTCGTTGCCAGAGCTTCATCTCCATCAAGTAATCCTCAATTAACCTTTTGGTACCGGAGATTTAACTGATTTTTTAAGGAATTCTATATTCATACGAATATCTTTACTTTAGATAAAGAGAAGATTGGAAACATCTTTAGATGTTTCCATACTCGCTCTAGGAAGAAACTTCCGTCCTTTGGGCACTGGAGGGATGACATCAAGAAGATGTATATCAGTCATTCGTTCCACTCCTCTCAGGTTTGACTGTTTGAGTCTGTAAACCTTTGATCTTGAATCTCCTTTTTCTTATTGCATCTCGCTTTATCAGGCAACCTTGGATGTGAACAGCATCATCAACCATTACGAAGAAGAGCTTACCAAAGTCTCCAAGAGAGCTGCTATTACCGAAGGAGAGATTGAGAAACTCCAATCTTCCAACCAGCTTGCGAAGGAGACGACTGGTCTCGACTCGGCTCGTCAGAAAGAAATCGAGCAACTTGAAAGATCTGGCGAGGAGACAAGGAAGATTTTGACAGAGACAGAGCAAAATCTGAAAACTGCCCTTGCTGATCATAACTTCGCAAAGGGCGAGATTGAACTTCTGAGATCATAGCTTAGCAAGGTCAAGACAGCTGCTGAGGAGCTTGAACGCAAAAACGAATCTCTTTCCGAACTGAAAGATCAGGATGTTCGCAAGATATCTCATGATGCTCGGAAAGAGGTTAAAGGAGTTGGGCAAAAGTTCCTTCTTGCCGTGCAGGAATTTATTTCTGCGGATAAAGCTTGGAACAAACTTAACTCCGAACGTGATGAGCTGAAGAGCAATCTCGATTTGATCAAGGAGATAGAGGAAGGATCGATTAATTTGGCCGAAGAAAAAGAGACAGTTGGCGCTGAGCTTGCTGAGACTGAAGCTAAGCTAGCTACTGCTCCTCAGCCATATTTAGATTTGCAGCAATTTGTCTATGAGTTCGCTGATTCCCCTCCACTGACCGAACCTAATGCCGGTTTGTCTTTGGATGAAATGATGTTAACTGGTTCCCCTAGTGCTCATTTTAATGAATTCGGAACCAACGTTGACAAAATATCTTCGGAACGAACACAGGAGTTCTCTGGTCAGGATCCTGCTAGCTTGCCTATCCCTGAGGTTGTTCTCACAGCTCAAGATGCTGCTGTCGGAGGTGCTCCTGACTTAAGCCAAGTAGGAGGTGGAGGCGGTTCGCCTATGAATAAATGATGGTGATTGTACTCACCTTTTATGGGGAATGTCCCTTTAATTTTAAAACATAAAACTTGCTTTGTCGGCCATGGGGCCGTTTGTTACTTTTTTTTTTTGAGTTTTTTGCCCAAGGGGATTTTTAATTAAAATTTCTTTAGAAAGAAATATTTAATTTTGGTGGAAACCATCGATTTTACCTGGAGGGTTTGCAAAGTCCTCCTAACCGACATGGTTTAGAATTATAGGAAAGATAGGCTGATCAGACCCACTTGCCTTTTTTAAAGAAAAAACATTAGAAATTTTCCTCGGTCTCTCGGTTGCGAGGTTAGAGCTTGGCTTACAAGAACACTTCGTGATACTTCGAAATGTGTTTGCTTAGAAAAATCTTAGTGAGAACTGTTTGCTTTTCTCGAAAAGGACAAAAAAGGTTTAATACCATTTATTAACTGCCCTTGAACTTCACGTTCGAAATTCAGTTTGCCTACTAGGTGTTAAGTGATACTTGAATAACCTATGTTTTGTAGGTCTTGTTTGTGCATGTACACAAAAATCGAAAGGTCGTAACTGTCAAATCAATAGATTGACGTTTAACTTCCTTTTTCAATAAATACTCAAGTGAGTAACCTTACATATTTTTCCTATATAAGGAGAGTAAGATTTTGGGAATTTCCCAATAAACCTTTTCTTTGCAGTTGTTTTTGATGGCCTCTCCCCAAGGAAAACCTTCTGATCCTAATCCACCACGATTCCCTTCAAGCGAATCTCTTTTTCCAACGGGGGATGGATTCACTCCACAAGGGGTGGCTATTCCTTGTTTTCTTTCTTCCATGTCTAAGGAAGAGCAGATCGAGTGCCATGAATTCATGGAACAAGTTTGGACCTTGTACCAATTGTTTCAAGGTTTTACATGATAGATTTGTAATGCATCTGTTTTTTGTAGATCACGGAAAGGTACGTTTTCCTCTGCTCCGAAAGGCAACGCCTCGGAATGAAACGCCGTAACCTCGAGGATCGGATTGCTAGAATGGAAAGGAAGATTCGATGTTTGGAGTTGGACGTTCACAACTGGGAGAGGAGGGGATTTGACTCTATCGCCCGCATTCCTGGCTGTCTTCGAGAACACATCAGGTTCCTGAAGAAGCATTGGGATATCTACCAAAGGAGCCTCGAACCCGACGAACGTGAAAACGGTTCGTCATAGACGAAGTTACTTCTGCGAACCCTCCTCCTTCTTAATTTTTATTCTTTTTTGTAACATACTATTGGGCTGGTGGCCCAGCGAAATTAATTATATTTCCCTTTTTGTTTTAAATTTGCCGATTTACTCAAATCTTATTTAATGCGTTTAATCTAGGGAATATAATTAGTAATTAACTCAGATTTTGGGAAATCGTCAATTGATCCTCTTAAATGTGATTGAGTATATTTCAAATATAAAGTAGGTGTAGCTCATTATTGAATTTAATCAACAATAATTCTACAAAAATGTTCAAGGAAGGTAATTCTTCAGAGAATCCCTCCGACTCGTTTAAAAAGATAAGCGATGATCTTTCGGAAACGTCAGACATCGAGCTTGTAAAAACGGAAGCAACTGGCGAACCAGAAGAGTCACGCCCATTAGGGTGGGGAACCAACATTCAGGTTCCAAATGTGTTAATCGAGAGACTATCAGCTCAAGATCGTGTTAAAGCTAAAGAGTTTATTAACAAGGTATTGTTCAACCTAGTAACCTGACTCCTTTCGTTGTTTGTTAAACAAAGCATTTTGTTTTCTCAGCTTATTACTCGGCATAAAGAGCTCGAAGATGAGAAAAAAGAGATTAGAAAAAAGAGAATGGAATTACAGAGGCGTCGCCTCGATATTGCTCGCGAGCTTCATCGCCTCGAAGCCCATCCCTCTGATTGGATCGAGATAGGCATACAGGAGTACGGAAACATGCCAGGTTATATCCTGAACATCGTTGACCTCGCAGGCCAAGGAGCAGAGCTATTCCGTAATCCAAGACCCTTCTAGATCCGATTTTTGCTTTAGCTAAAAATATTTCTTCATACATTGCTCGCAACGTATTTTTATATTTATGCTCGACTATCAAAATTATAAAAACAAGACTCCATGATTGGAATAATATTTTTATTTTTATAGCTGGACTCGTGTTTAGCGAGCTGCCTACGTACCCAAAATAGGATCAAGCCAAATCGTAGTTTGATATATTTGCTTTAGCAATAGAACTTTGTCAAGTTGATGATGTTCCAAGGCCTTTGAACGGGATTTCCGTCAAGGTCTTTTAAACGGTATACACCATTTCAGATTTTTTCTGTGATTTGATAAGGGCCTTCCCAGTTAATACCGAGTTTTTCAGCTCCTTCTTCTTTTGTGTTATCGAATACTCGCCTTAAAATAAAGTCTCCTACATTTAAATGTCTGTTTTTCAACTTTGAGTTATAGTATCGAGCGGTCAACTGTTGATAGTTCTGAAGCCGAATAAGGGATTGGTCTCGCCTTTCATTGATTGTATCGAGAACATCTTCTAATAATTTAGAATTCAGTTCTTCGTTAAGTAGAGCTTCGCTCCGGCGTAAATTGGGAACATTCAGCTCGGCTGGGACTACTGCTTCCATTCCATATACTAATGAGAATGGAGTTTCTCCCGTTGCTCATCTTGGGGTTGTTTGATATGCCCACAACACAGGTTGTAGCTCGTCATACCAACCACCTTTTCGAGCATTCAAACGTTTCTTAAGATTACTGAGAATGGTTTTATTGGAAGGTTCTGCTTGCCCATTTCCTTGGGGATACCTCGGCGTTGAATAGCTAAGTTTTATCCCCCAGGAGGAACAAAAATCTTTTAATTCATTTTAAATGAACTGTGGACCATTATCCGTTACTATTTCGTAAGGAACTCCATGGCGACAAATAATGTGTTTCCACAAAAATGTCTTTACCACAGAATCTTGTATATTTACGTAAGCTTCAGCTTCGATCCATTTGGAAAAATAGTCAGTTAGAACTAATAAGTATTGGACGCCTCGCGTTGAGCGATGCATCGGACCAACTATATCCATTGACCATCTCATGAAAGGGTATGGAGCGGATATAGATGATAAAAATTCAGATGACTGGTGAATAAGAGGAGCGTGCATCTGACACTTTTTACACCGTTTGGCGTAATCGATGCAGTCAGAAATCATAGTTGGCCAGAAATATCCCAACCGTTTGATTTGAAAGCCATTGCTCGTCCCGAAGAATGACTACCGCAAAGCCCTTCGTGGACCTCGCTTGTCACTATTCAACTTCGGGTCCGAAAATACATAAAAGATAAGGATCACTAACGCCTCGCTTGTACAATGACTCTTTAATTATACAATACTTAGCGCTGAAGATTCTTAATTTGCGAGCTTGCCATTTGTTCAATGGTAGTTCTCCATTAAGAATGAAATTTTTGATGGGTACCCTCCAGTCAGCCCTTCAATCATTAGCGGAAGTATTATCCTTGAGTATAAACTTCCTTGGTTCCGGATCGGAAGGAATATCAGGATCATTTACCAGAACTTCTTTATTATTTGTGGTATCCGGAAGTGAGTGTTCAGCTCGAGATGGTTGTTCAATGGGAACCTCTTGATCTTTTAGTTTTCTTCTCGGCTTTCTTTTAGGAAGTTCTGTTTGTGGAGTAAGCTTGTCATCTTGAGACTTTGCTCGAGATCTAGTGACAACAAGCGAACTGTTCTTGTGGTTGGTATTTAATTCTGGAGTTCCGATATGCTCGATCTCCAAAATATTATCTTCATCCGAAATACTTCGTGAAGTAATACATTCAACTGGAATCACTCGCTTAAGTTCGGGATTTGAGGTAGAAGCTAGGGCAGCTAAAGCGTCTGCCGAAGTGTTCTCGTCTCGAGGTATTCGAACCAATTCGAATTCTTTGAATCTTCCAGCTAACTTTCTAACGGCCGAAAGGTAGGCTTCCATTCGAGGTGCCTTAGCTTCGTAATCTCCAGCGAACTGGTTTACAATTAGCTGAGAATCACAGTAGGCTATTATTTTTTCTGCTCCAATTGCAAGAGCAAGCCGAAGTCCTGCCAAGAGAGCTTCGTATTCCGCCTCGTTGTTTGAGGTCGGGAACATTAATCGAAATGATTGTTCGATTATTTCTTTTGTCGGAGTTTCGAGCCTAATACCGATTCTGGATCCTTTTTTAGAAGAAGAACCATCTACGTGTAATTTCCATGTAGACTCTGTTTCAACAAAGGTTCCGTCATCTAACGGTAGTTCGGTTAGAAAATCAGTTAGAACTTGTGCTTTTGCGCTAGTTCAACTTTTATATTCTATATCGTACTCACTGAGTTCGATAGCCCATTTTGCTAGTCTGCCGGACTGACTTGGTCCGTGAAGAATCGAGCGAAGCGGATGAGAAATTAAAACTTCTATCGGATGAGATTGGAAATAGGGTCTGAGTTTCCTAGCGGATACGACCACTGCTAAAGCTACTTTTTCCATCATTGTATATCTCGTTTCCGGACTGGTAAGAGATTTACTTATGTAAAAAATCGGCTTTTGACCACCTCGATCCTCTCGAACTAAAACCCCACTTACAGAATGATTAGAAACCGAGATGTAAAGATAAAGTTTCTTCTCTGACTCAGGTTTTGAGAGAACCGGCGGTGTCGTTAAATAAGTTTTGAGTTGATCGAAAGCTGCTTCGCATTGATCATCCCACCGAAATTTCTTGTTTCCTTTTAAAATTTGATAAAAAGGGAGACATTTATCGGTAGATTTCGAGATGAAACGATTCAACGCAGCAATTCTGCCTGTTAATCGTTGGACTTCTTTAATTTTTTTTGGCGAAGGCATCATGAGGAAAGCGTTAATCTGATTGGGATTTGCTTCTATTCCTCTTTCCGTGACAAAGTATCCTAGGAATTCTCCGGAAGGAACACCAAAAGAACATTTAGCTGGATTTAGTTTCATTCCGAATTCATTCAGAATTTTGAAACATTGCTCAAGATGAGTGATGTGCTCGTATTTCTTAAGAGATTTTACGAGCATATCATCAATATAGACTTCCATCGTTTGGCCCAAATGTTGCGCGAACATTTTGTTAACTAAACGCTGGTATGTTGCCCCGACATTTTTTAGACCGAATGGCATAACTTTGTAATAGTAGATTCCTCTATCTATTATGAAGGATGTTTTCTCTTCGTCTTCGGGATTCATCATGATCTGATTATATCCAGAAAATGCATCCATAAATGACAAGAGTTCGTTTCCGGCTGTTGATTCTACAAGCCGATCAATATGAGGGAGAGGAAAGCTGTCTTTTGGACATGCTTTGTTAATGTCGGTGAAATCGACACATACTCTCCACTTTCCATTCTTCTTTTTGACTACCACGGGGTTTGCTAACCAGTCCGGGTATTTTACTTCTCTGATAGAACCAATTTTCAAAAGCTTATCAACTTCGTCGTTGACCGCTTGAGCTCGGTCAGGACCCAGTTTTCTTCTTTTTTGCCTTCTTGGTTTAAAACTGGGATCGACGTTTAATTCATGGGTAATGATTTTTTTATCGATTCCGGGCATATCTTTCGCCGACCAGGCAAAAGTACGTTTATTTTCTTTTAGAAACGTTACCAATTGATCTTTGATTTCTGAATCTAAAGTAGTGCTGATTTTTACTTTTCGATCTGGAAATTCGGGATCAATTTCAACTTCTGTTGTAACTTCATTCGAACTGAGACCACTTGGGTAACGCGAGGTGCTTTCTTGCTTAGCGCTTATCATTAATTGTTATTTGAGCTTTAAGCGATGTTCCATGAGGTAGCAAGAACGCGACGTTTCCTGATCTCCTCGAATGGTTCCGATTCCCCCGGGAGTCGGAAATCTCACACATTGGTGGTAATTTGAAGGTATAGCCTTCATTTGATATATCCACGGAGTTCCGAGAATTATGTTGTAAGCGGCCGGTCGATCGAAAACAATAAATTCTACAATTTATGGAACCCCTGCGGCGAGCACTGGTAGTTTTATGTTTCCTAAGGACATTGATGTGTCACTCGTGAAAGCTACTAATGGTGTCGGTGGACCAATAATGTCGGCTTTACTGATTCCCATTCTTTGCAAAGTGCTTAGAAATATGAGATCTACCGAGCTTCCAGTATCAATTAGACACCTTGTCACTTCAAAGTTCGCAACATCTACGGTTATCACAAGAGCATCGTCATGAGGTCCTATTACTCCTTGGGCGTCCGAAATGTCAAAAGAGATAGAAGGTATTTGTTCATTTGACTGAAAACCCATAGCAGTTTGAATTGATGCTGATTTTTTATGCCTTTTGATTGATCTGATCGAATCTCGGCATAATTTGGATCCTCCCATTATAACATCGATCCTTTTCTTAGGAGTGTTCGGAGTTCCGGGCTTATTGGGCTTATGTCTCTTTTCAGGAGGATTAGAAGCTTCAGATTCTTCTTTTTCTTTGTGATAAGACTCAACAAATTCCTCTATATTGAAATTAGCGAGCTCTCCAGCTGCCCACAGCTCAGTGAGGTGCTTTTTGAGTACGCTACAATCTTTGGTGGAATGCCCGTTTACTTTGTGAATATTGCAATAGGCACTTTCGTCACTAACCCAAGTATTAGGAGGATTGTATCTTCCTTTGCTTGGGGAGGGTTTTCCTACAGTATTAGTAGCATGATTAATTCCGAACCTTTTTGATCTTTAGGTTCGAACTTTTTGGTCGGATTTGCAACGACTAATTTAGCTGGCCGATGCTTCTTGGCGAGACTAAGTTTTTCTTCCTCTGCCTCCATCCAA
The DNA here is from genome assembly GCF_000004255.2 of Arabidopsis lyrata subsp. lyrata. NCBI lineage: Eukaryota > Viridiplantae > Streptophyta > Magnoliopsida > Brassicales > Brassicaceae > Arabidopsis > Arabidopsis lyrata. The sequence continues at coordinate 5,185,060 of NW_003302551.1, forward strand.
TTGTTAGCTCGGAAGAGAGCATCCTGGATGGTGCTTGGACGATTGACAATGAGTTCTTCACGAAATCGGGATTCGTGCCAGAGTCCATTCCGTAAAGCGGATATGGCAGCAGCATGCGATACCCCAGGAATTTAGGCTATCACTTCTTTGAATTTAGGGATATATTTGCGGAGTGGTTCATTCTAACCTTGGGTTAGATTCCAAAGATCTGCATCAGAAGTCGCCTTTTCCATGAACATGGAATATTGTTTTAGGAACGCAGAGGACAATTCCTTGAAACTATCAATAGTTTCTGGTTTTAATTGGGTGAACCATAGCAGAGCCGGTCCGGATAGATTCTCGGAAAAGAGTTTGCAAAATCCTGAATCTTCTTCGCCTGGCTCTAGATCAATTCTGCCTACAGCGATCTGGAAAGCAGCGAGGTGATTTTTAGGATCTCCTTTACCATCATAAGTCGGTAACTTAACCTTTCGAGAATCTTTGATCCGAAGGTTCGAGATTCTCGAGGTAAAGGGTGTTCGACGAGTTTCTTCGATTACTCGATCGATCTCAGGCGCCGAACTGGTCGCCTGATGAAATTTCGACTTCATCTCATTAAGCTTTTGACGAACTTTGATGTAATCATCTGATAGAGTGACATCAGGATCTTCCATAAGGAGTCCGTCGTCAATAGGAATATTTCCATAAGGGGAATTTCTTCCCCGGTTGAGTTAGTCCCATCCCCTGCGGCTGCCTGATTGCTAGTACTAGCTGGCTGGCCTATTGGAGGAGTTTGAGTAATCCCGAGCCTGTTTTGTGCGGGAGTTACGAATAGCTTGCGCGGATGCGTTGTTGTTCGCGCTGATGATAAATTATCTAAATGGCTTGAAACAACGTTCTGCGCGTTTGACAAATTTGCTTGGGTGTTTTGGACACTCGTTAAGGTTTGCTCGATTGAGTTCAACCTTTCACTAAGGGCGGTGTTGGCACCAACAAGTGTACGCATCTGACTGGTCAGATCGGTGGTTGTCTGAGTAAGCATGGCAATTGCATCGCTCAATGCTTGCTGATCAGCCATAGTTTCTTGGTTGGATAGAAAGAAGAAAAAGATTAAAGAGTTTTGTGGTAGATCCCCACAGACGGCGCCAAAATGTGGATGTAGGATTCAGTGGAGAAAAACTCTTGTAAAATCAGGAAATGAATATGAGAATTCGAAAGGGAAATTAACCAAGAAAAGAAGTAAAGAAATTTGATAGGAACGAAGTACAAAGTGCCTTGCCAAAGTAATAAAGAGATAAAGTATATTGTATTGCTTAGAAGTAATGAGTAAAAAGATTCCTCTTTTTCCAAACACATGCGTTTGAGGTTGTTTTTATAGAGAAAAAACATGATCAATGCGGTCATTTACTACTCATAATCGCATTGATCCGCATTAATCATGTAGGTTACAATTTGACCGAAACGGCTTGAATTTGAACTATCTTGGGCTTCGCCTGGATCATCCGAACTCTTTCTTGCTGACTCCGAACTCCCGTGTTTTGACGCTACTGCGAGCTTTGAACAATATTCTCCTTGCTTCGGCCTTTCTCTATGCGAACTGTTTGTCGAATAAGAGCGAACTCCATACTGGCAAGAATCGAGCTCTTCTACTAGACTGAACCGAACTCCCTACTGGTTAAGCTCGATTCTTATAATAAAATATCTTTAATTCCAAGAGGATTATTATGTAATAATGATGTGGACAGATCCAAGTGGATCCTACTGAAGATGTGTGGGATCCGACCCCAACACATAACACATGTAAACTATCTTGTAGTGATATGTTGGGCTAGTGAACAAGATATGTCGAGGAGGAAGAGGCTACCATTTGATCCAAATATATAGATCTGAACATATATTCGAGGAGGCAGAACTTCAAAACAATGACAGATCTGGAGTCGCTCAAGCTAACTGTAACACCCCGACCGTCCCTACCAGTGGGCTCCCCGTCCTCTCTCGGGCCCATGGGCCCACCCTTGTTCGACGGCCGGTCCGCTACGTCCGGGAGGCTTTAAAGACTTGTTTACCGACCCTACAAATCACCACATGATCTTTCCCTGTATTTTGTCCTCACTCACACAGTTCCGACAATCACTTCCCGGAAGGTCACCCATCCTGAAACTACTCCAGCCCAAGCACTCTTAACTGTGGAGTTCTCTCATGACGTTTGACCGAAAAGATAAGTGCACTTTGGTGATATAGGTGGCCAAATCAATTCTTTTAAACTTCTCCGTATGCACCACCATATTCCTGAAACCCGAGTGTTACACTAACAGATTGAGAATCGTTCGTGCTGATAACATGTTGAATATTACATAATATTATAAAAGTAATAAATTTAATAAAGAAAAAGAATAAGACGAGAGAGAGAGCAAGAGACTTTTTATTATTGACTTATTTTTTTCTCTACATTTTACTTCTTCAATGGACATAAATATAGGAGACGTAATAGATAATCTATACAATAAACTTAGGGAATGATCGAGTTACCCGAAACTCGTAGACAAGACACAAACTCATCTTTTTCATCTAAACACATATTAGATGAATCAGATTCCTCACCATAAAACCCTTCTTTTTTCCTTGAAGAATTACTCATAGCCATTTTTTCTTTAAATTTTATCACTCCCAATCTTCCCTTCACTTTTACTACTATCTCCTCCATCACTACCCATAGAATCAATAACATTTTCAGACCCACCACCTAATTTCAAAAATCTAGTGTTATAAACCTCAGACTTCCCCCAAATCAATCTAGATTTTTTTTGTGTCCTGGACGGATGGTAAACATATTGGTGATGGAGTGATAAAATTTTCTGAATCATTCCTATATTATCATTCATCACCATTAACCTAACGTAAATTTACAAACGAGAAACTAGAATTACAAAAAAATTAAAAGCCATAAAAGGGTTTAAGCTCTTGGACTTTAGATCTCTTATGTTATTATTGTTCAAGGAATCGAGATTGAAGGAGATAAAGACGAGGAGGAAGAGAGAAGATTGTTTCGTTAGTTTTGTTAGCCACCGGCTAGATTAGCGAAGTTTTTTTTGGAGTTGTTTTTTTTTAACGAAATACCACCTCTAGAGGTATGATTGTTTTGTCTTTATTTTTGTACTAAAAAGGTGTCAAAAGTCTCTCCAAATCAGTTTTCAGTTTTTGTTTTAAAAAACATTGTTAAGTTTGAATAACAGTGGATTTGATTTGGTTTTTATAAATTCTTGATTGAATAATAAGAGATTTGGAATTATTTGGAATAATTTCACATAAATTTCAGTTTCAATAACTTGGAATTTGGGAAGGAATTTTAGAATCACTAATTGGATAACATGTGATTTTAACAAAAAACCAAATTTTCCAAAATCATTGTTCCAATACACCCCCTAAAAAAGAACGAGATTATATGTTGGTTTGGGTTTATAAAAGAGTGGTTAGAGTTTGGATTTTTTAATTTAATGATTTTTATTTTATTTTATTAGGTGACTAATTGGTTAATAAGACAGGGTAAATAAAAGGATTCTATCTCTAGGGAGTGAACCAAAGTGTTTATATGAGATTTTATACTCGCGTTTTAAGAACAATTTACTTGTTTTTATACCCATTTCAAAACTATTATTGGTCGAAAGCCCACTTTTAGTAATTTGGAAAGAAAAAAGCCCAATGTCAACCTTTTTATTATCATTTCATGTAATCTATTCTAGATATTGCACTTGTACGTACGACCACACTTTTAGCAAATCCATTGATATATTTTTGGTTTCATTTTTGGAGAATTCTAAATCCAAAAACAAAGAAAACTGAACTCTAAAACTAACTAAAATTTTCGTTTTTAGCGAGCAAGACATACAAGTTGAAAGAGAACCATGGATGGTGATTGTTCAATGCATCATCCAATACCTGTTTTGCTTCGTATTTCTCTATATTGATCGCTTTCCCCCTTCTAGCTTATTCTAGAATATTTTTGGGTCTTGATACGTCCATTTGCATCATTTCTTTGTAAAATAGTGTCCCAAGATCTTTTTATGTCTTTTTGTACATATCCTACAAGATACATAGAAGTTGATCAAAAAACAAAACAACCCAAAATCGCAACAATGTTTTTTTTTTGATAAACCCTATCGGCTATCCGGTCGGCTCCGGTAAGAACGCACCGAGGTGCTACATAGTGGACTGGTCCACCGTGTTAACGGTTAGACTCTTACGGGCTACCACTCTGCCTATCCCGAGTTTGGAATGCCTTCCAACTAAGTGTCAGGGGATAGTCAGGCCGCCTGCATTTCTGGCTACCAGGTAAACCAATTGGGCCAAGGCCCAACTGACAGACTTCCCAAACAAATGTGTTTTTGTTTCCAGGGAGAATCGAACTCAGGTTTGAGAGTTTCACCCTTTCCCAAAACTTCCTCTGCCACTAGACCACGGATGTTGATTCATTTCGTGAACAATGTAGAAACAGAAACAATGCAAAAGTTGATAAAATACCAACTTTTCCAAATATTATTTTAAACTCTTTGAATAATGTTGAAACAAAAAGTGGAAAAGCTTTTGCCCCAGGTACAAATTTCAGCACCTATACTAAAACCTCAATGATTTATCAACAAATTTGAATGTAGATAACAATTCCAAATCAATGTAAAGAGATATGTGAACAAATGGGGTTGACAGCTAAAGTTTGTTAAAATCAAAAGATATTATTTCTCTAAAGTGTATGTTTATCTTGAGAAATCACTAAATAAAGAATCCATCAAATTGTTTTAAAAAAATAACTCGTGTCAAAACCATGAAAAAAATTTCAATATAAGTTTTTTTTTATGCCCGTAATCTTTTGCAAAAAAACTTAAATCCAAAGAGTTTGCTAGCAAAATTTTCTTGCATCTAACTCATCAGATAGTTAAGAACATGATGCCTCTAAAATTAAATCTACCAATTAAACATAAAAATGACAAAAACAAGTGAAATAACAGTACTAATTACAAAACAAGCTGTAGAAAACGGTGATATATATAACTGAATAAGCAGTTTGCGCACCAAAGTTCATAAAAAAAAAAAAGAAAAAATTCGAATAGACAGCTTGTGCGCGAAAAATCGTTGAGAGCGTTTAGAGAATAGATTCTGGTTTCAAAACAAAAAATTTGTTGCTCAATCATCAAATCTCTAAAGGCTTTACCATGACTTAAACATGGATGATCTCTTTTCTTTTGTCTTAAGTATATTACACACCAGTAATCAACTAAAATCAAAACACTCAATTGAATCCAAAGAACAAAACTAAATTTCTCTCAAACTTTTTATTATATATAAATGGTAACTAGAGTACTCTTTAGATTTTTTTGTTTTCATTGATTATTAAATATGGACATTTATTGTCATTTTATACTCTTGTTTAAGGTAATAATAATATCAAAAATGTTAAAAGAAAAATGAATTCGAGTGTGAAAAGTGTTGGCTCATTCTCACATAAAGAAATATTTCTCACTTTTCCTAAAATGTGAATGATTTTTTTTCTTTTTCTTGTTTTTTAGTCAACTAGATTTTACTTGATATGATCCTTCAAAAAGATATAGGTAAGAACTTGTGCATAGCATTGTTGAATCCAACTCTATTCCTCGTTATTAACTTATTGTAGATGAAAAAAAATTATTATAGATGAATTATATGAAGAAAAAAAATACACTAGATGCAATAATGTATACTAAAAGAAAAAAGTGTTTTGGATCACTTATTTTGTATATTTGTGTCAGTTATAATTAATGCAAATGAGTTTTACATCACTTATATAAGTAACTCTCGAAGTGGTGATGCAAATTATTTGCATCAATTACTTTAGTCGATGTTAATATGCATTAGCTGAAAAAAATGATGTTAGTTTCCATCAATTGATATAAATTATGTTAGTATTTGCACTAATTTATCAAACTAACGTTAATATTTACAACTGTTGAAATAAATGATGTTAAGTGTTATAGATAACTGATGTTAAAATTAATAAAATAATATTAAATTATTTTTAAGAAACAAATATTATATACTTTTTATTAATTAATATTTAAGTAAACGATTAACTTTATTTGAGATAATAGTTGCTTATTAAGAAGCTCTACACCTTTTGTTACCATCAAAAACCAAGGTCACTATATATACGAAAATTATTTAGCCTCTTTTTGCAGCGGAAGCAATGTTGAACGAGACAAATTGAATAAACAATTACATCACTTTTTAATGCTTAAAGTTTAATTAACATCGGTTGTTATTGATTTAAATTTTGTATCATTTTCTAAATTATGTAAATTCATATATTTGTATCAATATTGTGAAAGTGATCATGCAAATGGATCTAGATTTGCATTAATTTTAACGAACTGATGCCCACACAAATCAATATTATGACTAGGGGTGTCAAAATGGGTCAAGATTCATGGGTCAATCCAACTCAACTCAACCCATGAACCCTAATGAGTTGAAAATTTTGACTCAAATGAGTTGATGAATCAAATGAGATATTGAGTCAAATGGGTTGATGAATCAAATGAGCTGGGTTGTAATGGGTCAATGGTTTACCCATTTAACCCATCAATTTTTGTTAAATTGAATCAAACCAATTCAAATCTCTAAACCGATTTTAATTTGAGTCTAACCAAAAAATTATAAACCGATTGAATATAGTCCTTAATTTTCCCGCCAAAAATGTGAATACACAATTTTCCCCATCAAAATATAAATTCGTGATTTTCCCGCCAAAAACGTAAATCCGCAGTTTTCCCGCCAAAAACGTAAATCATTGATTTTCCCGCCAAAAAAATTTATAATTTTTAACAAAAAACGAAAATATGTAATTTTCCCGCCAAAACGTAAATCCGTGATTTTCCCGCCAATTTTTTTAATAATTTTTAACCAAAAATGAGAATGTAAAATTTTCAAGCCAAAAACGTAAATCCGTGATTTTCCCGCCAAAAACGTAAATCCGTGATTTTCCCGCCAAAAACGTAAATACGTGATTTTCCCGCCAAAATTTTTTATAATTTTTAACCAAAAATGAGAATGTAAAATTTTCCCGCCAAAAACATAAATCTGTGATTTTCCCGCTAAAAACATAAATCCATGATTTTCCCGCCAAATTTTTTTATAATTTTTAACCAAAAATGAGAATGTAAAATTTTCCCGCCAAAAACGTAAATTCATAATTTTCCCGCTAAAAACGTAAATCCGTGATTTTTCCGCCAAATAATAGTGATGTTGATGATGATTATTATTATTATTATTATTATTATTATTATTATTATTATATTTTAATTATTAATTTATTTATTACATTAATATTTAATGGGTCAACCCATTTAACCTTCTAACCCATCAAATTTAATGAGTTCATCAAATTAAAAGGATTCATGGGTTGACTCAACTCATTTAGCCAAATGAGTTGAGTCAACCCATGAACTCATTTAACTCTAAACTCATTGGGTAATGAGTTGAGTTGAGTTGAGTTAACCATTTCGACACTCCTAATTATGACATTGATTATTGCTATTGGATGTTAGCTTAAAATTTCTGCATCAATTATAAATAAGTAATCCAAACTAGTATCAGTTAGTTTTCTGATGTATATTATTAATTTAAGCAACTGACCCTTTTTTGTAGTTCTATATTTCAATGTTGAATTCTGTGGACTATAAAAAAACATATTATGCTTATTTCAATGTTGAAAAATTATTTAGTTTTCATGTGGTAAATTAAAGGTTTAGTTTCTTAAAAAATATCACATTGGAGATTCAAATCTTTGACAAGACAAAAAATAAGGTATAAGTGGTTTAAGAAACAGGACCACATAAAAGTGAAATAATCTTTATTCCCAAAGGCATCTCGAAAAAAAAAGACTTCAAATTTATTTATGTTAAATGGGAAATTTCTAGATAATATGATACGTAAACAGAGTATTTAATAAAATATAGTTGAATATAGGCTTTGACAAATAAAACTAATTGTTTTGTTAATAAATACAAATTTATTAGCTTTTGAATACCAAGGTCCACAACTAATATTTTTCGTTACATCAATAGTTTCTGAGATTTTGTATTATTATAAATATAATTTATTTAATGTACCAGAGAAATAGTAAAGTACAGTTTAAATGAATTTTATTATATATAATATTCTATTATGTATAATAATGTGGTCCTCTAATTGATTTTTCAACTAGGGGATGTTATCAAGATAATGCTCATAGGTTCTTTTGTATTTTTTTTTATACTACAATAATTTTATTTAGCATACAAAAGGAGTGGGAAAAAGATACACACAATTTGGTCTTTTGATTCTCCAAATCTCAACTTTCTAATTAGAATAATCATTTCCAGTTTATGCTATCCCACTTCATGCATAACTTCGTTTTTCATTTTCTACGTCTAAAGTACTGTTGCAAGACTTACTTAATTATCATGTGGTACAAATTTGAAGACAAAAACCAATAGCTTTTTAGCTATATTATCTGGATGGTGCTATAAAAAAGTCGACCAAAATTTTCCATTTTTCTTTTTAATCTACCACCACTCTAAAATTGTTAAAACATCGACGATATATAACAATGTAAAATTGCAGGGAAAAAATAATCGAGAATAGATGAAAAATACAATAAGCAGGTGAATTAATTTTTTCTTAAATGTACGTTGATCAATATGATTAGAACAACTTTGTTGCATCTAAAAATCATTTCTAAATTCCAAATTAAAATTTTAGGAAATTAGCTCGATCTTTGTAATTTATTTATATATTATTCCAAAATTTTCAGAAAACTTAAATAGAATACAATAAAATAAAATAAAAGGTACCATTTTTGTTAGCAATATTTTTTTTTTGGTCGGTTTTGTTAGCAATAGTTACGTCAGGACAAATTCAAATTAGTAAGTGGTGCACTGTGCACATGGTATATGGCAGTTAGGGCCATAACCTCAGCTTGTGTTAAAGTTTGTCCCCACCACGAAAAAGAGATTTGTGACTTCACGAAATTGTAAAATAATAGCAAATAGTTTTTATCTGATTTTAGTATAATTAATTTAACAAAACCCGTTTGGTGATAACGCAATATTATTCTCTTTCCCTTCTTATTATCTAACACTATTGTTTTTTGTGTCAAAGTTCTTATTATATAACACTATCGTTAAATAAATGGTTTGATTTTGGGTCTTGGACACCAGATTACTTCTTAACAAAAACCAATTTTGGATCTCGGATACCAGATTTGTTCGTCGTCGTGGTACACTTATTCGAAGTTGAGGTTTTCTTCACATCTCGTAAGCTTAATAAATTGGTGTTTTATCGCCTTTTTTTTTTATTTGCTTAAAATTTGTAACCCTTTTGTGGTATTTGTTGAATCATTTCTCCATTATCGAGGAGTAGAATTTATCTATAAAATTTAGTAACTTTGAACAAAAAATATTGGTTTGATTTAGATTTAGTTGTATTGTAAATAAAATTTAAAAATCTAACTCTACACAACATATAAAACAAAGCCGGAACAATGTTTAACTTTGTAACAACTAACAAGGATGTTATGACATATAATTCGATCTACATTGAACTTGTTGAAGACAATTTATATATTTAAATATATATATTTATCACGACGTACGGGCTTTATCTATATCATTATCGTAAATCTCTAAACAATTTTTATTCATAAAGATGAAATAAACTTATTTTGTGTGAGTTGATCCTTAGACATAGCATAGAAATGCTAAATAATTTTTATACTTTCACTTAATATTCTATCTAATTACAGTTTTATTAATATTTTATGTTTGGTAAGCCGACATTTGTTAATCACGACTAGTATCTAATTGTCTTAATCCTATCGCATAATCACGGCTGCATCTCTACGTTTCCCAATTAGAAAGTTATTTAAATTATTCGTAAAGTTAATGATTAGTTCCACGCCCTAAATTAACCCTATATAGATCCTTTTTTTTTTTTTTCATTAATAGTTAGATCCCAATTATATAATATATGCTAATTTGAAGTTTGTACTTTAAGAATAATAATGAACACTTTGATGAGCATATATACCAAAAACGGATAGTGGGAATGTAAGGATGAGAAAGAAATGGATTAATGAGGAAATTAAAATGAATTAATCCGATGAATCTTTGGTTAATCAGACACCAATAAACAAAAGATAACTAATCATTGGAAAAATATAATATTAGAATAATTATATAAAATAAAAACCTGTCTCTTTTCTCAAAGAATAAAGAGAGATTTACGAAAAGGACACCTAGATCTTAGTTTGATCGCATATTAAATTAAGCGACAAAGTACTCTTCAAGATAAGAAACCAAACCATATTATTAAATAGTTAATTAAATTGCAATAGTTTATATACTTTTGGGAAAACTCGCATTTTAGGGTTCGTTTGTTTACCAAAAATTGACCTATAGTGTTGTGACTAATTCGGGTGATTAGTTTATAGAATTTTCCATTAGTGGAAAATATTATGAAACCTTTCGGAACGTTACATTATATTAAAAGACAAAATACTTTTAAGATAAGAAGCCAAAAACATATTTATTAAAAATATTGCACTAAGTTATTAAATTTTCCTCATTAGAGGTTCATTAAATTTACCAAAATTGACTTATTAAAACATAATCGAATGAATCTTATTGCAGTGACTAATTCGAGTAATTTGCTGATATAAACTTACATCAATTGGAAAATTAAATAAAAAAACTCTCGGAACGTAATATTATTACCTCCTTTTAAGACAACGTCGTGGTAATGAAATTATAACAAAAATAAAAATAAAAAAGGAGCTAAAAGAGTTTTAATTAATATTAATAAAAACGTATTAACGATAATAATACCAGTGCTTACTCTCTATGATCTAAAAGCTAAAACAAAAGCTTAAGCTTCCATTATTACTCTTTCCCTGCAAAACGACAAGATGTTTCCTTCTTCACGACGAAGACGACGAGGCGTTTACGTTTCCGCCACTATCACTCTCAAATCTCCCACCACCACCACCACCGTCTTTGTTAGCTAAACCGCTTCCACCGCGAACTCCATCATTGTTATTGTTCTCTCCGCCGATACCGTTAACGGCGGTGGCACCTCCGCCGGAGAATTTGAAGGAGTTTTTGTTATTATGCATCCAAACTTTGAGAACACCTTTATCAACTCCGATCTCACGGCAAAAATCACGAACCTCGTCCTCGTCGCGTTTCTGAATCTTCCATCCGATTCGAGCGGCGAATTCATGCATCTTCTCTTTCTGATTTGAGCTAAACTTTGTCCTGAATCGCTTCCGTGAGCCAGGCGCGGCGGAGAGATTGTTGGCCGCGGCGGCGAAGTTTAGATCTGAGAACGGTGTGGTTTTATTGTTACCGGAGAGAGCTAAAAGCATGTAGGAGGAGGAGATTGGTGGCGGAGAAGATGAACTAGGACTACGAGGAAGCGGAGGAGCTAGTGGAGGAGGAGGGTGGTGACGGTGATGAGGTTGATACTCAATTGCGGCGGTTGTGGTTGAAGATGGAAGAAGAGACGGTGGTGGAACGGAGGAGGAGTCGTCAGGTTCACGGCGGTGAAAGTTACGGTGACAACCACAAGCTGCACACTTGAGAGAAGTTGGATCGGAAGGTGTTGAAGAAGGAGACGGCATGAATTCTCCGCAACCGTCAAGCGCGTGACCACCAATCGCCGCCGCGTAGTTCTTGAGACATTCTTTGTAAGTGACGGTGTTGTGGTGGTGGTGGTGGTGGCGTTTGATGATTCCGTTACTGAAAGAGATTGGTTTAGCTGGTTGGATCCGGGTCGGAGTTTCGGATTCGGGTTCTGGTGATTTAGGAGTCATATCCATTGATCTAACTTCAAGCATCTCTATGACTTATGTTTTTTATTTTCTTGAAAAAAATCAAGAAAATATTAGGGTTTATGTTAAGCTTAACAAGAAAAAGAAATTGAGATTGAGAAATGAAGAAGAAAATGGATAAAAAGAGATTAATCAACTTTTGGAGATCATATTTTTGTAATAAGGTTTAAGAAAATAAACTTTAGAGGAAGAAGATGTGTTATAAGATGATAGTGAATCTGGTTGATGAATGTTGCTAAGAGAGAATAAGATAATTTAATAGGGAGAGATATAAAAAATATTAATAAATGTGAATAATAAATTTATTAAAAATAAAAGGACAGAGCTTGAAGATGTTTAACAGAGAAAGGTAGGGTTTGATGATTTAACTATGGTTAAATGTATGGTTAAAAGTGGGACCTATATAGGGAGTGGGGAAATACATATAGAGTAATAAATGTCTTAAACCTAAAGACAGTCCAATTATAATTAATATTCTCATGCATTGTGACACTTCTTGTTTTTGGTTTTTGTAACTTTTCCTGTTTTCTTTTAAATGAATATTTGTTCTTTCTGTTAAATTTTTTAGCATTTATTTATATTTGGATTGGATAATATACAAAGTAATTTATTAAACATTGTTTGGAAAGTTTTAAATTTAAATTTAAATTTGTAATATGTATATTCTTGTAAAACTGAAAAAATGAATAATTTAAAGAAATGATTGAATACAAAACTTAATTTTTTTTAACACACTACAAAAAAAAAAAATCCACATTGTTAGCATAATATAATAGCACGGTTTGCTGAACTCTTATTGAAGATAAATTGTAATTTTGGTTATTATATAATAGCGTTTGATTAACGCTAAGATTTAATTTTACTAAGCGGAATCACTTATTCCGCCAAATACTTAGCCAAAATTTTGACTTTTTTCCTTTAGAGTCAATTCCTCCCTTTCTCGAACAATCGTAAGACATAACTCTCTCAGACTTAATTCTCTCATACCAACGAATCGATTCTCCAGCCACCAATTAAACCTACTGTCGGCCGTCGTTGTCGTTAGAGGTAGATGTGACACTGAACCTGTCACCGGCACTAATTCCGCTCTAGATCTGTCGACATTGAGCTCAAATCAAAGGCACTAATTCTTGACTCAATTGATTCTTTTCTTCTTTTTCGTTACTCTGATTTTTTTTCCTTCGAGCTGTTGTGAATTTCGACAACATTTTTTGTGTGATTATTGTTTTATAAAGTTTAGATTGTGGGTTTATCTAATCCGATATTTCAAAGTTTGTCTCTTTTGCATGCATATGTTCTTTGCTTTCTTCAAGTTTGGAACAATTTTGCTTTTTAATTTGGGATGCAACCGTTCTCTAAACAAATCAGATATATTTTGGATCTGTTCTCTGAAATTTGGGATGCATTTGTTCTATTCATATTTTTTGTGTTGTCAAGTACATCTAATACAAAACTTATGTATGTCCATTTTTATGGAGTTTCTATAAACCAATCATAGATATACACCTTGTTTGAAAAATCGCTAGGCGCTAGTCGGGCGCTTGGTATGGGCCTAGCGATTAATAGAAAAATCGGATAAGATCGGGGATTAATCGGAGATTAGTTTTAGGGTTATTTTAATATTTTAAAAACATATTAATCCAATATTGCTTTCAAAATTGCAGTAAAACATATATAAAACTGTATTTTTAAGATAAATTATTATGATTTTTATTACAAATTTATGATTTTTACTAAAATTTGAACATAAATTATTGTAAAACATCACAAACTCCCAATTTAAATGATTGAATAACAAAAATAATCGGGATATGTAAAATTAGGCGGAGAGTAATCAGATCAGGCGGGAAGTAATCGAATTAGCTAGGCGGAGAGTAATCGGGTAACTGATTTCTTTATGAGATTAGTCATTAATCGAGGCGGATATAGTGGACATAGCGATTAAGCGGGGAGTAATCGGGATTGGCGGAGATTTTTAGAATGGGGATATACATAGCTTAAGTGACCAAGTAACCCACACATAACATTTGCTAACAATGAAACGAATCCAGAGCTAATATCAAATCTAATCTTTTTGGTTTAAAAGCCGAGACCAATATCACAATGTGCAGATTTCAACTATACATTTCTATGTTCTTAGGTCAAAGTTTAAACTAGGTTTCGGAGCTTGTATGAAACATCATATATGTTTTTTTATTTAAGATATCCAAATAGTGTACGATGATTAAAATCGTAGTACAAATCCTTTAACCACTAGAACCATGAATTAGTTAAATATAGACACATTAACTAAGGTAATTTTGAAAGTGTTTGAATTGTGGGAAATCTTATGTATGGCATGTTCAAGTTGGATTATGAAATCACAAATTATTACTAATTAACGAATGATTGCATCATTGGATTGAGAAATCCAACCTATCGGTAATCAAAAGCGAAACATATGATCCTTCTTTAACGTTTAATTTTATTAACTCTCAATCTGGTTGGCACACCGTCCATCAAACTTCAGTTAAGTGGTGTACGTGAGATATTATACCACATATCATGTCCGTTAATAACAATCTTCGTCTTATTCTTTTTTGTCACAAAAAATTTAAGCAACTATGTATGCATTTATGTGCATTTTGAATTTCGTACTACAAAAAATATTTCGGTACATGGATTAGATATACGTATTCGGTGCATAAAATATGTTTAATTATGGACATGGTGCCCGTAGGAGAATGAAATGTATGTTATTGTTGGGCTCTTGGGGACTACGACGTATTCGTTATTGTTTTTTTCTCTTTCGGAAAAATCACATTTTTAACTCTCAAAGTATCACTGGATATCACTTTAAACCTCGAAAGAATTCTACTAACAATATAAACCACCATAATAATTGTACTCACACTTTAAACCTTCAAACTAGCTTTCATGTTTGCACTGCCATAAAATATGATGAAACAATTGATTTTATGATGGGTTAATATACATTTATTTAATTTAATTTAAATTTTAAATAATTTTTATCATTTATTATGATTTTATACAATTATTAAGAAAAGTGCAAAAACTATATTCCTCCGATACGGATAATGCTTCGTTTTATGACTAAACTTCGACATTATTTGGTTTTTATTATTCTACTTAAGCTTCTTGTGTATCTCATATTCTACATTATTTTGTTTCTATTATTCTACTATAAACTTCTCTTGTTCTTAAGTCTATAGTTATAGAGGTTTAATTTTCAAATTTCATGGTCGAACGGTGAGTAAACAAAGAAGGCAAAGGTTTTTTTTTTTTTTTGTCGTTTTAGATATTTTATTAATTGTAATAAATAATAAAATTAATTTAAATTTAAATTAAATTAAAGAAATGTATATTAAACAAATGAAAATAATTTTTCCATCATTTTTTATGGCGAGACAAACAAAATAGCTAGTTTGGAGGCTTAAAGTGTTAGTAAAATTATTTTGGTGGTTTATAGTATTAGTAAAATTCTTTTGAGGTTTAAAGTGCTACCCAGTAACACTTTGAAGGTTAAAAATGTGTTTTTCCCTTTCGTTTTCTTATAAAGAATTGTTTTTTTTTTCCTTCCAAAGAGTGTTGGAATTAACCTCATTTTTCTTAGATCAAGCAGGACTCAGACTATCAGAACAAAAGATAAAACAATTTTTTTCTTTCTTAATTCTACTAGCTAGAACATGCATCTCCATTCACGGTGCTTTAAATCTTACTCTAAACTCTATATTTGGTATAAAACCTATTTTCAATAATGCTGTACATTTTACTTCAAAAAAAAAAAATAATGTTGCTCAAATTTTGAAGCACAACTTTTTTTCTTTACAAAATAATTTTTAGTTTTAATATATTATCATTTTATCCCTAAACAAAATTATAGCTGAATGTTATACTTATATAATTTTTTTTTAAAATCATAGTTACGAAATTTAGAGCAAAAAATAAAGAAGGTCTTAAGAAGCATAACCCAAATAATTGATTACGATGATTTCACATATGGAGAGTTGATCAATATTGTTCAACCAAAAAGACTTTATAAGGTCTGCCAAGTGCCAAGACGTAAAATTCCAAAAGCATCTTAAAATGGAACTCAAAAGACTAAAACTAGAATTATGTTCTTGTTGTAAACAATTCGAAAATAGATCCCAACCGAGTTAGTAATTCTTGTATATGATGAGATTGCAGTAAATTCTACTACTTGAAAAACAAGCTTATGAAATACTTTTAAGGGGTTTTTAGTAAAATAAACACTTTTCTAAAAGTAGACACTTTTCTAAAAGTTATTTGAGAAGTAGGTAGTTTTTTTAGAAATATGAGGAATAGACACTTTTTTTGCTTTTGTGAGATAGAAGATATGTGTAATAGAGTAAATGACAAAACAAGTGTCAAATACAATTTTACCCTTTGTGTTGTGAGAAAGAACTTTTGATGTGGGTCCAAATTTTTAGGAATAATAGATCAAATACTATTTTTTAGGAATAATGAATAAAATTATTTTTTTATTTTCTTTAATTTGTATATTTTTCTATCACAAACATTATAAATAACATTTTGTATACTACTGTTTGTACACCCGTTTGTACACTAATGTTTGTACACCCGTAATTTACACTAATGTTTGTACACTATTCAATTGAAGTAATGTTTGTACATTCATACGTAATGTACACTAATGTTTGTACATCGTTTGTACACTATTCAATTGAAGTAATGTTTGTAAATTCATACGTAATTTACACTAATGTTTGTACACCTGTTTGTACACTAATTGTTGTACACCTGTTTGTACACTAATCTCGTACACTATCATTTTTTACATTAACACTTAACAAAAATGGTTCTCTCATTCTAGACGTGGTGTACAAAATATGTGAAAGTGTACGATGTTGTAGACAGTGCAGAAGGTGGTGTATGGTGAGATCTATTATCTCATCGTTTCATGTACACCATTAATATCATGTACACCATACATCGTATTATATAGTTGTACACTATTATAGATTGTAGTTTGTACAATGTCATATCCAGTATATCAACTCTTACATCATGTGAGTATCATAAATTAATTTTTACATTATCGTAGTACACTACCGTTTGTACACTATCTTTACATTATCACGTACACCGTCGGGTTGAGATTAAATATAAAAATTGTTATGTATTCGAAAAATATAGCAAAATTGGACTTTTTAGATTCATAAAAAAAAATTAAAGATTAATATGTTATTGTGGTAATTTTTTTTTAATGAAGAATTTTTATCAAAACAAAGTGAAATTATTTAAGTGAAAGAAAAGAAAGAGAAAAATAAAAGCTTTTGACTAAGTCAATTATGTCATTATGTGAGTACATAAAAACAAAAATGATAAATATGTCATTTACTAATATTTCTATTAGAGAGAAATGTGTATTACTGAGGAAAGAGAAAAGTGTCTACTTTTCTAATTTTCAAAAAAAGTATCTACTTTACAAATTTTCTCTACTTTCAAAACTATAAAACCCATAAACTTGGCGAAAGTTCATGGCAAAAACTTCGTCACAAATGTCCTTTAAAAGAAACACCAGCGAACAAACCTTTCTATAAAAAATCTTACGTGTTTCAAATGCAATAAAATACCACACTTAATTTAAAGTTACGTCGTTTTAACCGGAAAATCCAGCAACTCGACTATGGCGAAGAAATCTCGAGTAAATTATCAAATTTTTTGCTGGATCATTCTTCATCATCATATGATTCTGATTTGTACGTCAATAGCTTCGGAAAAAATCTTACAAGTTGATGAACAAATTCATTATCTAACTCAAATGATAATAAAAAAGACTTTCTATGTCCTTACAAAATGAACAAAAACTCCAACTTGAAATCCTAAATTTCATTTTAGATCCAGACAAAATTTTATATAATCAATCCTTAGAAAATATGTTAAAAACCTCGCCAGATAATAAGCAATATTAAGTCTTTATGATTTTAAAATTGAATATATTAGAAGAATTTTAAACTCTGTTCCAAATTTCTTGACTCGAGAATTATATTCATCTAAAGTAGGGAGGATACATCCAAAAAGATTGATAAAAGGCAAAAGAATATCATGACAACAATCTCAGAAAAACCAACACCCACAAACACAACTCCACAATCAAAAACATAACCCTCGATATTAGTTACGAAAAAGAGTGTAAGAAAAATAAGAAATTTTCAAACTCTCCAACTGCTCTTCCATCCTTAGAGCAGATTGTGGATCAAAACTTGGTACTAAAGAAAGCTTTCAAGCTAAGATTTCTAAAACAAGACAAGGATATTCTTCTCAAAAAGCCTTTCCTCAAGCTATTAAAAAATATGTGATCAGGTCCCTTCAAAAATGATTTAAAGAGAAAACCAGATATCTCAAAAAATTGTAAAACCTTCAAATAATTCGCTAATTATTTTGAAGAAGTATTCACAAAACTCTCCCTCAAAGAATATTTGAAAATATATTTATCAAAACAATATAGATAGTGAGAAGGGAATTTTTGAAAAATTGCCCACTTTTTATGTCCCTTTTAAAACATGCCCCTTTAGATGTCTATTTTCAAAGTATCCTTCGTTAATGAAAAAGTTTATAAAGTTTTATAAAGAATTTTTGGATGGTAATTACACTTGGAGCCTCAATCCAAGTATTATAAGGTATTTTATAAGGTTTTAAAAGTTATTTAAGATTTTACAAGGTATTTTAAGGTATTTATACGGTATAAAAACATATTTATAAAAATTTTACACACATATAAAGGTAATTCATGTATGCTTTGATAAGATTACATATATATTTGGGTAAATTTTAGAATTTTTGAGGCTTTTTGATAAGATTTTAGAGAAGAGACATTTTTGAAAAGTGGTATTAAAGAATAAGCATTTTTAAAATTCAAAGATTTTTGGTAAACAATGCGTTTTTAATGATCGAAAAATATGGGGCGTTACGAATGTTAGGAAGTTAATTATTTAAAGACTGGTCGTTGTTGACAAACTATGAGTTTAATAGACGTAGTCGCATTTGGGTAGTTTGGCGAGGTAATGTAAGATTCAGTCCGTTCTAAAAAAGCGGTCAACTGATTACATGCTCAATAAAATTAAAAAACCACGAAGAAGAGTTTTTTATTCATTGGTGTATGCAGGGGCGGACGGAGGACAAGAGTTACTAGGAAACGTGCCCTACACTCTTTTTTTCTTTTCTTCATATAACTTAAATTATTACTATCAAATACCTTAAGTCTAATTAAAAATTAGAAAAAGTGCCCCATTCCAACGAAAAGCAACAATAATATTTCAGTCCTAAAATGTATGTCAAACAAATTTATACACCAAAATATGTAGGAACTATGATAACTTATAAAAAAACTTTTTTGTCATAAACTTATTTTGTGTTTGTATTTTTTTCTTTTGTTTGTGCCCCGGGTTAAAAAAAGTTCTGCGTCCGCCACTGGGTGTATGCTTAGAATTTTATGGATAAACGGAAAGTCTTATGGCAGGAGTTGCAAGACCATTTCGATTCACCTATCATACGTAGCAAACCATATATAATATTTGGAGACTTTAATAAACTCTAGATATAGAAGAACACTCTAAGGTGGATGATAACCCATTGGTTATAGCTGGTATGCTTGATTTCCATTATAGTGGTGAATCATTGTTCCCTCTTAGATATGGCTTCTCATGGGCCATTATACATTAGGTGCAATAGGCGAGAAAATGATCTCATCATGAAAAAATTGGATTGTGTGTTGATAAATGATGTATGCCTGCATAATTTTCCCAATTTGATAGCATTTTCAAAGCCGGAGGATGATATGACCATATGCGTTGTCGAATAAAGTTAAAGGGAGAAGAAGGAAGTAGTATAAGAGAGCGAAAACCGTTTAAATTCGTAAATATTCTTATTGAAGTGGATGAGTTTAAACGGCTGGTTGATAGCTATTGGAAGGAAACAGAGCTCCTATTTTTTGTCCATGTCAACACTATTTCGTTTTTCAAACAAGTTAAAGGGGCTTAAAAGCCTATGATCAGGAATCTGGTTACGGTGCGGTTAGGCATTCTGGTAAAGAAGTCAAAAGGAGCCTACATAACCCTCTGTAAGAAACAGAAAATTAAAAATTTTGGTCTCCTATGTCACCAAAGTGCACTTATCGTTTCGGTCAACTGTCGTGAGAGAACTCCACAGTTAAGCATGCTTGAGCTGGAGCAATTTTAGGATGGGTGATCTTCCGGGAAGTGATTGTCAGAACTGTGTAAGTGAGGACAAAACACAGGAAAAGATCATGGGGTAATTTGTAGGGTCGGTAAACAAGTCTTTAAAGCCTCTCGGATGTAGCTAACCGACCGTTAGACAGGAGTGGAAATAATGGCCCGAGAGAGGACGTGGGTGCTCACTAATACAAAATTTGTAACTCCCTAAACTCATACTTTGTATTGGGTGAGGAGGGAGAATCAGGAGAAACGGAGATGGTGCTCCATGTTTCTGTTTCAGAGCCGAGCCACCTAAAGGATCTAAGTGAGTCAGTTCATGTTCAAGAAGTTTCTCAAAGAGCCGTGTCTCAAGGTTTAAGTTGCCTCTACGTCCATCCCTACCTCGTGGATCAATAACAACTCATAAAACGGTTTTACATCTTCTTGCTTCATCGGCTAGGGACCTCTCTAGAGATCATAGCAAGAAGATTTCCCCCAAACATTCTTAATGTTGGGTTTCTTTTGGAATGTTCGTGGTCTAAACAAATCTTCAAAACATTCTATAGTTAAAAAGTGGGTGGAGAATAATTTCTAGTTTGGTTGTTTGATTGAGACGAGTTGGTGAGATGAAGGCGGCGCAGAGATTGGGGAGACAGTTTTTTAATGGGTGGTTAATTATGAAAAACTACAAATACAATCGAAGAGGTCGAATTTGGGTCGTTTGGCATAGTAAGGTGGTATTAAGCCTTTTCTATAAGAGTTGTCAACTATCTACTTGCTCGGTGAACTTAGAAGGACTAGTCGACAAATTGATTTGTACGTTTGTGTATGCATCAAATGATGTGTAAGAACGTAAACCTTTCAAATTTATAAATGTGCTCACATAAATGGAGGAGTTTTTACCACTGGTCGAAAACTATTACAAGGAAATAGAGTATTTGTTCTCATCAACATCATCACTGTTTCGTTTCTCGAAGAATCTTGAAAGCTCTAAAGCCTAAGTTGCTTAGTTTGGCAAAAGAAAGACTGGGGAATTCAGTAAAGAATGCGAGAGAAGATTATGACAATCTTTGGCTAAGGCAACAAGCTAACTTAACCAACCTTACACCACTTTTGATGGCCGAAGAGAATGAAGCTTATCAACGATGGGATTATGTGGCTAGCCTAGAAGAGAAGTACCTTAAACAGAAGTCAAAACTTCATTGGTTACTGGTGGAAGACAGGAATAACAAAATTTTCCATCGAACAGCTGTGACCCGGGAAGCAAATATTTGTATTAAAGAAATTTTGTATTAAGATGGCATAGTAGTTGTTGGAGAGAAGAGAAAAAATCAGAGAGAAAGATATTCAGATATTTTCTCATTGTTCCGAGTGATTTTGGGGGTACTATGGTGGAGAAGCTCCAGGATCTACTACATTTTAGGTGCTCGGAAGTGGAGCGACAAATGCTCACTCTTGTGGTCATGGGGGAATAAGTAAAGAAGGTTCTTTTCTCGATGCCAAAGGATAAATCTCTTGAACTGGATGGTTATACCACATAATTTTATAAGTCAACGTGGGAGCTGATTGAAAAAGAATTCATCTTGGCGATTTAATCTTTTTGTGCAAAAGGTTTTCTACCAAAGGGTATTAACTCTACAATTCTTGCACTTATTCGGAAGAAGAAAAAGGAGCGAAGGAGATGAAGGATTATATACCTATCTTGTGTTACAACGTGATCTACAAAATTATCTCTAAAATCATAGTCAATTGACTCCCGCAGGTTCTCCCGAAATTCATTGCTGGAAATCAATAAGCTTTTGTCAAAGACCATCTTTTGATAGAAAAATTGCTGCTTGCTACGGAACTGGTCAAGGACTATCATAAAGATTCCATCTCAGCCCGTTGTACGATAAAGATAGACATTTCAAAAGCTTTCGACTTTGTCCAATGGTCCTTTTTGAACAAAGCCCTCTCAGGGTTGAACTTCTCACCTACCTTTATACATTGGATTATGTTTTGTGTCACTACAACTTCGTTCTCGCTCAAGTTAATGGGGAACTAGCAGGGTTCTTCACAATTTCAAGAGGTTTGCGACAGGGCTGCTCCCTTTCATCATATTTGTTTGTTATTTGTATTGATGTGCTATCAAACATGCTCGATAGAGCTGTAGAGGAACGATATTTTGGCTACCATCCAAGGTGTAAAACTTTGGGTCTCACTCACTCAAGTTTTGCGGATGATCTAATGGTTCTCTCGGATGGTAAACTTCGCTCGATAGAAGGTATTATTGCGGTTTTTGATGAGTTTGCAAAATGCTCAGGGTTAAAGATTAGCCTGGAGAAATTAACCCTCTACTTGACTGGAAACTCACCTAAATCTGTCTAAAAAATTGCTGCGACATATCCATTTGACATTGGGCACCTTCCGGTTTGTTACTTGGGGCTCCTAGTGATCACAAAACGTCTTACAACAGAAGACTACGCACTATTTCTTGAGAAGATCAAGAAACGTATTTAATCATGGACAGGACACTATCTATCTTCCGTGCGGCGTTTGAATCTGATCTCATCAGTCTTGTGGAGCATCTGTAACTTCTGATTGGCTGCATTTTGTCTCCCTCGAGATTGCACCGAAGGAATAAAGAAACTATGTTCAGCTTTCCTATGGTCGGGTGCAAAATTGAAAACGCAAAAAGCAAAAATCTCTTGGGACAAAGTGTGTAAACCGAAGCATGAGGGAGATCTTGGCCTGGGAAGGAAGCTAATAATGTATGTTGCTTGAAACTAATCTGGTGGATAGTATCTCATGGAAACTCTTTATGGGTTAAGTGGGTCAAAGTGTAAATCCTAAACAAGCATCCTCTAGTCGTTCAAAAGCACTACAAGCACGAGTTCTTGGATCTGGAAAAAACTTATCAAGTATTGAGAAGTAGCAAAGCGGTTCTATAAAGTGGAAGTGGGAATGTAGACCTCTCATCTTTCTGGTATGATCACTGGTCATCGTTGGATAGATCTTTTCATATTGTAGGTTCCAAAGAGTTATTGATATGAGGATTCTTCAAACAAGCTCGGTGGCGCTGATGTAAAAATCAATACCAACATTGATCTTACTATAGCTGAAAAACCTGCTAATCGACTTGTTAAACGACCTGCTGAGGGACTTGCTGAAGGACCCGCTGAAAGACTTCCTAATAGACTTCCTGAAGTACGTACTTTTTGTATCACGCCAGCATGTGCCAATTAAGGAAAGTAATCATTTCTTTCTCTTGTGCACGTCTCAAAGTCATATATGGAAGCCTAAAGATACTCTAAATCTTCTAGAAAGTGTCCCACATAACCTTAGCTGCATCTTTCCACACAAAAACCCGATGAACCATAACTTTCCTTTTCCGGGGCCGAATGAGATCAAATCACAACGACTCTATTCTAATCATCTTTGGCGCATCCAATAGATTCCTACAATGAATATGGACGTACCAAAGCAGCATCATTACTCGCTCAAGTTATCAAGACTCAAGAGGCACCACAACCTTCCTAATTTGGCCTATTCCCTCATTCAATTTTCAACGGTCATATTTTCATTTATTGTTGCAATTTTTTTTCTGTATTCTAGCATATAGATGTTGTAGTTGAACCCCTATATAAGCTCATCCTCGTTTTCATTTGTATTCGATCCATCAGCTAAGAATTAATCAGAAAAGTATTTTCTTTTAAAGTTTGTCTTTGAGTTTTATGCATTAGAAATTTGTGTGGATTCACTAAAATCTTGTGTATGTGCGGTTCAATTAGCTTGTGGATTCAAGTTGATATGTTCGTGGTTTGATTGTGGATTCATTCGACAAAACCTCCATCTTTCATCTCTACCATCGTCCACTGAATCATTCAAGCCGTAAGCCGAGAGACCGAGAAGTGTAAACCCTAGGTGAATTCTGAGGTTAGTGTGGATTCACTAAAATCTTGTGTATGTGGTTATCAATTAGCTTATGGATTCAAGTTGATCTGTTCGTGGTTTGATTGTGGATTCAATCAAGCGTGCTGAGTGTGGATTCATTCAATAAAACCTCCATCTTTTATCTCTACCATCGTCCACTGAATCATTCAAGCCGTAAGCTGAGAGACCGAGAAGCGTTAACCCTAGGTGGATTCTGTGGTTTGCATTAGGCGCAAGCTTGGACTAGCCATCGAAGAAGAAGACACTGTGCAGATTTTCTGAACTTAATGGAAGATGCTCTGTTTTTGTAGTGGCAAAAGCGTAATGAGAAGGCAGACACTGACTTATGGCGAGGGAAGAACAATATCTTTAAACCAAAGCTTTCGACAAAAGACACATGGAACCATATTAGAACGAGCTCTAACACAGTAACTTGGCACAAAGGGGTCTGGTTTGCACATGCAACTCCAAAGTACTCTTTTTGCGTGTGGTTGGCAGCTAAGACCGACTATTTTCGGGTGACCGCATGGTTAGACGCTATTATACCAAAATATTATCGTGGCTTAATGGTTGAAAATGTGCTATAAATCCAAAAGTTCAGAAGTTCAATTCTTCATGGGCTCTATTGTTTTTTAATGAACAAAACGACATCGTTTTGGCTCAATAGAAATTGCTACCAGAAAGTTATTAACGAAAACTTAACGATATGTCTGAAATGGCCAAATCAACAAAATTTGACCATTTTATCAATACGTCAAAAATTAAAATTTATGATTCAAATGCAATTTCGAAAGTCCATATTTTTATCGTCCCAAATTTAAATGGACATGTTTTTGACTAATTTTCCATTCTTTATCCGAGATAAAGTTGAGGAATTGTTTATTATTTTTGACAGTTGAGGATTTTTACTAACATTTTCTCCATATATTTAACATATACATATATGTACGAATAATCGTCAAACAAAACTATTTTAAATTAGTTAGTTCATAAAGAATATTAATAGTGAATTATAAAATTTAAAAGTAATTATATAAAATATATCTAACTGAAATTATTAATATAATTAACTAATCTCATGCATAGTAATTAGGCCTGGGCATAATACCCGAACCCGAAGAACCGAACCGAACCCGACCCGAATCCGAACCCGAAGTTTTAAAATACCCGAACGGGTTCTAAACTTCACAACCCGAAAACCCGAACCCAAACCCGACCCGAACTCGAACCCGAACAAGTACCCGAACATACCCAAATATAAGTACATAGTTATAATATATTAGTAATATTTATACTTGTAATAACCTAAGTGCCTAAATTATTCGGATGTTAAGATATTTCCGGATGTTTTAACTACTTTGGGTTACATTCGGGTATACAATACTTGAGTTTTATAGATTTTTTGAGTATTTATCAATACTTTGCATAGAATCGGATACAAAATTTCTAATACCCGAATCCGAAGAACCGAACCGAACCCGAACCAAAAAACCCGATCCGAATCCGAACCCGAAGTTTTAAAATACCCGAACGGGTTCTAAACTTCACAACCCGAAAACCCAAACCCGAACCCGACCCGAACTCGAACCCGAACAAGTACCCGAACATACCCAAATATAAGTACATAGTTATAATATATTAGTAATATTTATACTCGTAATAACCTAAGTGCCTTAATTATTCGGATATTAAGATATTTCCGGATGTTTTAACTACTTTGGGTTACATTCGGGTATAAAATACTTGGGTTTTATAGATTTTTTGAGTATTTTTCAATACTTTGCATAGAATCGGATACAAAATTTCTAATATTTGGATACTTCGGGTAAACCCGAATCCGAACCCGAAATACCCGATCCGAATCCGACCCGAACCCGAAGTTTTAAAATACCCGAACGGGTCTTAGTTTTCTAAACCCGAAAAACCCGAACCCGAAAAACCCGATCCGAACCCAACCCGAATATCCGAACGCCCAGGCCTAATAGTAATCACAAAGTCTAGAAATACATATATCATTTGGAAGAAGTTATATGGTGGCATCATAAGGTGGTTGGAGACAAGTAGAAATCAAGGATAGATAGTTGATTCTTATGAAAAGTTTGCATTTTAATGTAAGAAACAGTGGCTTTTTCTTTTGAATATAATTTAGTATTAATTTTTTAAAATATATATATTTAAAATTTTATATTCTATTTGTTTCAATTTATTTGTAGTTTTAAGAAAACAAATTTGTTGCAAAAAAAGTGTTGTAAATGTTGTTTTCAACTTTTTATGTTTAAATTTTAATTTTTTTGACCAATAATATTTTATTATATATTTTTATTGGTTGAATTAGTTGTAATTAATAATGTTTTATGTAAAAGAGGTAAATTGAATAAGATTTTGGTGATTTTTTAATTAGTGTGCAAAAAACTTAAACCACAAATAAATTAAAACAGAAGGAATATATGCACTGAATAACTGTAAATGTATTTTTTTTTTGGTTAAAATAACTGTAAATGTATTTATATATTTCGTTTTCTTATATATGTCCTAAATCTTATTAACAGAAAATGTTATTTTTGTAAGTAGTAGTATCCTGAAGAGCGATTTAATACTGATAACTCAGCAAAAGAAAAAGAAAAGATTTAAAAAAAAACTGCTAACTTCGCAAATAATGAAAGTGAAATAATGTATTTTTGATCAACAACACAAATATTCACTTCTTATTTTCTGACAATTTGCTTTTCTTACAGCTAAACGACACCGTTCAGTTCTGGTCACGACACAACTCTCCGAAACCGTACTTT
Source organism: Arabidopsis lyrata subsp. lyrata (assembly GCF_000004255.2). Taxonomy (NCBI): domain Eukaryota; kingdom Viridiplantae; phylum Streptophyta; class Magnoliopsida; order Brassicales; family Brassicaceae; genus Arabidopsis; species Arabidopsis lyrata. The sequence continues at coordinate 5,211,831 of NW_003302551.1, forward strand.
GATAGTTTGATTTCCTCCATGGTTCTTTTTATTTGACTAATATACCCTCACAAGTCAGCAATATTTACAATCAACTCTATGAGCCGTGTTGTTTGGACTTTGACCTCTGTGCGCTTCTTGTCACTAATCCATCAGACACGACCAAATGCTTTTATTTTTATTTTATCATAACTGAAAATAATGATTATTAATGACGATAAATATGATCTTCTTAATTTTTTAAAACTTGTCAACAAGTACGTAATCATGATTAACACGTTAAGATTTAATAGTGACACGTATTAGGAAACTTTACCTGTCACTCCACGACATCACCCTTATAGTTTAGCAGACTGCCACGTAAATTAAACGATCTTGGAAGAATCATTATTCGAAAAGTCAAAACCCAAAATTTTCTTCTAATTTTTCGAAACATTTTCAGCAAACACAGAGAATAAATTTACAATAATGTTTTATATAATACAAACTTGGTTGATAAGCAATAATTAATGCTATTACAGCTCATAAGTTGACTAAGCAATAAAAGAAAATGTTTAGTTTTAAATTTGAAGAGATGATAAAGACGGAAAATAAAAACGAGGATTCTCTTTTAATTTTTTCTTGGGTATAAAAATCATGAATTGCATGGTTGGTCCATAATAAAGATAAAGTTTTGTTGGCTTTTATTTGCTTGTAAGCATAAGCATGTGGACCTAAGAAATACAAGAACTAATTAATAATCAATGGGATTAAAATCAAATGGAAAACCCTAACTAGCTTACTGTTTACGTGTCAAAGAGAATATTTTTACTTTTGTTTATTCTTACGTTAACTATAAATTCCGTTATTGCCTAAGCATATATAGTATCTGATATAATCTTTATTCGGTGAATTAAGTATTAATGAGACAGTGAGCAAATGACAAACAAAACTTTTTTACAGTTCTTTAGTTCAGCGCGAAAGTAACCGAGTATAGAAAAATACAATGAACACATATAAGCTTTGAATGATAATATATAGTTTGTTTATAGCATTTGTTTTTTTTTTTTTTTTCCAAAATTATTAAATTATCCAATCAAGATTGTAGAAAAATAGATTTCTTTAAAAAAGAATTACGGAATTTAGATTTCGAGAGTTTTGATCTTCAAAAAACAAAAAGATGAGAATTTTGAAAATTTCTAAACAAAATCTAAAAACCCACTTTTATAAGTTTTTGAGAGTGTTAAGAGACTTCATTTTCTGATATCCATTTACTTCTTTTGTTTTAGTTGCCTTTTTCTTTGTACAATCCAAAAACCGAAGACCCAAATGTATAATCTAAAACCACTTTAAAACCCCAAGTATTCATGCTCATTCTCACATGCACATTCTAAAGGGAGGTAAGTACATAAACTTCATTCTCACATGCACATTCTAAAGGGAGGTAAGTACATAAACTTAATAAGATGGTCATTCCCGTCTTAATCTTAATCAAATTTGGACATTAACTCTTAACCGGTCACCAAGATCCATTGACTACCATACGATATTAATGGATAATCTATAACAATTTTATTCATAAGATGATCCATATATAAGGTACTCTTTTGGCAAAATCTACATCGAAATCCAAATGGACACTTAACTTCAAACAAAAAAAAAAAATCCTATATAACGCTGTTAATACTATATATTCAGATTTGAGAAATTAAATGGTTGAAATATATGAGAGATCAGTACAACGTTTAGTGGCCCCTTTTAAAGAACAAGTATCAATGACCCTATCACCCAAGAATCGGACTACAAAATCTTTAGTGGGTCCAATAATTGTTTACCAAAAATTTCATATATCTACTGTTACTACTTATATCATATAGCTTGGAGGCATAATTACTTGCATACTATTTATTTTCTTTAGTTCATTTGAGAAATGTGTTTACGAATGCATTTAAAATTATAGAAATATAACACACCAAAGTATCGTACCAATCGTCAGTTTTTGCTCTTTATCTTCAAGTCACACATCACACAAAATTTCAGAATATAACACACCATAGTATCGTACTATTTAAAACTTTCATTCTTTCAAATGAGCTTTATGTAAAAACATGGTGTATGTTCAAATCGGTAAAAGATAAAGAAAAGAAAAGGGAATCTGTAAGAGAGCCAGTATTCTTGTGTCATGAGCATATATTTAGGGATGTGATTAATGATTTTGATTTGAAATTGGGCAAAACTGAAAATATGGTATTGTTAAGGGTGGGATCTGATGAGTTGTTGGGAAGAACACATGCATGAGTTGTTTGGGCTTTAAAATCACATCAAATAATTGTCTGTTTTGTAGGGCACAATGTGTCCTATGTTAGGTGTAATCAAAACTCCTTCCATAGACAGCTCGAGTAATTTTAATATACCAATATAAAACCATTCTGTTATTATATACTTCATCCGTTTTAAAATATAAGACGTTTCGGAGAAATTTTTTGTTTCAAAATATAAGTTGTTTTCAAGTTTCCATGCAAATTATATATTATTTTAATATTTTATGATTATTTTTATTATGCAGTCTGTTTTATGATTGGCTGAACTTTTAAAAAGTAGATCTTCTTAATCGGCGTGCTTTTAGCTAAAACGCCTTATATTTTGAAACGGAGAGAGTATCATGTTAAGAAAAAAACAGATGAAGATTACCAAAAAACAAAAAAAAAAAACAGATGAAATTTCTATTTAGTTTATAGTTTTAAAATCAAATCGAATATAAAAATCACATTAATTAGAGATTCTTTTTATCAAAAACTTTGCAGTTTTAAATAATAGCAATGTCTTTGTCTAAGATTGTGAATTTAAATGTAAGTACAAGAATAATTCTTTTTTTTTTTGGAAATTGAATGTAAAATGTATTCAAAACCAAAAAAACGTTTTTACATCGAATGCTATCTCTATTTGAATGTTTGAAAGAGATTAACACACGAATAATTCAATAATGTCATTCATTTTAAGTAAGAGTTTATGACACTTAAAAATCTTAGTTTGGGTCCGAAATATTTCAGATAGTAGATCTTGCAAATCAATAAGTCAGATTGTCCATGATGTGTCTACAAATATTAGAGATCTCACTTTATGTGAAGGCTAATCTTAATTTACTCAAGATTAGGCCTGGGAAAAATAACCAAACCAAAATTTCTGAACCGAACCGAACCGAGATTTTCGGTTTTCGGTTCAGTTTCGGTTAAGAGATGATAACCGATCAGATGGAATTATAATATGCAATCGGTTATCGTTTTGGTTCTGTTCATCCTAACCGAACGGTTACCCTAATTTAACCGTATCCATATTACCCAAAATTAACCAAACTACCCGATCCGATTTAACCAAAATTAACCGAACTACCTGTAGTACCCGAAATAAACCGAACTAACCGACCCGATTTAACCAAAATTAACCGAGTTACCTTTATTTATCCGAATTAACTGCGATAATTGACCCTATATAACAGAATTAACCAAAATCAACCAAATATCTGAAATATTCGGTTAATTTCGGTAACAAAAGAAAATACCCGAAAAATCCGATAACCAAACCCCGTTTAATATTTCGAACTACCCGACTAACCGAATTACCCGAAAAATCCGATAACCGAACCCCGTTTATTAATTTGCGGTACCATTACTCAAATTTCGAACTACCCGACTAACCGAATTACCCGACCCAAATTATCCTACCTGACCCGAAGTCGCAGGCCTACAAGACATTCGTAAATTAATTCTTCATTTTTCTTAAAGGATCTCAATTTAAAATGTAAGCTAATCTTTAAAATTGACGCTTGCACTAAACAAAGCGAAGCAGAGAAACAAAGCTTTGAAAAATAATGCAAGATTATTAAGAAAAAAAATCGAAAAACAAAACAAAATTCCATAAATTAGACTAGAGAGTCAGAAACTCTTATTAGAGATGAAAAAAGAGAAAAATAAGACATACTCATAAAAAAAAAAAAGAACACGACCGGTGTTGTTTAGACACTTAGCCACCGCTAAAAACATAAATAATGATTAGAGTTTCTTTTTTAAAGGAAAAAAAAACCATAAATGACGCTATATAGAAGGATCTAGAAGATCACAAGATTAATAACAATATATTGTACATATATTACATTCATCATAGTTTAGAAACTCTTTTTACTATATAATTCTATGTAACCTAAAGCTTATGATTATGAGAGTTAATATACTATTTCCTAAACAATAATATGATCTTCTCTCATCAACATGGTATCAGAGCAGGTTATTCTCGAGTTTCGATCTAACGATTGAACTCGTTCTTTATTTCTCTATCTCATTCTTAAGCCTACGTGCTTCTATATCTTTTTCTTTTCACTAAGTCTTAAGGTTCTATGCGTCTCTTTCAAGAACTTTGAGTTGTTTCCACCGTGACGGCCTCCAACACCTCAATCGGCCCAACTTCTTCTCTACGTATCTTGAGGACACCACTCACTCTCTATGCTTTACGCACCTCACCGCCCATCAAAAGCTGATCCGCGGTTAAGTCACAAGACTTCATTAAGCTATACGCTTCTCAACGATTTGTTGTCGTTCATGATCCAAAGTTGATCATAAGTTTCTAAGTCGTTCACGACTTCTCTTAAGCTATATGCTTCCACGCCTTCATAGTCATGTACTCTCCGAGGCGTCATACGGTAAATCCGTCTAACCGCATGGTTCAAGCGTAATGCTTCTTTCCCTCGTACCAATTTTGTCGCTACATATGGTCAATCTCAAGCCATCACTTCCGCTTCACTCCACCACACCTTGAGCTTGAGGGGGCGTATAGAAGAATCTAGAAGATCACAAGATTAATAACAATATATTGTACATTTATTATTTAGATATTCATATATTACATTCATCATAGTTTATGAAACTCTTTTGCTATATAATTCTATGTAACCTAAAACTTATGATTATGAGAGTTAGTATACTATTTCCTAAACACTAATGTGTTCTTCTCTCATCAGCACGCTAGAGTTTTTAGAAGAAAATAAGAATCATAATAAGTTGGTTAATCCCAAATCCAATTTGTATCAAAGGGAAAATAAATTTGCTTTATATAACAACCTCTTGAAACAGAAAACCCTCTACTGCAGATAGAGGCTCTCATTTGCTTCTTCATCTTTTAACCGGTTTAATTAGCAATCTCCAAAACCAGAAATAACCACCTGACTCAACTCAGACCGATCAAACCAATTAGAAATTAAATAAGAAACACCAAACCGCAACATTTTGAGTAATCTTATGTTTCTTTGCTTTCAGATGCGCGGCTCAACAAAGTTCCAGAGCTATTTCACAACTCAACCAAATCACGAGAACTTGGATAGTGTTGTAGTTTCTGTACAGTTTTAAGAGATTATCAATATCGTAATGTTTTTAACGGACTTTGGAAAGGCTTTCTTGTAACACGAATTGTTATTTTTAACTAACACAGGAAGATGGAACTGATACGACTTACGAGCCAAAGGTTTCTTCTTTGAACTCGTAAAGACAAGAGATAATTTAAGCAAAACCTTCCCTTTAACACAAGTCTCCCTTACAAACCAACCTCATGCTCTCATGCTCAGGGCTGACTTGCCTAATACCATTTTTTCTCTCCCAAGTTTCTACAAATGTTGAATCACTTTTGTTTCTTTGGAATGATTAGGTTCTTGATAATGAACTTGAAGAGTGTAAGGAGAAGTTCAAAGAGTTTGAAAGGCAGGACGTTAAGCACAAGGAGGACATGAAACACGTGAAGCAAAACGTCAAGAAACTCGAGGATAAACTTGAAAAGGTTGGTAGTTTTTATGCAGGATTCATCCAAAATCAGTGATATGAATGAATAAGCTTGTTCATTTGATTAGAATTCTGTCATTTTTGCAACAGTGGAAAGCTTATATAGAGAAGAAGAAACATGAAGCAATTGAAGCTCGGAAAGTCCAAGAGGTGCTTTAATCTGGACATGAGTGTAATACACACAGCTTAGATGATGAAACTGAGAGTATCCATCTTAACTTGTGCAGGAATCACTTAAAGAACAAGAAACACTTATCCCACTTAAAGAGCATGCATGCAGCCAGAGAAAAAGTTGCTGAGCTCAAATCAGCAATGAATTCTGAGAAGAGTCAGGGTTGATAGTTGTAGAAAGATTCGAGAGAGAAACAAAGAAGATGATGAAATTCTGTTATACTCTCTTAAAGAAGTTTGTTACAATGGAACCCTCTATTTATAAGGGAGAGTTCCGGTTAACTGAAATAACCACACTCGGTTATCAGTTGATATTAAACCAATCTTATACACTAATATCCTCCCTCAAGATGAGATGTATATGGAGAGAAGACTCATCTTGCCTATAAGAGATTGGAAAAGAGCAGGATATAGTGGTTTCGTAAGAACATCGGCGATCTGATTTGTAGTTTGCACATGCAAAGTCTTCAGCAAGCCTTGGTCTATCCGATCACGAGTAATGTGGCAGTCATTCTCTACATGTTTCGTACGCTCATGGAAAACGGAGTTGTTGGCGATGTGAATTGCTGCAGTAGAGTCACAAAAAAGAGGAACATGTTTGTTTTGAGGTACCTGAAACTCATTGAGTAACTTCACAAGCCAAGCTATCTCCTTGCTTCCCATGGCCATCGCTCTATACTCAGATTCAGCAGAAGAAGCAGAGCATACATCTTGTTTCCGAGATTTCCAAGAAATCAAAGAACTTCCAAGGAACATACAATAACCTGATGTAGATCTTCTGGAGTCTTGACATGAATTCCAATCAGCATCAGTATATGCCTTGAGACACAAGTCTGAAGTAGCAGAGTAAAATAAACCCAGTCCAATGGTTCCTTTTAGATAATGAATCACTTTGTAGGCTGCCTTTAAATGTGAGGCTTTAGGAGCTGATGAGAATTGACACAATCTATTGACCGCATATGTAATGTCAGGTCTTGTAATCGTCAAATACATGAGCTTCCCAATCAATCGTCTATAAACTTCAGGATTCTGTAACTCTGGTTAATCGCTGTGAAGAGCTAGTTTCACACTCGGTTCCATAGGAATAGTGGAAGGTCTGCAACCCAATAAACCAGTCTCTTCTAATAATTCCAGTGTGTACTTTCTCTGACAAACTGAAATTCCTTTCTTCGATCTAGCAATTTCCAGGCCTAAGAAATACTTAAGAGGACCTAAGTCTCTAAGCTTAAATGCCTTTGCTAAATCAGTCTTTAATTCCTCTATAGCAACATCATTATTCCCAGCAATAACAATGTCGTCAACGTATACTAGTAAAGCAGTGTAGATATTACCAGATATACGAGTGAATAGAGTATGATCCGCATGTGATTTCTTGAAGCCAAGATTCATCAATGTTGAGCTGAACTTCAAGTACCATTGCCGTGATGCTTGCTTTAATCCATACAAGGACTTTTGTAATTTCAATACTGCATTCTGAGGTAAGATTCCTCCCTGCTTCATAGAATATCCTGGAGGCAAACTCATATAAATCTCCTCATTTAAATCACCATTGAGAAAGGCATTTGATATATCCAACTGATGGAGACTCCATTCCTTAGCAGCTGCAACAGAAAGTAATGTTTTCACTGTTGTCATTTTGGCCACTGGTGAGAAAGTATCACCATAGTCTTCACCTTCCTTTTGTGTATACCCTTTAGCCACTAGGCGTGCTTTGAACCTCTCTAGACTTCCATCAGCATTAAGTTTTACTTTGAAAACCCATTTACAGCCAATAGGTTTCTTACCATCAGGGAGAGTGCAAACTGACCAGGTATCAGTTGATTCCAACGCTTCTATCTCTATTTCCATAGCATCAAGCCACTCTTTGATTTTCTTAGCTTGTGCATAAGTACAGGGTTCTGGATACTTATTTACTGCACAAATATAAGCAGTGAATTCTTCAGAGAGCTGAGCATAGTTAATGTAGGCTGAGATAGGATACCTGACATCTTTCTGTACATCCGGAACTGCATTACAATAATATTCCTGTAAGTAACCAGGTGGTTTTGACTTCCTTTTAGACCATATGTCCACAGTTTCATTAGAGGAAGGTACAGAGTCCACTGTCTTACTATCAACAGACAAGGATTCTTCTGAAATGACATGAGGGACTGTAGTAGACACTGATTCATCAAAAATATCTTGGGGAATGTGTTTCTTATCAGCAAAAGGGTATATAGCTTCAAAGAAAACAACATGCCTTGAAACGTGAATACTATTAGTTTCCAAATCAAGTAACTTATAGCCTTTATACCCTGCAGGGTAACCAAGAAATACACAAGCCCTGGCTCTAGACTCAAATTTGTGTCGCTGATGAGTACTTGTTGATTGATAGCACAAGCATCCAAAGACTTTAAGTAGAGAGTAGTCAGGTACCTTGTTGTGGAGAAGTTCAAAAGGAGATTTGTTTGAGAGGAGAACACTTGGCAAACGATTGATCAGAAACACGGCAGACAATATGCAATCTCCCCAAAACTCCAATGGTATACAAGACTGAAACATCAAAGCTCTTGCAACATTCAGTATGTGTTGGTGTTTTCTCTCCACAACTGAATTCTGTTGAGGTGTCTCAGGACATGAGTGATATGAAATAATCCCTTTATCTCTGTACAATGAGTCAAATTTCAACTCAGGGGCATTGTCTGACCTTACTGCTTTCACATTAATCTGATACTGAGTTTCTACCATTGTAAGAAATCCAGGGAACAGAGTTAAAACTTCATTCTTAGCCTTCATCAAGTATACCCATGTTGCCCGACTATAATCGTCTACAATAGTCAAGAAGTACCTGAAGCCTTCAACAGTTGGTGTTGCAAACGGTCCCCAAGTGTCTATATGAACCAAATCAAAAGCATGCTCAGACATGTTATTCTTAGAAGGAAAAGTAAGACGCTTTTGCTTCGCTTGTTGACAAACTGCACAATGAACAATCTCATTTTTATTTCCTTTTCTCAAACCAAGTACATTGTGTAGTACATCAATCTTTTCAAATGAGGGATGTCCTAATCGGCTATGCCAAAGAGCATTATCAACAATAGCATTGCAATTCGCATTTACTGAAACAGAGGAGCTATTATCTAAACTAGAACATTCAGCAGGACTAGTACTCAAGACATATAAGCCTCCAATTTGTTTCCCTTCACCAATCTTCTGCTCCTTGATAGGATCCTGAATTACACAGCAACCCTCATCAAAATATACTTTTGATTTCAAATCTTTAGTCAATTGACTTACACTGAGGAGATTAAGTCGAAATTGAGGAATATATAACACATTGTATAGTGTGATATACTCATTCAACTTAATAATCCCTACTCCTGCTATCTTGACATTATAACCAGTAGGCAATGTGACTTCACTACGCAAATCATCAGATAGGCTTTCAAACAAATTTCTATCAAAAGAAACATGATGAGTTGCACCACTATCTATGATCCAAGTGTTAACAGTCAACATTTTTCTAGAGGTTGTCAAAACACATAGCAACCACAGAATAGAGGGAGAGAAAGAAATACCATTAAAAGCAGAACCATCATTATTACTAGTGCTTGCAACAGAGGCAATAGTAATTGGTTGTGCAGGGTTATGGAGTTGTTTACTGAAATAGGCAATCACATCTTGTATTTGAGTCTTTGACATGTTTTCTACCAATTCAGCAATACCATCTGGTCCAATCCCTTTAGTATTCATTGTTTTTCCATCAGTCAAAGCGAGATTAGCAACAACGGGCTTTGATTTCTCTGGTGGTGTAACATTCTTCTGCTTGTGTTTAAAATCCAATGGATAACCGTGAATCTTGTAACAAGTGTCTTTCGTATGTCCAGTGTAACCACAATGAGTACACTGTACTTTAGGTGCTTTAGGAGGATAAGAACGAGTAGCATTCACAGCAAATTGCGCACTAGTAGAAGCTGCAACTTGAAATGCAGATGCATTAGTAACAGTAACCATACTCCTTTGACTATGATCTTGGTCCAAGAGGTTGTAAATTTCTGCTAAATCAGGAATTGTTTTCTTCATGATAATCTGACTGCGTATAGTTGCATAAGATTCATTCAATCCTGCAAGAAACTTCACAATCTTGGCATGATCAGCCTTAGAAGCAGTAGCTACACAACATTTGCAATTCTGGCAAGTATCCGCACAACTAGCACCATCCAAATCATCCCATAATGTTTTCAATGATGTATAGTACTCAGAGAGACTCATAGATCCTTGTTGTAATCCCCATATCTGCTGAGTCAAATGATAAGATCTAGGAAGATTCGTAATATGAAATCTTGTAATCAAATCTTTCCAAATTTCTGCAGCATCATTGAATCGCAATATACTTTTGTAAATTTGTTTGGTGACAGAGTTCAATATCCACGATTTAACCATACTGTTACATCGAGACCAGACGCGAAAGCTAGGATCGAATTCAGGAGGTCGTGGTAAAGTACCGTCAACAAACGCAATCTTGTTTTTAGCATCCAAAGCAACAAACATCGTAATCTTCCAAGACGAGAAATTAGATCCATCAAGTACCTCAGAGACTAGAGTATTACCAGGACTATCGCTGTTTGACAGAGCAAATGGCGAATAATGAGCATCCGTAAAGTCAAACTGTGGTAAAGGATGAATCGGAGGTCTTGATACGAAATTTGGTTGAATCGGAGGTGAAATCGGTGGAATCGGTGAAGAAGAAACACGATCTGGAGTCTTCTCAGCTGAATTTTTAGTAGATCTTCTAGTACGACGCCGCAATTTCTCAACGGAAACCATCGCAAGATCTTTCAGCTGAATTTATAAAGAATTGATCGGAGAAGAGAGTGAAAACGAGAGAATCGATGAGATTTGCGAAGGAAAAACTCGAAGATCCATAGAATTTTGATCGAAATTGTTGAGTTTTCTGACTCAATGCTCTGATACCATGATAGTTGTAGAAAGATTCGAGAGAGAAACGAAGAAGATGATGAAATTCTGTTATACTCTCTTAAAGAAGTTTGTTACAATGGAACCCTCTATTTATAAGGGAGAGTTCCGGTTAACTGAAATAACCACACTCGGTTATCAGTTGATATTAAACCAATCTTATACACTAATAAGGGTGATGTTGTGAAAGCAGTATTACGTGCGAAGGAGAACAATAAAATTGAAGGAATATATGGAAGGATGGGGGACTTAGGTGCCATTGATGGTGAGTATATTGGTGGTCTATCATTTCTCTAGATACTATTTGGATATAAGTCATAGAGCAGTCCTTTCTTTTTGTTGTTTAGTTGATTGATGAGCATAAAGACAGCATTGACTGAAGCAAAGTCCAATTATGAAAACCTGAAAATGTCGGTAGATGAGTTGAAGGCATTTAAATCGTTGGACATTTCGTGAAAGACCGAACTAAAGATGCTCAGTTCATTATCATCAGGTCAGTTCAATCTTCTAGTTCAATCAGTTCTTGACTTATTCAACTAGGTCAGTTTTTGATGTCTATAATGGTGAAATGTGTTGCAGTCTGAGGACCAACATGTTTGAGTTAGCAGATAGATTGGTGGGAATCTACAAATTAAACAGATAACTGTACAAAGAGCATTACTATATATCAATCCAGAAAACAAAGCCTACGATTTTTGAAAGAACAAAGCCTGATTTATAGAGGGTAACAAACAACCATAAAACTCCACCAAAATCCATGAATTATGTCAAACCTCTAAAAAGAAAAACAAAACTAAGTGGTTACCATATTCTTCATGCCCTTCTTGGTAATCAGCGGGAGCGCCATGACGAGACGTAGAGTAATATATACGTGATATGTGTCAATTTGTTCATAGCCAATTATTTTTGAGTTAGAAACTCATGATACTTAATGAGGGTACCTTGCATTAGACGTTTCCACCTAGACCCTAACAGAATCTTCAGTTGTGGTCCCTTCACATTGTCTTAAACAATCCATTTACTTACTTGCAGCAGCTGTATATCCAACAACTTTATAAGAACGAAGAGAATCAAAATATAAACTGAAGAGCAATTGAAACTATATTCTTACCTATGCTTCTGTTTGCTTTACATCACTGTCTTCACACTACGAACTGTGATCAGTCTCATAGCCAAGATCACTAACCTCGCAGTCTTTCCACTGTTCAATTTCACTGCTAAGATCACTATCATCGCAGTCTTCCCACTTTTCACTGCCAAAATACTTATCATCGCTATATGGACACTCTTCATTGTATTCAGTCTCATTACCGTCACTGCTTTCATCGTCCTCAAAGAATCGTATACCACATCCTTTTAGTTTGAGCTGACAGTTTTTATGAGTAAGATGGAATTGTATATCCACGTGATCATAGTTAAGTTCAGCTAGAGGAGCATTGTCATCGTTTAGAGGGAAACAACACTCAAATATAACCATATGACTAGCTTTCTTATATGCTGAGAAGACATGGTGTTGATTAGGGGGATCAAAGTGGTTTCCGAGGCTGTCTATGAACCGACAACATACCTGGAATTTGGATGGACTATCTATGAAAATAGATTCGGAATCAACCAAGGCGCAAGCCCTAAATATGAAGAATGGTTGACAAGGAGAGATGTGAAGAAGAGGTACATTGATCAGAGAGGCTCCAATAGTTTGGTGAGTGAAATATGAAGGCACTTCATCACACGAAAACTCGAAGAAACCCGATTGTTCCATAAGGAGAGCTTCTTGATCCACTTTGAAGCAGTTGATGAATTTGATACAGACTGGTAAGTGAGTATTGTTGGTCACTGAAGTTGGACTATTATTCAAGATGACTTCACTCAACTCCCCACAGTCTGAAAAGTCAACCATCTCAAGATGTTTGAGTTTAGAAATGTTTAGGGAAACATACTTCAAATTTTTTGCATTCTGACATACTTATGAAGCTTAGATTTATGAAGTTCTCTATCCACCAAGGAACCTCTTCAATCGCTGTTTCGTTGAGAAAGAGCTCAGAGATATTGGTTGAAATATCAGGAAAACACCTCAGCTGTGAGCATCCACTAAGATCAAGGCTATACAGAGATTTGAGGTTGATTCCAGTTGGAAGAGTCTCAAGATTTTTGCAGTTCCAAATACTCAATTCCTCTAGTTTATGGAGATTATGAATTGAAGAAGGAAGCTCCACCAAAGTAGGGATATTCGAGAGATAAATTCTTGTCAAAGAAGGAGACACCATCTTCAGGAGGGGTGTAAGCGGCTGAACCAAAGACAAAACAACTTTTAACGATTTTTATGAGCAACAGTTGTCAGTTCGCAAATTACTGTAACTAGTGTGTAGCCACGCTCCGCATGACTTGTTGCAGAACTTTGTTTGTATAAACAAACTAAAATGTTAAGAGAAAAAGCTAAAGAATAAGTAAGTTTACTTTCTAAAGTTCTTTTTGAGTTTTTATATATTAATTTATTTTATCAGAAACATCTCAAAATATATCCTTACTAAAAAAATAGAAAATCATTGGATCTAAATATTTTCATAATTTTATAACTGGTTATAAAATATGAAATTTTTAAAACCTTACCTATTCAAATTTATGATATATATTCACATCTAATTTATATGAAAACTAAAATAAATTAATCTCAGTAATTAAAAAAGTGAAAAATTTAATTCATAATTTACAGGTTTAGTATTCAAGTAATTTTTTTTTTTTGCTTAATTTTTTTTACTTATTCAAAACGATATCATATTGAAAAAAAAAATCATGAACTAAACGGCCGATTTGACCGATGAATACCGATTTTGAACATCTAAACCGGTAAACCGATTTGATTCACCGATTTTACTAAAAACTAAAGTCTGGAGGTTCATGAGCGCCTAGGCCAAATTTTTTAACATTGGTATCACCTATCTATATGGGCTATATTTAAACAGAGGCCATAAACATACTATCAAAAGCCTGTGAAAACAGTCCTACCAGTCTACCACATTAACTTCTTTAAAAAGAAAAGAGTCCCTATAAAAGTGAATTTAAAAATGGCTTACATACCTGTTCTCTTTCCCACAATTTCCCACTCCTCATTTCACACATCCTAAGATTCACGAGATTCTCCAAATGCAAGTTAGAAGGTAATTCTTCTATGGTTGTTCCATATAGATCGAGCGTTGAGATGTTGCTTGAGATATCAGGAAAACTCTTTAACCGTGAACATCCCATGAGATTGAGGTCGTAGAGAGATTGGAGATTAATTCCAGTAGGAAGAATCTCAAGATTTTCGCAACGTTCCATATGAAAATCGTATAATTCATTGAGATACTGAATTGAGGAAGGAATCTCCATCAAACTCGAGCAATCGTTGAGAACAAGTTTCTCAAGATTTGTGGCCATAGAAAGATCTGGGATTTCTATCAGGTTTTTGGATCCCCACAAATTTATTTCCTTGAGCCCTGTAAGTGGCTGAAGTTTATTTAAGTTAGACATCAGTTGAAACGACAAAACATTATAAGCTCGATGTTATTTAAAATCTACTAAAATCTTACATGAACTCCATCCCACAACTTCTCGAGTTTGCTCCACCGCATTACGAGTTTAACGAGGTTTTCAGGATGAAAGTTTGAAGGCATACATCTCAACGGGTATTTTTCCCAACTTAGTAATCTTAGCTTAGGAGGGAAATGATCAAAACCTTTTGATAAGTGCCATCTTATTTCTTTCTTCTGCCGCTTTGTGAAAAACTTTAGAAAAAAGAGATTACGCATCCCTTTGAAAGCATTCTCATGTATATGTACTTCATCAATTTCATCTATATCCAATGATATACCTAAAACATTTTTAGTACCCTGAAATTATAATAAAAATAAAAGAGGGGAAAAAAATCATTAATTAGCTTAATTAACAAATGCCTTAATATTATGGTTGATTAAATGACATGCTTTAAGTCTTATAGCGTGAGATACGTATATGACAAGAATACTAAACACTTACTTTGTTATCTTCAAGTACATCGCAAGTATCCTTCCAATCCACAAGAAACTCATGTTCTCCGGGCTCATTGGATTGCATACGAACAATCTCTTTTCCCATTTCTTGTAGCAAAGAGTGCATCTCCACTATATCGTAACTTTCATGGATAAGAGATTTATCAACGAGGTTTTTGAGCCCGATAGTAACATCCAAGTCACTATTTGCCAATAACAGCTTGATGTCATTGATTTTCTCACGATTAAAAAGACATGCAATGTGACGAAATATCGCTTTATCTTTTTTGTTATTTAATCCATCGTAGCTAACTCTTAGTGTTTTCTCAATTTTTCCATCCAAACCATTTCGAAGCCTTGGCAGCATATCCATCCACTCCTTTTTATCCCTACCTCGCAAATAGGAACTCAATATGTTAAGACCCAAAGGAAGATTACCGGCACGCAATGCAACTTCAGAAGCAAGTTCCAAAAACCCATCAGGCGGATACTTTTGCTTGAAAGTAGATCGACATAACATTTCAAGAGCAGCCTCTTCAGATGGGAGACGGACCTCGTAAATATGATCAATTTTATGCGCTCTTAAAAAGTGCTTATCTTTTGTAATGACAATGATTCTGCTCCCACATCCAAACCAATGAGTTTGACCCACCAAGGCATCTAACACCAGTTGATCATCCAAATCATCAATACAGATTAGAACTTTCCGGTTCTTTAGCCTCTCTCTCATTGCACCTAAATGATATACTTTTATGTCCTTTTTGTCTAAAATTTGAGACAGGAATTTTCCTTGCATATGTAACTTCAAGTTGTAGTCATCAGAATTGGCTTGAGAATAAATATTCATGCTCTTAGATATGAAAGCTCTATCGATGAAAATACTACCATGGAAGTGTCGAGAAAGTCGGTTAAATAGAGCTCTTGCAATGATAGTCTTACCAATCCCTGAGGAACCCCATATACCAACCATTCTCACTTCTTTAGATGCCAATTGCAACAATATACTCATTTCAGAAATATGATCTTCAATGCCAACAAAGTCCTCAAAATCCCTCGATGTAGTTAAAAGCAGCTTATCTAAAACATCATTGGCGATTTCTTCAATCATTTTTGCTTCATTAAACCTTACAAGAATATACAATTTCACAAACATGAAAAAATAAAATTTCAAGATAATATATAAGTTCAAATAAGTATTTATAAAACCATACCAAGTCGTAGAATGATATCCAAGAATATTAGCTACACTGGTCAAGGCTTCCTTCCATTGAATTTTCACCTCCTCTGTTTTGTTGTGACATGTTTTTTCAAAGATCTTCCCAAAGTCACCGGTCTGCTTCCTCACATGTGAAGGATCCAAACGGTAGAAAACCGGTATCACCATTTGACTAAACTCTTCCTTGCATTTCACTATCTCCACCAATTCGTTAAGACACCATGTTGAAGAGGCATAATTTATGGAGAACACGACCACCGCAATCCTCGAATCCTTAATCGCTTGTTTAAGAACGGGGTCGAGCGATTCGCTCTTCTTAATCTCGTTGTCTTTGAAAGCAATGATTAATTTCCGATCAAGCTCTTTGAGAAAGTGGCTAAGGAAAGTTACGCGGACGTCTTCCCCACTGAAGCTCGGGAAGACATCATAAACCCAAGTGCAAGAAGAAGACGAGTGAGCCATAGGAGGAAACTAGTTTTAGACGAACATAAACTTTTAAGATTGAGATTGCAATAAGAAAGTCGGAGGGCAATTATTAATGAAATTATGGTAGATTGGTGACAAGAGCAGATTGTTTCTCATATTTTTCTAATGCAATTTGACGGAAGTTTCATATTTTTTTACTTAATCACGACCACACATGTTTCCCAAAGGCCAAGTCTATAATCGTCAATCCTTAAGACTTTTGAGTTTCTCTTTGTTTTATCCACCAAGCTCTAAGCTCGTCAAGCTTAGTAATGATTTAATTCTTGTTAAGATGCATGGAATAAGCACATCATGCTCAAAATCATGTAATTGATGTGTTTTTCCTTGCTAAGCTTAAGAGAGGATTTATGGAGAAGTAATCTCAAACTAGCAAGTAGCAACATGAGTATACTGTAATAGTAATTAGCCATGTTAAAAGTTATTAACCTACATATATATAAGTACTAGAGAGTGTCCCACGCGATGCGTGGGTTACGCATTCAATTATTCTTTATATAGAATAAAGTTTACATTAAATTATATATGAAGTGCACATGTAGTTGTTAACATATGTTATGAGAAAATTTTAAAAGATATTCATTTATATGTTTTTAAATTATGGAGAATTAAAAAAACACATTACTTTAATACATTTTTTAAAAAAATATTTCATTGCAGTTTAAAAATTTAGAAGTACTTTTGTGAATTATAAAGATAAACTTCATAATCTTTTCTTAAAAATAGTATATATATAGACACTATATAGTCTGTCTTTCTAAGGTTTTTAGTAATAAAACTTCTCAACTAAAGATAGATCGTAAAAAAAACCCTTTCAACTATATATTTAATGAGAAAACCCCTCAACTTAAAATCTATTATTACAAATCCTTCTCCGTCTACTTTTTCATGAAAAGTGCATGGACTACAACTAAATTGAAATTGAAAAACGACATATATACACTTACACAACATGAATTATAACAAAAACAACAAAACGTCCTTCAATCCGATTATAAATCCTCAAACCTTAGCTCTAAATTTCTCAAAGTGAAAAATCTAAATGGAGGAACCCTAATTTATCATAATGAGATTCTCTGAAGTTTACGTGGTGTCGAAATCGATTAGGAGAGATACTAAAAAAAGTTACGTTTTAAATTGAATTATAGTCCGTCCAATTTCACGATACTGTAGACGGAGGAGAATTTGCATGAAAAATTTGAAGTTGAGGGTTTTTTTCTCTAAATATATAATTGAGGGTTTTTTTTACGATTTATCTTTAGTCGAGGGGTTTGATTACTAAATTATATATATATCACCGCTTTTTCGTAATTTGCACACAATATTTTCAGGTGCAAATGCATCTATATAGATGCTAAATGTGTAATATATTAACAATTGTCTAGAAACAATAGATTAACCTCTACAATAGATTAATACATGCATAAGTTTATATTAAAGTCTTGGAAACTATTATTAAAAACTAAAGATGTAGTAAATATGTTTTTTTAAGATTTAGAAGACATGATTTTATTAAAAAAAAATTACAATAATGCTAATCATTGAAAAATAAGCAATATTTTAATCGCCTTATTTTAGAAGACGTGCATAAGTGATTTACCAGACTCGATATGTCGATTTTCCACTTATATCTAGGCCCAATGTATAGATTTTAAATTTTATTTTTTAGTAATTTAAGCATTGTCACATTTTATTGTTAAGAGTCTCAAACCTTGTATATGTCTTTCAAGGCTTTTAAGTTGTAGCAAAAAATTTGTAACGTCCCGACCGTCATCTCTCTTAATAGGTTCGACATCTTCTCTCGGCCTGTGGACTCAACATTTTTTGACGGTCGGTCCGTTACATCTGGAAGGCTTTAAAGACTTGTTTACCGATTCTACAAATCATCACATGATCCTTCCCTGTGTTTTGTCCTCACTCACACACACAGTTCCGACAATCATTTCTCGGAAGGTCACCCATCCTGAAAATTTCCTAGCTTAAACACGCTTAACTGTGGAGTTCTCTTAGGACAGTTGACCGAAAAGATAAGTGCACTTTGATGACATAGATGGCCAAATCAATTCTTTTAAACCTCTCCGCAGGCACCACCATGTCCCTTAAACCAGGATGTTACAATTCACCCCCACTAACAGATCGCAACGTCCTTGTTGCGCACGAAGACCGTCACCCCCGGCGGTGTGAGCTTTCTTTACTCCACACTCGTCTGGATTCAGCTCTGAAATCACTTGTGACACCCCGACTGCCATCTTTCTTAATGGGTTCCACGTCCACCATCTTCTGACGGTTGGTCTGCTACGTCCGGGAGGCTTTAAAGGCTTGTTTACCGACCCTAAAAATTACCATATGATATTTTCCTGGATTTTGTCCTCACTCACACAGTTCCAACAAGCACTTCCCGGAAGGTCACCCATCCTGAAACTTTTTCAGCTTAAGCACGCTTAATTGTGGAGTTTTCTCAGGACAGTTGACTGAAAAGATAAGTGCATTTTGGTGGCTAAATCAATTCTTTTAAACCTCTTCGTATGCAACACCATATTCCTGAAACTGGGATGTTACAAAATTTCTCGTAATTTAGATGACCACGATTCTATGTAGTGCTCTTTTTCATTTTAATGGCTTTTAATGATTCTTTTTTTTTATGTCTTACTTTTGTTATGTCAAATATTCGTGTAGATTTTGGATTTGTTCTAACATTTTTTGAAAGGATGGAATGTTTCATATTTGTAATTATTTGAAGTATAAAAACATATAAATATCAAATTTATATTTTTTGGTAATTTATAAATTATTTTTTTGATAATTTTATTGTCTTCGTTGAAGAAACATAAAATTAGTGATTTGTTAGTTGTGTTCTTAGAGTAAACGAATAAATAGATGTCAATGCTCTTGACTTATATCAATCTAGAAATTAACTATTCCTTTTGTTCCATTTTAAAGTGATTTTAAAGTTTTTTTCCATACAAATTATGCATTTTTTCTTGGAATTATAATATCAAAATATCAATTATTATCGGGATAAAAATTACTCACCCAATGACAAAAAATATTAAAAAATAAATGATTTCTGGTACTTTTCAGTGAGGACAAAACACATGAAAAAATATATGCAAGTCTCTTTTTTATGCGGCTAACATACTCTTGAGAAAAGGAGATGTGAAAAAGAATTAATTATACTCTTGAACCATTGTACTTTTATATTTTCTCATTTTAAATGGCTTATTATATTATTTTAGGACACACCATTCATGTCCTTAATTTTTAAATGAATGCATACAAGTGAGTTTTAATGATTCCAACCGTTACAATATTAATTGCTATCCCATTAAACACCAGTTAACCATATATTTTTTTTTATTCATGTAAAATTATATGTTAGTTATTTTACAATCAAAACCTAAATAATTTTTGAAATGAAACTAAATGTATTTTCTATAAACCATTTAAATTACACTCCCATAACCATAATTTTAACAATAATCCAAAAGACAACATATTTTTTTTCTTATAATCCACAGAATTTAAGTTCTAATGTTAAGTTTCATTCTAATAACATCACTTTAATTAAATTCAAATTGGGAAAAAAAGAACAATAATCTTAAAACAAAAAATTTGAATAGAATAAACATTACAATTATATTTATATGATTACATGTTTGTTCACATAGCAGAAAATGTAATTATGTGTATAGTACAAAATATACTGAGAAAAAATAAAAAAATGAAATATTTCTTAAAATTTTATTAATTTTTTTTTTTTATCTCTATCACATTTTACATAATTTAAATAGAATACAAAATACTTAAATATGTAAGAAAACAATCCTTGGTCTATAAATAAAGAATTTTATGGCCATGTAATCCTCATTGAGTGATAATACATATATATATAAAATTTTTTTTTTATAATAAAAATAAAGATAGAAGACGTACGTTTTTGTATCGTTTTAGAAACAAATAAAAACTAAAAAAATATGGTCAATATATACCATACAATCTCTATAAATAAATTAAAAATACTTACTATCATTGTGTCTTAATTTATTTTTCAACCCATTGAAGAAAATAAAAAACAAAGTAAAGTTAAAGATTTGAAGTATCATAAAGGAGAATGAGAGAATGATTATTTTAAAAATAAATAAATTAAAATAGTTGCAATTTTGGTAAAAGAGAATTCATCTCAAAACCTTTTTTTATTCTTATGCATTAAGTATATATTTCTATTTAGATTTATCTGCTGTGTTTGAATATATTAGATTAAAGGTTAAATTGAGTGAAGGAAATAAAAAATGTTTATACAGAAGTGTGAAAATTAGAATAAAAAATTGTTTCAAAATATAAAAGATAAGAGGTCATTGGTTAAAAATATTAAACCACACAAACTATACCAGATCTAATAAGTACTATTTCTTATAATAAACTATACCTCTTGAAAGCAAACTTTTAGTGATCATAAACAAACAAAATACTATTCTTCAACTTCATCATGATCATCATCAGTCATCACCTTCTCCTTCTTCCTCTATTCTTCAACTTCACCATTACCTTCTCTTTTTTCTTTTACTTAACATAATAATAACCAAAAGCATGACTTGTGTTTTATTTGTTGAAGTTTAAACTAATTTTGTTATAATTTATACGTTGCTTCAAGCTTCTCAAACACAAGCTTCTCAAACACAATTTAATTTATGTGAATTTGCAAAGTGGATCAAGAGCTTAAGAGGGACATAAATTTATGTGTTAATGTGTGATTGAAAATATATATTTGCTATTTATATCGAAAGAGTTGACTAATATTATTAGGATATATATGAAAAAACGTTACATGAGTAATTGAGTATACCATAAAATTTCCGTTTTGAAAATGACCCAATTATTATTGAGATCATAATGAGATTTAATTACATAATGTTTAGTCCTATTTTTTTTTTCTCATGACTATCATACGTTTACAATATTCTTGTCTTTGGGCTCTTTTTTTCATTCAATTTTATATCTACTACCCTGACATTTTTTTGTTTTTGGTGATGGATTAAAAAAAAATTAGAATAAAAAAAATGATGTCAATTAAGTGGCCTAATAAATTGCGAGTGAAACTATTTTTATATATATAAGATTCTTTACAGAATCATATTTTAAAATCATATGAATTATTTAAATATTTATAAATGATACATCATTAGGATAAAAATATTCAACTATTAAGAAGACATTATAAAATAGTTTAACAATAACATTACATGATTTGAAAACCTAATAATTTTAAAAATATATGTCGAATGTACCAATAGGATAAGAGAAATATCTTTTTTTAGAACTAAATTAAAGGAGACAAAGTTAAAATGAAAGAGGACTTGTGTCAACAAAAGAGAGTGCCAAATGTCGCAATGTTAGGAAAAATTAGAAAAGACCTTCTCATATTATATAAGATAAAAAATGATGTCAATTAAGTGTCTTAATAGATTGCGAGTGAAACTATTTATATATATATATATATATATATATATATATAAGATTCTTTACGGAATCATATTTTAAAATCATATGAATTATTTAAATATTGATAAATGTTACATCATTAGTATAAAAATATTCAACTATTAAGAAGACATTATAAAATAGTTTAACAATAACGTTACGTGATTTTGAAAACCTAATAATTTTAAAAATATATGTCGAATGTACCAATAGGATAAGAGAAATATCTTTTTTTAGAACTATATTATTAGGATATATATGAAAGAACGTTACATGAGTAATTGAGTAAACCATAAAATTTCCGTTTTGAAAATGACCCAATTATTATTGAGATCATAATGAGATTTAATTACATAATGTTTAGTCCTAATTTTTTTTTCTCATGACTATCATACGTTTACAATATTCTTGTCTTTGGGCTCTTTTTTTTCATTCAATTTTATATCTACTACCCTGACATTTTTTTGTTTTTGGTGATGGATTAAAAAAAATTAGAATAAAAAAAATGATGTCAATTAAGTGGCCTAATAAATTGCGAGTGAAACTATTTATATATATATAAGATTCTTTACAGAATCATATTTTAAAATCATATGAATTATTTAAATATTGATAAATGATACATCATTAGGATAAAAATATTCAACTATTAAGAAGACATTATAAAATAGTTTAACAATAACATTACATGATTTGAAAACCTAATAATTTTTAAAATATATGTCGAATGTACCAATAGGATAAGAGAAATATCTCTTTTTAGAACTAAATTAAAGGAGACAAAGTTAAAATGAAAGAGGACTTGTGTCATCAAAAGAGAGTGCCAAATGTCGCAATGTTAGGAAAAGTTAGAAAAGACTTTCTCATATTATATAAGATAAAAAATGATGTCAATTAAGTCTCTTAATATATTGCGAGTGAAACTATTTATATATATATATATATAAGATTCTTTACGGAATCATATTTTAAAATCATATGAATTATTTAAATATTGATAAATGTTACATTATTAGTATAAAAATATTCAACTATTAAGAAGACATTATAAAATAGTTTAACAATAACGTTACGTGATTTTGAAAACCTAATAATTTTAAAAATATATGTCGAATGTACCAATAGGATAAGAGAAATATCTTTTTTTAGAACTAAATTAAAAGAGAGAAAGGTAAAGGGAAAGAGGACATGTGTCATCAAAAGAGAGTGACTAATGTCGTAATGTTATGAAAAGTTAAAAAAACCTTATCATATTATATAAGACTAGGTTGAAACCCGCGCTCCGCCGCGGGATATTTTTAAATGATTTTTTTTAATATTGAAGAAATTTAAATCGGAAAAATGATTTTAATTAAATATTTAATAATTAAATAATTTGAAGGCAAAAAAAGAACCAAATCAAATTTGAATGTTAAACTGAGACCAAACCGTAAATCAATTTTAGTATTCAGATAAAATTTGTATCCTGAAAAAGTCCGAAAACGATCATTTTTTTCTGGAAAAACAGATGAACAAAGGAGAGAGATAGATTAGATAAACAGTTAAACGGAGAGGAAAAAAAAGGAAGACCTTTGCTTTCATATCTGAAAGACTTTCACTAATGGCAGCCAATAAGAGACGATTGTTTCACTGTATGTCTAAAAGAGTTTCTATCACCGGAGTGCGGGGGAGCTATGGCGGTGTTCCGCAATCGAACTCTAAATCTCCTACATCTTTTTCTCAGCGATTGATGTAATTGGAATCTGAATTCAGTGCCCACAAGTAAATATCTTTCTTTCCTCTTATTTTTTTCTCAAGTTTCCGTTTTTGTTTTCTCCGATTTGAATATATCGTCGATGAAATCGTTGAGCTTTTATTTTTTGACAAAAGTTATGATATTTGATTCGATCGGACTTATATATATATATGGACATGCCATAGCTGTATAGAACTCATGACTTAGATACTTGAAAATATGTTATATGGAATGATCATCTTTGATTTTAATGTTCCATATGCATACTTGATTTATATGTTGAAGAGGCGTAAAAGGCTAAGAGATTTGTTTGTTTGTTTGTTATAGGAGTATAGAACGTTACTCAAATGATTTTTAGTTATTCATTAAGATCTATGATAACGCTTAATAAATCTTATAATATTTTATTGCAATAGTTCTTAACTAATTCGATTTGTATCCAATTTTATCCAAAGGGTAAACATTACAAGTAAGGGCTTGACTGGTTTAAACGTAGCGGTTGCGGTTGTGGGAGTTTGCGGAAACGGACGGTTGCGGTTTCAAGCATTATTTAGCATTTTGACCGACTGATTTAGCGGTTAAAAACGAATACGTTTGCGGGAGATTTACGACTGGTTGATCAGCGGGTACAGTAGCGGTTAAACCAAAATTTACCAAAATAAATTTAGTATATGATTATAAAAAGTATAAAAACACCAAAAAACTATAATTATGAAAAAATATAAAAAATTTAAACCTGATTAATGATTAAAAACCATAAATAATTATTCAAATAAATTTTATATTGAAAACAAAAATAATTATTAATATTAGAAAATTAAAGTTAGATAATTTTTTTTTTAGAATTAACGTGAATATACATAAGACTTGATAATATATATTTAAATTTGTTCATTTTTCTTTTTCAGTTTCTTTCATTTTTTAAACCAACCGCAAACGCTTGCGGAAAGGAGCTTTTAAAATCCAGCGATTTCGAAGTGGTATGAAACAGTTTCTATGATTGGTACCAACCGCTAACAACCGCAACCAACCGCTAACAACCGCTAGGCGGGAGAACCAATAAAGCCCTAAATTGAAGTCCAACAATCCTATTCTAAAACATTAAGCCCATATGTTAGAGCCCAAGAACAAATGAGACAATATTAATAAAAGTAGAAGGGATGATTATTGGCAAAAAAATCTGATGTGTATTAATCCAAATATTTTTATTGGATGATAATTTTAATGATGTGTCATGTCCAGAATACTCCAAAAAGCTGAGGTGTCAGCACTGGAGAGAAACCTAGTGTTTATAATTTAATGTTTTATCTTTACTTAAATTGTAAAAAAATTTACTTCTAGGGATTAGTTTTTTATTTATGTAATTAGACTTTGTAATTATAATTATAGTCTCTATTGCCAACCTTAATATCTAATGAAAAGATGATGTTTCAAAAGTAAAATTCTAGTATATTTTTCAGTTAATAATTTATTTTCGTAGCAAAGGTATTTTTTGAATTTTTTATTTAGTGATTTGATATAATTAAATAAAATTTTAGAACTTGATTGTTTACTTTTATACTATTCGGAACCAATTATTACAAAAAGTATCATTACCATGTGCACTCTAAATATAGTAAATTTTATAAATATTAAATTTTACTAATTATTTTATATCTTTTGCAACTTTAAAGAATTAATAATTAGAATTTTCAAAGATCGTATTAGTTAGAGATGCTGAATTAATTACCATGTTCAGTTTTGTTTAGTACTTATATTTTGATTATGTATCAATTTTAATGATGTGTTATTTGAGAATAGCTTGAAAAGCTAATGTGTAAACACAATTAAAAAACTTTTAATACTATCTTTTTTGTAAATATAATAATTTTATAATTTAAATTTTATATTATCACATATTCTTGACATATTAGATTTACAAAGATATATAAAATATTTAATTCTATATATGATATATTAATTTTTTTATATATATATGTAGCGCGGGCCAATCTGTCAATCTTCGGGCATAACTTTCTAAAATCCGTAATCCGTGTAGGATTGCCCGCAAGATCCTTTTTTTAACGGATTTAATATTTTGTGTTCATAACCGGACCGGACTGGATTAAGCCCATGAGTTTAGGCCCATTTTGATATTTCTATATAAGAGAATAATGTGGAAAAATGAAAGGTTCTTATTGGATATGAAAAATGAGTTGTATTATTTAAAATGTTTTCATTGGTCATTCATTTTAACTGAGGTGTCAACACCACAATGCTTAAAAAAGCTGAGGTATCAACCTCTGGAGAGATTCAAGAGTTATTATTGTATTGATTTGTTATGTGGGTCTAATTTGTGACCAATTTCTGCTGGTCAAAGTCAAACATTTTGCATCTTCCTGTGTATTCAACGTAATTTGATTTTTAAAATTCAAAGTGTAATGTTATTGAAAACTTAGCATTTAAAATTCGTAATCTTCCGTGGCTGGTTGGACCGGGTCCAGGATTGAATTTTCAAAGATCCCATAGTTTTTTATAATGAAAAATAGGTACGTGAGTAATTTTCTTAGTTTTGATCGAAATCTACACTATAGTTGTCTGTGTGGGGATCTTTAAATATTTAAATATTTAAATATGAAAAGTAGTCACCATTGAAATTTTGTTCGTCTCCGCTGCCGCTGGTTGAAAAAAACTCTAAACAAAATAGAAACAAATTAGAAAAAGCAAAAAAATAAAAAATCCAATTTAATTGAAATTTTAACTTGAATTTTGTAAACCGATTTTTAAGATTTGAACCGGGTCATAGGATCTAGCGTGCTTAAGTGAGTTTTGGCTAGTCCTGGGTGTTCGGTTATCGGTTTCAGTTCTTTCGGTTCTAAAATTTAATATCCATTCGGGTATTTGAAAAAAAAATTTGGTTTCGATTCTGTTCTGGTTCTTTCGGTTTTAAAATTTAGTATCTATTCGGTTATTTTGCTTTAGATATTTTCGGATATTTCGGTTATTTTTGGGTATTTTCAGATATTTTTCGGTTATTTTCGAGTATTTTTACTATTTTATATATTTTCAAGTATTTTTGATTATGTGGTCTACAAATAACTAATAGTTTTGGCAGTTCAATGAAACGGTTCCCAAATGGACCGATTGAACCGGCCGCTCCAGTTTTAGGAACTCTGTTTCATGCAAGATTTGGCTTAATCAGACACCAAAATATACCAAACACAAAAATGCTTTAAACTCAAATAATGTACACTAAAAATGATGAGACAACATTCGCATACAACACAATGTTCACATACAATATAGATACAACAATCTTTGTGTTCCCAACTCACAAAGCCACTTATTGTCTTTGAAGATATAAGACCCTTTTATTCACAGTAAAAGAGAGTGATCTTTTACAAATCTTGATATGAAACAAGAAGATAAACGCAGACAACTTCTTCACGCCGCAGCGGGAGGATCATCGAATACAAACTTCTCAAACTCTTCCCTACTTCTCCCATCCGGATTCTTCTTCCACTCCATGAACTTCGTCGACGCCTCTATGAATTTCTCCATATGAAGCCTCTTCCATTCCTACCAAAATCCACACACACATTTCACCAAGAAAAACCCAAAAACACAACATTTTCATGAAAAATCAAGAAGTAAAGTTTCAAACCTCGAAATCCCATTCTCCATACATATTAGGATCATCCTTGTTTGCCCATACAATTGTTTCAACTTGCTTCTTCTCCAAAGTATCCTGATTAATCAAAGCCTCAATCTTTTAAGTAAACCATCAACGAACGATTACGAGGAGGACTAAGTAGGAACTTACAGTCAAAACAACTTCAACAGTCTTCCTCACATATTCAGTTCCTTCAATCATATCTAAACTCTCTAACTGAGAATCTGTTAATCCAGTTAGTATCTACAACAAAAGTTTCAGATTCTCAGATCCAAAATCAAAATCAAAGAAGACTAAAACACATTTTTGAATTCAAGAGACCTTGCCGTTGATGAGTCCATTCTCAGAAGGAGAGATACATGGATGCAAACGACCTTTAAGTCTATACAAGTGACTGTAAAAAGAAAACACAGAAATCGAATTATTGAATCAATCTAAGGAAGATAAAGATCGGAGAAGTAAAGAGAGATAGAGAGAGAGAGAGAGACGTACTAGCCGTGGAGTTGAGCGGAAACCATGACCGGAACACATTCGAGGATCAGTTTGACGACGGCTGGTTCTTGGAAACTGCCGTAGACGAAGACGTTGTGCGATGGAGATTGATCGGAGCTAGTCATTGTTTTTTTTTTTTTTTTTTTTTTCACTGTGAAATTGAGTTTTGTCTAAAAATGTGAGAGGTAGATTGGTGACTTTTTGTCTGAAAATAAAAAGTGATGTATTTATTCTCTTGTATAGCCAACGTTGTTGACTTTTTAGCTTTTTTTTTTTTTTTTTTTTTTTTCTTTTTTTTAATTCATTTATTGATTAGAAAACTTGTACAAGAGTTGATACATTAAGAGTACATTATTGCTAAGCAAATCAAAATACACATTCACAATTATATAACCGATCATTAAAAAAAAATGATGGGGAAGTGAATTTCCACAATGTTTTCGATACCGAAGCTTTATATTTCCGTGATTATTTATTTTTTGTCGTGAATAAAGATATTAACTGTGGTGTGTGTGTGATTAAGGACTAATATAATTTTAAAGGGTGGCCTGTAATAATTTCTTTCAATATATGTGGTGCATATCTCAACAATTTTGTTACAAAAATAAAATTTTACAATAATACTGTTAATTGGGTAAGTTAACTAAATTTTTTTTATGTATATGGATACGGCTACGGTCGCTAACGTTTTAACAATAATTAGGAAAACTGTTCCACATCAAAAGTTTTTTTTTTTAATTAGTGTTTACAATTGTAAGTGGCTTTTAAAATTTTAAATAATAATAAATATTTAGGTGATTTGTAAAAAGAGATAATTAGCTACATACTATTTTTTTTGAAAGAATTACGAAAAAGTAAAAAACTTTTGTGTATTTGCAGGTGAAGAGAGAAATTGAGCTAGTAACAAATTGTGGACGAAAATACATTATAAATTTAAAGCGAGAATTTTTCCTTCGAGAATTTCGTAGAGGACATATGCGTCAATGTATCTAAGTTGTGGACCACCACATATTAAATGTGCGTAATGCAGAAATCGATGGTTTGTGTTGCTACAAAATTTCGTGTCGTGGTATCTTGCTTTTTATATGATATCGGAGAGCAATCCATCGAGGTTCGTGTTTTGCTCTGCTCCGAGCATTTAATGAAAACGTAATCATGACTAACAGCTACAAAATATATTATCCTCATATCCTCCATCCTCTCTTCTTCTACGAAATTGCTTGTCATGATATCTAATTTCTTATCACGTTAACTTAGACACACTGTAGCACGAAAGCGCCACGAGCGGGACATGCATGCATCCATCGAGCTCTGCGCGTTGCTCTCCCCAAAGGCTACAATGTCGAATAGTGCAAAGCAATTAATGATATATAATGATGACATCTTGCTACACGAGGGTTTATCTCGTATCTTACGAGATACACAACTTGGGCATTGACCTTATACGTATAGAAGTTAACCCATTTTCATTACTATATCACACCAAACCAGAAAAAAACCCAGTTCTCTTCTTCATTTACTCTTCTGTTTGGTAAGATAAATTAAACTATCAACTGCAACACTTTTATGTCTGATTACTTATTTATTGCTATGCATAACGGTTGAAATTTAAATAAGTGTTTTAGAAATATTGCAGGTAAGATAGTTGTAATACGAGAGTTGGAACAGAGGATGGTCGCCATAGAGTTTGGCCACTAGGAACGTGATGGGATTGAGAGATGGAGGTTCAAGTCAGATCCGAATGAGAAACAACGAAACATGAGGCTCTAAGAGGGAGATGTGATAAAGACGATCACTGCTCAGATAAAAGAAGAATACAACATCACCAAAGTCGAAACATGCCTGAAGCTGACTTTCCGTTGGCCATCGTGGATGCTTCTCATAGATGACGGGACCACTAAACCTCAAACAATCAAGACGGACAACGACATTGATATCTTCTTGTCCATGAATGTCGATGTTGCTAACCTCACTCTTTGTGTCACAAAAAAGAACACGACTGGTGTTGCAAGGGAATCACAAACGTTATCCGAGAGTGCGAGTTTGTCGTCCCAACCTCAAGAGGCAACAATGATACACAAAGTTTACATCATTGTTGACCTTACATCTTCAGACTAGGATGTTGACTTTGAAGAGATTGTCAGACGCAACCCGTGGAACCAAAGAGTTGATGGTTTGATGAATGAATAAATCTCTAACCTAGAGGTGGGTTATAGCTCAACAAAGCTGTTGTTGTCTGCCGATGAAAACACGTTTTTTGGCATGGAATTATCCATGGGAGTATTTGGTAGGGACGAAACTCCGGTTTTAGACAACCACATAGGTGTAGGTAATCTCTATTTACGATATCCAGTACCATTGACAATTATATCCTGACATAGTTTAGTATATCTGGGTATATATGTTTTCTAAATGTCTACATCAGTTTGTACATGCTATGTCGATATATGTCATGTCCTGTCATGTTATATCTGGGTATGAATATCTGTGTTTTTTGTTTTGAACAAGCTAATGACCACAAACATCTGCCTTACTAGGCAACATGGTGGTCGACAAAGCTACAGACAATACAAGGTATGAGAGAGATAACATATTCGTGGGTCGGGTTTAAGAAAATAAGGAGGAATTCAAGTTCAAAATGGTCATCCATGCACATCAAAGAAATTTCCATTTCCGTCACACCTGCTATGACAGGAAGGTGGTCATTCTTAATTGTGTCACCGAAAGTTGTTCCTAGCGGGTGTATGTGTTCATACTTGAAGACTCCAACGACTATCAAGTCTGTCGTGCTTGTGTGGAACACACTTGCAGTGTTGAAGACCACTATATCTACCACAAACAAGCTATAGGTAAATTGATCGGTGAGATCATGAAGCCGAGTTACAGTGAAACTGTGAGCGGACCAAGACCTAGTGTGGTATAATGGATGTGTTTAAATGATCGCAACATCCCAATATCATATTGGAAAGCTTGGAGTGCTAGGGGGATATCTATGGAAAGAGCCAGAGGTTCAGCAGGCGGTAGCTACTCTCTACTTCCTGCTTACTTGCACGCATTTAAGGTTGCGAACCCTGGGTCATTGACTGGATTGGAAACAACACTCAACGAATCTGGAAACCACATGTTTAAGTTCACCTCTTCTTCGCTTTAGATGCATCAATAAATGGCCTCAATTTCATGCGCAAGGTGATAATCATAAACAGTGCGCATCTAAGAGGAAATTACAGTGGATGCATTGTCTTTACAAGCTCACATGATGGAAACATTCAAATTTTTTCCGTGGCTTTTGGAATCGTCGAGAGTGAGAATGATCGGGGTTGGGAGTGGTTTCTCACCAAGTTGAGGCAAATATTATCCAATGGACTAGCTGTTAGATTCGTCTCAGACATGCATTCATCCATCTACTCGGTTCTCTGCAAGGTTGGCGATACTTTACAATTTATCCCGCTATGTCTCTATAGCCAAATATTTACTGTTATGTCATGCTAACGCGGTTCTTTTCCTATTTCCATTCCCTAGATTTTCCCGAATGCAACACAAACATCATGCGGAGTCCACTTGCAACGTAATGACGAAAACAGCTAATAAGCGACTACATAAGCAGCCATGCACTAAACAGTCGCAAAAACCCTAAAATTAGTAGTCGTATAACAGTCGCTAATTAACGACTAATGTGCGATTGATTTAAGTGGTCGCTATTTTGTCGCAATTTTGTCTCTAAATATAGCGATTGTTATGTGACATCGTTGCCACTACATGTCGACTGTTTTTTTTTTATTGTTTTGGTGACTGAATTGCTATTACTTTGTAACTAATAAAAGGTTTAATTCTCGATTTAGCTTGCTATTTTTGGAAAAATTTAATTCTCGATTTAACCCTTGATAAATTGATTGTAATTTCTAATTTATTATCAAACATACTTGTATTTTAAACATAAGAACTTGTATTCAAAACACAAACAACACAACACATTCTTGTTCAACTGAAAACCAAACAACACATTCATGTTCAAAACCAAACAACAAATATTCTTTTTCAAACCAACACAAGTTTTCAAGTTCAGAGAAGGAGGGAAAGTTAAGGGACCTATGTTTTAACACAAGTAGTAGCGGGATCAATTGGTTGAGACTCGAAAAAGGTGAGAAAGTTTGGGTTAGTTACGCTCAAGTACTTCTTCATGATCGTCAAGTGCTTGATATCTGCTTCCTGCTTAGCTGCAACCCACAAAGTCCCTGCTTCACGCGCTGCTTGTTCCTCTATTTTGCGGTTAGCTTCCTCAAGATGTGTTTGCAGGCTTGTGAATGAAGAAGAGTTTCTTGGGTACTTCTACTTTCCGTTGATGTAACTCCATAGGCTTCCAACTCCAAAGTATTCTCTTTTGTCATTTGTGACAGTAGACTGCATAAACAAAACAAAAAGTATTATTACTTAACAGTTTTTCAAAACGATAATATCAGAAAAAACAAAAATAAAGAAGCACATTACCCGACGAAAAATCTCGTAATCCTCCTCTTGAGATATCTCTGATCGAGACGAAGTACCATCGAACGACTCATAATTCTCGAGGGCAGCCAACTTAGTTGCTTTGTTTTTCTTATATGCCTCATGAACTTCTTGCGCTTTCCTATCGACAAAAGTCCCATTATTTTTGGTAGGAGTCCTGATGAAAACTTCACCTATAGTAGGTGGTTTTCCCCATTCAACTTCCTGAAATATTAAATAATGAAAAGGTGAATGATTTAGGAAATATTTTGTCTGACTTGTATAACTTACCATCTCTTGATGTAACTACCATCTCTAGTTCGACTTGTATGTAAGACATCGACTTCGACACGTGCTTATGAGGACCAACACCATTACTGTCAAACATTCGAGCTGCTGATGTGGTTGCACTCTTTGTTTGGGCTTCTTTTGTGTCCCAATAGTCACACATTTCTTTCCGAAGTTTATTGCCAATTCCGATTGGGTTGCTCTCGTCAACTCGTAGCCTTGGAAACCATGTCTTTCATACGGAGTTGACAAACCAAATAGACTTTTGCTTCAACCACACCGGTCAGTGAGGGATGCCAGGTGTGTTGTTTCTACAAAACAAGAGGAGAGATTAATGTTAGTGATCAAACAACCAAAACAAAAGTATAAATACAAAGCTTAGAACAGATTGAGAGAAGATAGAAGTTTACCACAAATTCGAGGAAGTATATTTCTGTTCTTGCAGAGGCACATAACTCCAACTTTAATATGGCACATCAAACTTGTTTGTAAAAACCTTTGCAATCTTCCGGGTAAGCTTTGACTTGTCCTTACCAAATCTACAAACACATAATCAAAAAACAATGCAGGTAATTAGAAACATACAATAAAAGAACAATGGAGGTCATCTCTGTAACGACTAGTAGCCAAATGGAGAATCAGACAATAAAAGAGCATTTTCAAAGATTGAAAAAATCACAATTATGGTCAAAGGTTTAATCAAACTATAAAGGTTCTTGAGACATAGATTTCAATCCTACATAGATTCAAACAGAAGACAAATCTTATTTACGGATGACAAAGGTTCAATCAAACTACATTTTAACTCAAGACAGAGATTCCTACGCAATCTATCTTCGTAGCATCTACACAAAGAGACGTTCCTACAAAGAGATTCCTACACAATCTATCTTTCTAGTTCCAGCATCTACATAATCTATAAGATGGTAAGAGGAGATGCTTACTAAGTGGTTCTAGGGTCTAATATGCGAGAGCTAACGGTGGTATGTTGCTCACAGCCTGGCTGGACAAGCAATTCCTGTAAAGCAGCGAGCACATCTCTGGGAGATTGGAATCCCTTAGCACATCTTCCTTAGAATCAGCTTTCTCATCTTCTTTCTTGTGTGAGTTTTGCGCTTGAGAACTGTGATGTGATACAGAAGCTCGAGGTGGAGGAGATGGTTGAGGTTGATTCGAGGCTAGAGGTTGATATGATGATGGAGTTTGATTCGATCCAGAGGCGCGACGATGAGTCGATCTAGAGCCTTGAGGTGAGCAGATGGAGAACTGATTAGATCTTCTCCCACAGGAGAGCTCCTCGCCGACTAGAAAAGATTCTTTGGAGATGGATTGTCTCTGTAAGTAGGGCCCGTTGGAGGCTGGCCGATTGAGACAGGATTTCGCTAAGACTTTGGATCTGGGTTTGAGGGTTCGACAGAGGAAGGTATACTTGGTTGGAAGACCTGTGGGTCGATTTGAGGCGATTTCGTAGCCCTTCCTCCTCCTCCTATATTCTTTCTTCCACAAGGAGCCATCGATATGAAGATTGAGATCGATTAGGGTTCGATTCGATGAAGATTGAGAGAAATGAAATAGATAGAGGAATCGAGAGGATTAGGGTTATCGAGATCGAGAGAGAGAGAGAGAGAGATTAGGGTTTGTCGCGAGAGAGAGATTAGGGTTTGTCGCGAGAGAGAGATTAGAGTTTGTCGCGAGAGAGAGATTAGGTTTTATAGTTAGGGCTATTAGTTTAGATAAATGAGTTGACTCTACAAAAGCCCAATTAAATGGCCCAAATGAAATAAAATAGTCGTTGAAGAGTAGATAACTAGTCGCAATATTTGGCGTCTACATGTTTAGTCACTATATGTAGTTGCCGATTCGCAACTATGCTTCGACTATTTATATCAGGCTCAAACTTCCGACGGATAAGCGACTATATTGTTTTAGTCACCATTATAGTCGCTAAAAATTGCAATCCAGTCGCAATATTTAGCGACTGCTTAATGAGTCGCAGCATGTAGTCGCTAATTCGTTGTTTTCTCATAGTAATTGAATAGCATGTGTTCAATCCGGTTTTCGTTTTGGTTTCTGTTTTAGTTATTTGGGTTACCGAATTTTTGGTTTGTGAATACAAGTAATCAAGCTGAAAACATAAAATATAATGGATTATTGAATTCTTTATGTTATAATTTAAAATTATTTTTATATGAATGTGATTCATTTAGGATGGAATTTGTCTCTCGACCAATGTCCGTCTAGAATTTTATGTTGTATTAATGTTCTCGTTTTAAACATTACTTTTCTTAAAATATTTCATGGGTAATATGTAGGTCAGGATATTTGAATGATCTGTTAGATATATTGTGTTTTTAACATATCATAGAAAACATATCTATCAAAATTTGTATTATTTTAAAGAAAATGCTTATTTCATTTCGTTAAATGTCGTATATGCAAATAATGAATATCTTATTTTTTTCAAATTATTAAACTTATATATATATATATATATATAATGTGTATATATGGTATAGATTGAAATGTTTTTAGTTTATTTTCATTCTTTCATATGTGAATTAATCATAATCAATTAATGAAATTTCAAAACCATATTTTACAATATCAATATCTTAATAACGCCGAGTTTCTAACTTTTATGTCTCATACCATTTCTTACAATCGTTTCATACTTAAATCCCTTCCAAATTATTGATATTGTTATGTTATATATTTATGATTTAGTTTATGTATACATTTTTTTCTATGTTATTTAGAGTTTTTACATTTCAAAATTATCACCTTATCTAAATGAGCAATATAAATGTATACCAAATAGAATATTGTTCTTGTTCTTAACAAAAAAAAAAAAGAATATTGTTCTTGTTTTGTACAGAAAAGAAAATGGCATATCAATTAGATCAACACCATTAGTTCCATAATTCTCTCTGTGCAAAATCCTCATTGGATCGAATAAGTGGGATTTATCACATCAAGTTTAGAAGTTTGTTGTGTATAACACTTTGTGTCTCGGCGAAGTGAGTTTATTCTTTACATGTCTATCAAAAATTTACAACAATAAATATATACATGTATGTCTCTTTTTCTTTGATTTCTTGATTTGGGTGGTTTTATCATCGCAGCCCAGAACGTACTTCCAGATTTCAGTTGTTTATGAAATTCTCGCTTCAGTGTTGTTTAACCTATTTGAGAGCGTAGATGATACTATCTAGGATGTGGCTGCTCAATTTTTGGGAAAAATGGTTATTCAACTTCAGGTATATAGCTGCAAAACAATCTCTATCTTCATTTTACACTTTGGCAATGAAATAATATTTGTACTGACTTTTATAGGTACGGACGACAACTCCAGTCCCTTTGACTCGTGTGAATGCTGTTACTATTCTGAAATATTCAGTGGTAAAACAGCCCAAGAAGATTGATCGTATCATTGTCCCAAAGATATCTTTGTTCCTCATGCTAATGGATGACGATAAAAATTTGTTGCGACAAATCGTTAGGAACTTCAAAATTTTATTTTTTAAAAATCATTTCATATCATATAAGATTAATATGTAATATATGTTGACATATGTAACTGAAAAATAGTAAGTAACGGAATTACAATTTTTGTAAAAGATAATAAATGTGTTTAAAAAGTGAGTCCCCAATTTTTTTTAAAAAAACATATTTGGAATATGAAACAAAAAATAAAAGAGTACATGTGTCTTAAAATAAATTACCAAATATAGCGTTATCTTAGACCAGATTGATAATCAACAGGAAAACAAATATTTTATCTTTCATTCACTCAAAGAGATGTTTTTATCAAGGGACAATTTGTGCAGAGACAAAAATGAGATAAGATATTAGGTAATCAACATTACGGGGTTGTGGTCTTCAACATAGATAAATAAAGTTAACAAATAGTTTGAAGTTTGGAATATTTACGAGAAAACTACCTTCTCTTTTAACATGCGAGTGGGATCAACGTTTTTGACTTTTTGAGAAAACAAAAAAGCAACTGACAGTTAATAAATGTTCATTAGTTGAAATAACCTAATAAATAAGTTATTTGATTTATTGCAAAAACATAGAGCTACTAAAAAGAAAACGAAAACATATATAGAGTGTTATTAGTATTTATATACATGTAAACTTGTATATAGAACTTTATTAGCATTTATATACATATAACCACGTATATAAAGAGTTATTAATATTTTTTATTTTTAAATATTTAAATATAGATCTACAAAAAAATTTGGACATCCACGCAAAAAAATTTGGGCATCCACACATAGATCTATAACGCAAAAATACATATCTAACTGAATCCTTGGAGAGATATAAGGGAATTTAGATAAATAAAAAATATTCGGATTTTCTGGCGCTACAGAGTGAATAGTATATACGGCGAATTCTCCGACGCATCGGAGTAAATAGTATACACGACACAATGAAGTGAATAATATACACGACGAACCAATTAAATCAGAATAGAGAAAAATTGTACAATGGTGTTAGAAAGAGATGATGGGACTTGGGAAATTGATAAACATGTGAAACAAATTAACATCCAAAAGTCAAGAGAGAATTTGACGTGTTTGTCTCATTTATTACTGATATATCACGTATTTTACCGATTTTAGTCATGATATATGTATTGTTTTTAGAGTCTTTTTGTTGTTTCTAGTGTCTTTTTGAGTATTTTCAGGTTTATACACGTTCGAGACCAATTTGGAGATTTTGGATCATTCTGGAGCAAAACCGAAAAGTTATGATGCGCGAGCAATCCGGAGACGAAAATACGTGTCGACCGACACCAAGATCTGACGGCAATTCAAATTCGCCCCAGAACTTCTCCCTATTTTAAGGTCATTGTTTAGACCTAAGCTTAGAGAGGCTATTCTCCTTATCTATTCTGCTCTTGGGAGCAAAACCCTGTGGAGGCTCCCTTTAGAGAAGATCTTTCTAAACCCTATTTTCTTGTTATATTCATTATTGATTTCTACTTCAATCATGTTGTTTAATTTGCTTCAATCATCATGTCTGAGTAGTTTGCTTGTTAGCTTTAGGGATTCTCATTAGGGATTTAGATGAATTAGTAGATCGATAACCTGTTAGGATTAATCAATAGAGTTCTTCACCTTAGATTGTTCTTAATGCTAATTCTAGCTTGATCACCTAGAATTTGATCGGATAATAGGTAGATTCGAGAGGTCGTCTATTTTCTGAAATAATCTTAGGTGAGCAAAATGACTATTCGCATCGAGAGGTGGTTTAGTACTTTTGTGAACATATCAACCTTGTGTTTAATGCTAGTCCAGATCTAGGAATTCGCATCGAGAGGTGGAATTACTAATATTAGATTAGTTAGTTAGCGCATCGAGAGGTGGTTAGCTATTCATTAGTGTTTTGAGTTCTAGAACGGTTCGTTAAATAATCCTAATCAATTTGCTAGATTTACTATTAGTTTATTTCTTGAGAAATCCCTAAGCCTGACGTTTTCCTAATCTGAATTTACAACTGAATTTAATTGCTTTCTTGTCTTTTAATTTACTTGATTTCTCGTTTAGCTTAATTCGAACCCTGTTAGTCTATTGTGTGAACACGAAAACTTTGTGGAATTCGACCCTAAAATGCTACACACGATCTCTTATTTGAGAGAGTAATCTTAGGTCTTAATTTGACTCATATCAATTACAATGGAACTGATTCGAAACAGAGAAACGCGTGGGGTTAGTTTAAGCAAAAAAGTGGGCTAAATATTACATTGTTTTAGATTCTGTATTGAATTACCAAAAAACTAATTTTGCCACGATCTATAGTCTCCCACCCAATTATCTCTTTTCTCAATAAGTATTAAAATTATATCATCAGATTACATAAACTCATGCACCAAACACCAAAAATGCTTTTAACTGAAATACACTAAAAATGATGAAACAACATTCGCATACAACACAATGTTCACAAACAATATAGATACAACAACATCTTTGTGTTCCCAACTCACAAAGCCTCTTATTGTCTTTGAAGATATAAGACCCTTTTATTCGCAGTAAAAGAGAGTGATCTTTTACAAATCTTGATATGAAACAAGAAGATAAACGCAGACAACTTCTTCACGCCGCAGCGGGAGGATCATCGAATACAAACTTCTCAAACTCTTCCCTACTTCTCCCATCCGGATTCTTCTTCCACTCCATGAACTTCGTCGACGCCTCTATGAATTTCTCCATATGAAGCCTCTTCCATTCCTACCAAAATCCACACAACATTTAACCAAAAACCCATTAAAGCAACACAAACTAAAAAGACACAACTATTTTCACAAAAATCAAGAAGTAAAGTTTCAAACCTCAAAATCCCATTCTCCATACAAATTAGGATCATCCTTGTTTGCCCATATATAAGTTTCAACTTGCTTCTTCTCAGAAGTATCCTGATCAATTAAAAGCTTCAATCTTTAATCAAAAGATTATAATAATCTATTTGATTAGAGAATGATAAAGAACAAACTTACAGTCAAAACAACTTCAACAGTCTTCCTCACATATTCACTTCCTTCAATCATATCTAAATTCTCTAACTGAGAATCTGTTAATCCACTTAGTATCTACACCAAAAACTTCAGATTCTCAGATCCAAAATCAAAATCGAATTTTTGAATCCCAAATCGAATTCAAGAGATGAAATCAAAACCTTGCCGTTGATAAGTCCATTCTCAGAAGGAGAGATACAAGCATGCAAACGACCTTTGAGTCTATAAACGTGACTGAAACAAAAACACACAGAAATTGAATTGAATCAATTTCGACGAATCTAAAGCATAATTGAAGATAAAGATCGGAGAAGTGAAGAGAGAAAGAGAGTCGTACTAGCCGTGGAGTTGAGCGGAAACCATGACCGGAGAACATTCGAGGATCAGATTAACGACGGCTGGTTCTTGAAAACTGCCGTAGACGAAGACATCGTGCGACGGAGATTGATTGGAGCTAGTCATCGTTTTTGATTTCACTGTGAAATTGAGTTTTGTCTGAAAATGTGAGAGGTAGATTGGTTAGTTTAAAGTGATGTATTTATTCTTGATGTGTAGCCAACGTTGTTGACTTTTTCTTCCTCACTTTAGAATCATTACCCTTTTTTTTTTTTTCTTTTTTTTTTTTCTTTTTTTTTTTTTCTTTTTTTTTTTTTTAATATGTAATTCACTTCAAGAATATATCTTCCGGTGAACATCACTTTGGCATACTTTTTATGAGTTTCCTATCAAAACAGAGATACTTTCGGAGATTTTTATCTTTTTCCACTATTCAACATTCATCAATACAATTTTGCCTTTCCTCTCTCTCTCTTTCTCTCTCTCTTTTTTCTTTTTATTATCATTTTAATTACCTAATATAAGATATTTCGTCTATTCTTTTATATAATAAATTAAGATTTAATTTTCCATACATTTTAAAATCCATTGTTGCTATATTTTAAATAAATAATTATATTACATATTATCCATTTCCGAATGAACATTTGTTTATTATTAAATGGATATTAAAAGGTATTTGAACAAACATACTATACCAATATTTATAACTACTGATCATCCAAACAGGTGAAAGAGGGTGAATGCAAAGCTTGAAGATACAAAAAAGGCAGATGTATTAATTCAAGAGTTCTTATCTGATTTGATTCATTAATAACCATATCATCCATGACATTGTGAACAATTGTTCGCTTCAAAATGTTTGTACCGTCCATGTACTAGTCTACTGGATTCGAACAAATGGATGACTTAAAGAACCACCAGCTTGAAAAAAACACAAATAAAAGTAGGTTTTGGGTAACTGTATGTGCTTGGTGAAGACCATATGTATTGTCGGCTAAGTGAAAATCATCAAGACTTATTGCAGGATTGGGACACCATCATAGCCAGCAGCATCATAATGGATTTTAGGTTCCCAACTCTTTCAGATCATCCACTTAAATTCGGCCATAAACACTTGTCCATTAACACTTGTCCACTTAGATGGTCAAATGATATTACTTAGATCAATTTCACTAAACACACTTAATAACACTATGATAGTCAAACATACTATACCAATATTTATAACTACTGATCATCCAAACATGTGAAAGAGAGAGAATGCAAAGCTTGAAAATACAAAAAACTGTAACAACCTTATCGTGCACAGACCAGTCGACAACATCCATATAGGTGCTCAAGCCAGATGGTGGAGGACTGCTTTTTCTAATAGAATTATGATTACCAAGCGTATCTGTACCCCTATCCAGCACCTTTTCATTTTCAGAAATCTTGAAGACGCAAGGAGAAACTGAAAGAGCAGGAATTTCTTTGTCTTCATTCACATTGCATCCCCTTAAGTAAACCCCTACATACAAGTGATAACTCTTGCTCAGACATTTATTTTTCTGTGGTAACAATGCTCGATTGAGAATGCAAAAAATGCAGATGTATTAATTCAAGAGTTCTGATCTGATTTGATTAATTAATAACCATACCATCCATGACATTATGAACAATTGTTCGATTCAATATTTTCATAACGTACAGATCGAAAAAACACAAACAAAAGTAGGTTTTGGGTAACTGTATATGCTTGGTGAAGACCATATGTATTGTCGGCTAATTGAAAATCATCAAGACTTGTTGCAGGCTTGGGAAACCATCACAACTAGCAGCACCATAATGGATTTAAGGTCCTCTAAACACTTTCAGATCATCCACTTAGATTCGGCCACACTTGTCCATTAACACTTGTCCATAAACACATGTCCACTTAGATGGTCAAATGATATTGCTTAGATCAAATTC
This sequence comes from Arabidopsis lyrata subsp. lyrata, assembly GCF_000004255.2. Taxonomy (NCBI): domain Eukaryota; kingdom Viridiplantae; phylum Streptophyta; class Magnoliopsida; order Brassicales; family Brassicaceae; genus Arabidopsis; species Arabidopsis lyrata. The sequence goes on from NW_003302551.1 coordinate 5,253,380, forward strand.
ACTAAACACATTTAATAAAACCGAGATAGACAACATACTTGCCATAATCCATATATACAATCTTTGATGGACACCTTACTTGTCATGTTCTTCTCTTTTATTTGAATCAGATCATATCAGAACTCTTGAATTAATACAACTGCATTTTTGTTTTTTAAAGTTTTGCATTCACTTTTTCTTACATGTTTGGATAATTAGTAGTTATAAATATTGGTCTAACATGTTTGTACAAGTACTTTTTAATATTCATTTAATAATAAACAAATGTTCAATCAGAAATGAATAATATGTAATATAATTATTTACTTAAAATATAGTAACAATAGATCTTAAAATGTAGGAAAAAATAAATCTTATTTTATTATATAATAAAATAGACAAAATACGTTATATTTAGTAACTAAAATGTTTATAAAAGGAAAATGAGAGAGAGGAGAGAGAGAATGTGTGTGCGTGAGAGTGTGTGAGAGAGATAGTGAGTGAGGGTGTTTAGGTAATAACACACAAAAACAAAATTTTTGAAAGATGAAAGTATCTGAGTGTGAAAGAGAACTAGAGAAAGTATGCCAAAGTGATATTATTCCTATATCTTTCTGTCAACATGCATTATTGATTCCTTATTTTTCTTCAATTAATTATCAAATGTATCATATTGAGGACTAAAGATTATTTTAAAGGGTGAGGAGTGAAGAGTGAAGACTAATCACCTATAATCATATTCCATTCAATGTATATGAATCAATTATCAAGAAAACGCTAGTCACTAAGGAGGTGGTGACCTATTTGCCTAACGTTTATAATGCTTAATCGGAATTTAAACGATTTTAAACATTTAAGGCATTTATAAAGTAAAAAATTATAAACATGATATTGTACAAAAGAATTATATAATTTTTTGTCAAAAGCTATACTAAATCGTAAATAAAATTTAGACAAAATAATATTTGATTTAAATCAAAAACTATATGAAGATAAAACTTAGTTAAAAATTGAAAATATACTAAAACAAAACATATGCTCATTTAGGCGGTCGAGACGGTTTTCTAGGTGTTAAATGATTTTTGTATACTATAAAATATTCCAAATCTCTTAAAATAAATATTATAGTGAGTTATTCTATGATTTATTTAAAATTTGTACTTTCAAATTTTCATAACACCACTTTATGTTTTCTTCTATAAAATATAATATATTTATTTTGGTAGGGTTTATGATAAATCGTTATTACAACCACTCCCAACCAAATTATTGCCCGCAAACGCACCGTTTCCAACTGATTTCATGATTCTCAATTGAAGATTTGAGAAATCAGAAAAAGTGCCAACAAGATATCCATACCAACACAAACAAAATCACATAGAAGAGACTCGGTTTCAAGTTTCAACAACACACAAACACATTATTCGAAAACCACTATTTTACTTACTCTCTTCTGCCAAGATTAGCCAAGCTCATCAAGAATCAATCCCCCGACGATAATAATGGTCCTACAGCCTCTTCCATGCTCTTCCCATTTGGATTCTTGTTCCATTCCAACAACTTTCTAAATGTCTCTACGAATTTCTCCGCGTGAATCACTCTCCATTCCTACACACACACACACAAAATCGCAACATTAAATTCCCCCAAAAGATCGGTAAAAACAAAGTCGAGAAAACCATTCCAATCCTCCCACAACGATTTCAATAGGGTTTAACCACTATAAATGCTTTAAACAACAAAACAACCCAACATTCTTCGATTTCCAGAGATTAGTCTAGGTCACGGATCCAAACATTAACTACCTACAAGGCTACAACCAAATTGGTAAAAAACAAAGTCGACAGAACCATCATTCGAATCCTCCAACAACGATTTCAATATGGTTAGCCACTTTAAATGCTTTCAACAACAAAACAACACAACATTCCTCGATTACCGGAGATTAATCTAGGTCCCGGATCATAAAACAATTTCATCATCCGTTAACAAAAAAAAACCAACCTCGAAATCCCATTCTCCATACATTCTAGGATCATCTTTATTAACCCAAACATAAGTTTCAACTTTCATCTTCTCAGAATTATCCTGCAAATCAGAATCACAATCCAGACAAATCTCTCAAAATTCCCAAAACTGAATCACATTGTAATAAAATAAAACAAAGATCTAATTCAGACACACTTACCATTCTTACAACTTCAACTGTTACTCTCTCATAATCATTACCTTCAATCACATCAAAATTATTTAACTCAGCATCCGACACTCCAGTTATTACCTTCACCAAAAAAAAACACCAATTCGATTTTTTAAACCAATTTTGACAAAATCAAAATTTAGAAACAAAAGAGATACAAAAGTCAAACCTTTCCGTTGACTTTTCCCGATTCAGAAGGAACAATACATGGATATGGAAGTCCTTTGAGTTTATATCTGTGACTGTAATAGAAAACCCATGAAATCTTTTGTTAATTTCCGATTGAAAAACGATCATAGATAGCGAGAGAGAGCGTACTAGCTATGAAGAACGGCGGGGACTGTGACGGCGGTGCGATCAAGGATCACGGCGGCTACGGCAGGCTCTAGAATGCTGCCGTAGACGAAGATGTTGTGAGATGGAGGATTAGAGCTAGTCATCTTCTTCTGATTTGATAAATTGGAAACTAATGAAATGATTTAAAACCAAAAAAAAAATATCTGAATTTTTTGATGACCTGACCACCTGAGCAATTAGATTCCTACTCCCTCCTTATTTTAATAATTGTCGTTTTAAGTTTATTTTTTTTTAAATTAGATGTCGTTTTCAAATTTCTATGCAAAATTTCTTACTTTTTAATGTCATATGACATTAAAAAGTAAGAAATTTTGCATAGAAATTTGAAAACGACATCCAATTCAAAAAAATAAAAATTCTAAAACGATATTTATTAAAATATGGAGGGAGTATTAATTAACTTTAATCAATGAGTCACTACTCTCCACCAACTTCCCCATAATTCGTAGCAGAAGAAAAAAAAACTTTGATATATACTTTTGTGTTTCTAATTTTATACTTCACTTATAAAATTTAGGGATTTTAGTAGACTCTATGATATGATAATGGGAAGCTTGGATCATGGAGCTAAGGAGCAGCTTGAACCTGAGGAGCTTGGAGCTAGGAAGCAGCTTGTAGCTGAGCAAAATGGAGCTAAGGAGCAGCTTGTTGCTGAGGAAAATAATGGAAAAGAAGTTATCTTAACCTCGTTGGTTTTGATACATGATCAGCAAATGGGCATGTGTCTCATTTGTACTCTTTTTCCCTTATCTTTGGTTTTATCCCAATGGGTTTTCCAAAGAAAGGTTTTTAATGAGACAAATGATTCACATCCAAATCACCCATTTGATGATCAAGATCTGGCCAGAATATTCAGAAAATCTTCCAAGGTGTTAGGTATCAAGTCCAGCCCATTTTATGCCTAATACAAGTCCAAGAGAAGCCCAAATCAAGTGCCCAATTTGCTGCCCAAGAGAAGTGACGAAAATCAGTAGTTCAAGAGTCATTTTTATCTTTTCAAATTATGTCTTAATTATGTTTTCATTTTCGAGATCTGTCTTGTGAGTTGTTCCAAGACTTGTTCTCTTTTTCACCTTCTTCTCTATATATTCTCTTGTAATCTCATTGTGAGAACTCATCAAACCTTTTCTTTTTATCAAAACTCTTTTGAATCTGTTTGATCACGAGATTGGTGCGTCATATCCTTTCTCAACTTGTGATTGCTTTGGTGTGTCATATCCTAGCAAGATCAAGCTCGTTAGTCTGGAGGCTATTCCGCAACCTCTGGAAGTAACACTCGATCCGCAAGACATCCCCATTTCGTTCTCAGCCCCCTCACTTCATCACCCATTTGTCTTGTTCACCACGGATCCACCATCACCTATCACAATCCATACAAAGAGACTTCAAGGGACTTGATCTTCTCACCGAGGATCGCATCACTCTACTACATTTGACCAAAGCCTTTTCACTTCTACCACATTTGATAATCATTTTTCAATCATAACCCATTTATGTGGTATTGTAGTATAAAAAAGACGGTTTTTCCCTCAGCTGACGTGGCAGATAAAATGCAACATTTAGGGACAAGTATTTGGGGGACAATAAACCTATTCGGGGACAATAATCAAACGAAATGTAAACATCAAACAAAATGAAAAGACCGTAATTAGAATTTAGGAGAACTAGAATCGAAGAACAATGAATTAAAATCGAGAGACAAAAACCAGCTAACATACAAAAATAAGATGAAATTGTGGAAGGCTCAAACTTCGGGGACATATAAACTTTCTTTTGTATGCTCAAACAATGAATTTTGTCCCCGAAGTTTGAGCACAAAAAAAGAAGGGCAAAATGGTCATTACTCATGATAATTGTGGTATGAGTGATAAATGGACCTGCAATGTGGTAGAAGGAAAAATAATTGGGCCAAATGTGGTACTAGGGCTAATTATCTCTAAATTAAATTAAACAATGTTAAATTAAATCAATAAATAATTCTAATTTGATACTTCCTCCGTTTCATATTAAGTGTCGTTTTATATTTAAAATTTTGTTATAAAATAAGTTCGTTTTGTATTTTCAATGTAGATGTTTGTGAAAATTTCCCGTTTTATCTCTACATTATTGATGTGCTAACCAATGAAAAAAATTGTATAATATATTAATAAGGGGTAAAATAGAAAATTTAATGGTTTTCTTAATAAGTGTGAGAAAATCTTAAACGACACTTATAGTGAAACAGAGGAAGTATTATACTATATATAATTATATAATAAAAATTAAATTCAAATTTAAGTTGATGTTCAAATATGTAATTATGTATTTTTTTTTTTGCTTTAAATCAGATCTTTAATATGCCAAAAACCAATGAATTAAATTATTATTTTAGTAATATTCTAATAAAAACTAATGAATGAAACTATTACTTCAGTAATATGCTAAAACTATCAATGTGGGGTGGGGTTAGTGGCATAACTCAGATAAGTCGAAAACATAGAACATAGATAGCTAAGAGAACACAAGTGAAGATGCCATCGGAGCTGACGCAAGTAATCAACATCAAAAGCTCTGGTGGTAACACAACTCAAGGATGAAGTTACAAAGTTGCTTCCTAAACAAAATTTTGAACAATCAAAGTTTCATAACGAATGGTCCCAACAAGAAGTTGTAGTATTCAATCTTTGACTTGTCTCCAAAGATTTGAACCTTTTTTTCTCTTCTCGAAGATTAACAAAAGAGGAAGCAAATTCAAAGATGGAGGATGTGACATGCTTTAAGATAAAAAAAAGTGATAATTTTATTATTTGAATTAAATGTTAAGTGATAAAGAAAGTGACCAATAAGATTAGAACATGTGGTATAGACAGTTTTTATCATGTACATTTGCAAATATTTTTTAATAACTCATTTTTTGGGACGCAAATTAAACTAGAAACATTTTTTACCCTCTTTCTTCCTTTTTAAAATTTTTTAAATATTTTAATGGTGAGAACTCATCTAAGAACTTTGGTAATATGAAGTCTCGTTTAATTCCTTAGTGACAGATTGGATTAACTAACTTATTGTCCATTTCTCGAGTGAATCTGGTTGATTTCTCCTTTATCGACTATGTACTCCTCCCAAAATTTCCACTTGGTTCAAGTGGTGTTGTTGCAAGGAGTTTGATGTCGAAGGTTTTAAACACTTCGATGCTCGTTCTATCTTCAGGCTCCGCTATTCGGTGCTTGGTCACTTTTGCGGCTACAACCAAATTTCCGATTATTAAATCTGTACTTGTTGCGATTTCAATCCCAGGTGTAAGATCACTAATTGTGTTCTATAATTCTTAAGGCTTCGATTCACTTTTTAGCAATTTATGCGTCGAGATTCGAGGACCCCTCCTTGTCTTTAGTGGATTAATTGTTGTGTTTGCTCCTATCTTTATCATGTATGTTTTCCGTCTACCTCTGGTAGTAGCAGTCTTTTTATTACTTTTAATGTGGTTTTTTTTCAACACAACTTTGGATCAAACAAATTAGTGGACTCGCTAATTTGGTTTTGAGTTGGAATGGTCCATGAAATTTAGCGGAATTTGCGATGAAGCAAGAGTTTTAATTGAAACAAGTTGCAATGGTATCAGATATATGCTGCAAGCAAGCATGCCCAAAGGTGTTCAAGAGGTCGTTGGTGTCAATATTGATGACAACAAACAACAAATTGACAGTGAAAAATTGCTTTCTTAACAGCTCAATCATACTATTTGTTAGATATATATAGTTCGCAACAATTTCATGAGGCGATTTTCTATAGTTGAACAAGGATGGTTCATTCGTACGACGAATCATTCAACTCTTTGAGATGCGAGAATATAAAAGCCTATAGGAAAAATAAACAAAATTAATGTGTGATTCTAATGATGAATTAAGTTATGAAAGTTGTACATGCGGTAGGGGTTACAGAGGCAGCCCATACCTTCCATTCAGATGCAAAGATTAGTTTTTAATTGTGTTAATTTATAATTCATATTTTTATTTGTTTTCTGATCTACTCGATCATTATTTACTTTAGATCTTCAATCGAAGGAGCTCTATGGGATTCTCTACGATTTCCTAGTTTTATCTTTAGATTTCAAAGAAGTTTGTTTTTACTTTTTAAAAGAAAAAAGAATTGTGGAGCCAATGAACTTAAAAAATCTGCTCTCCTTTCGACTTCCCTTGTACCAACTTTTAGTTATTGAAATCCAATCTCTTTAGACAAAAAAAAGTCATTATTATTTATAAAAAAAAATTAAAATAGCGATACTATGGCAACGACACCAGATCTTATGATAAGGATCAGATTCATCCGGTTTAACAATAGATCCATCAAGAAAACCAAGCTTGTTAGAGTGAGAGTAAGATATTTCGCTCTGATACCATGTTACCAAATGAATCTTATTCTCATTAATTTGCAAAACTATACAATTGAGGGTTTATATACAGCTCAAAACCAAGGCCTAAACCATAGCCTTAACCAATAATTAGAGACTCCTATACAATTAGAGACTCTCTATACAGACTCATACTCTATACAGACTCATATAACATAATAGAGGTTGTAAGTAGTGCTGAAATTAAAAAAAAAAAAGCACTTATGAATTACATTTTCAATAATCTTTTCAAAATCAAGCACTATATGGTTTTGGCGACAAGGAAATAGGTGTGCTTTGTTCAATTGCAAAAAAAAATCAAATATATACTATGCGTCAATTTAAAAATATTAGAGATTCCGATGTGTAAGGATTTCTGGCCTCAAAGGTGTCGACTTTCCTTGAGAGAAATCCAAACAAACCAAGAACAGAGAAGCGGAACCAAGTTTGTGTGTCAGAAACAGAAGAAAGAACAGAGCTTTGCTTTGTAGTGTTTAAGGACTTCAAAATCAGAAAGAAAAACAGAGCACACACGAGAACTTTGGTAACCCAGTTCACTCCCAAAGGGTAGCTACGTCTGGGCCGAGTATTGTACTCGGAATCCACTAGAATCAAACACACATAGAGATTACAACAGAAACAATAAGTGACCCGCACCAATGCCCTTCACCAGCACTTGATGCTCACTCTATATGTTTCTATACCCTAGAGAAAACTATGAATTAGTTTAAGCTAATACAAGTTTTCTCTCTTACTCTCTGTATCACCAACACAGCACACTCCTATACTCTCTACCTTAAAGGTTCCTTTTATAGCATAAAGCCAGGAGACCTATGCGATGACCTAAAGTAGACGCTCCTCCGATTTGTCTCTCTTGACAGCTCAGCTGAGAAAACGCGTGCACAAGCTGACAAAGACTCCTTTATCATTTGAATGCACCAGAGGACAACGGGTACGGATGCATTGCTGGCTTATGTAGCCGTTTCCTCTATTTGTGGTCCAAAAGCAGTCTAAGTGCGGTTTAACATACATCAACCTTAGTAAGACCTTGAGTTTAACCCGGGAGTCTTTATCTTGATAGGTCTTTGCGTGTGCTTCACGGTTTCATTCTTCACAAATCTCCACCTGAAACCTTGATGGCAACACACCACAATCGCATAACACTTAAGAGAGAAGAGAAAGGTACCTTTTGAATCTAGTTGCAGGATCCCATACTCGGATTCCCTGAGCATGCTTACTCAGACTTGACCTGTAGGAAGGTCAAGGCCGCCTGAAACTTACTTACTGGCACGATCTTGGTAAAGATGTCTGCTGGATTCTTCTCATTAGAAATCTTGATCACATCAACATCACCATTTGAAATCACATCCCGGATATAGTGATATCTGATGTCTATGTGCTTCGTTCTTTGATTATGCACATTATTCTTGGAGAGTGATATTGCACTTTGAGAATCACAGTGAATCTCAACACTCCTTTGTTCATACCCAAACTCCTTTAGCAGACCCTTAAGCCATACTGCTTCTTTCACTGCTTCTGTCTGTTACATGTATTCAGCTTCAGTACTTGAGAGAGCCACAACTCTCTGTAATCCTGACTTCCAACTGATAGTGTTTCCTCCAAGAGTAAACACAAGTCCAGTGATTGATCTTCTTTTGTCACGATCAGCTCCATGATCAGCATCACAATAACCAACAATCTTGAACTCAGAACTCTTCTTGTAGAAAATCTTAGTCTTTAGAGTGCCTTTAATATATCTTAAGACCCATTTAACTCCATGCCAATGCTATTTAACAGGATTACTCATGAAACGGCTAATCATACCAACAGGATAAGCAAGATCAGGACGAGTACCTATCATTGAGTACATGATGCTTCCTAGAGCATTGGAGTAGGAAATTGATTTCATGTAGTCTTCATCCTGTGCCTGTTTCTCAATTGTTGCTGCTCTCAACTTTAAATGAGCTCCCAAAGGAGTTAATGCAGACTTTGCTTCAGTCATAGAATAAGTTTCAATGATCTTATTCAAATAACCTTCTTGTGATAACCAGAGAACACCATCTCCTCTATTTCTGACAATCTCCATGCCAAGAATTCTTTTAGCTTCACCTAAATCCTTCATGTTAAACTTTCGATTAAGGTCTTCTTTGAGCTGAACAATATCCTCTTTATTCTTGGCTGCTACCAGCATATCGTCTACATAGAGCAGCAAGTAAACCATTGAACCACCAGGAAGTTCTTTCATGTATGCACAACTGTCAAAATAACTTCTCACAAAACCGATCTCTGACATATATGTGTCAAATTACTCATTCCATTTCTTTGGAGCTTGCTTCAGACCATAAAGAGATTTATTTAGCAGACACACCTCATCTTCTTTGAATATGGATTCATAGCCTTCAGGAGGTGTCATGTAGATCTTCTCTTTGAGCTCACCATGTAGGAAAGCTGTTTTAACATCTAGTTGCTCTAACTCCAAGTCCTCTTGAGCAACAATTGACAATAAGATCCTTATAGAAACATGCTTAACTACTAGAGCAAAGATCTCATGATAGTCCACACCTTCTCTTTGAGCATATCCCTTGGCTACAAGCCTTGCTTTGAATCTTGGTTCCTTAACTCCTGGTATTCCCATTTTGAACTTGAAAATCCATCTACTGCCAATAACCTTTTAATTCAATGGCCTTTTAACTATAGTCCAAGTATGATTCTTGGTCTGAGAATTCATTTCCTCATCCATAGCAAGCTTCCATTTGAGCCAATTTGCATCTCTTTTAGCTTCCCTGTAATCTTCTGGTTCAACTTCTCCACCATCTTCTATGGTGTAAAGAGCTTCAGCAAAATAGTCTTCATCATCAAAGCGTCTTGGTGCTCTGATCTCTCTCCTTGTTCTATCTCTTTCTAGATGGTAACTAGGAGGTGACTGACTTATGTCAGTTTGAATCCCAACATCATCAGCATACATCGTATAGGTTGCAGGACTTGATCTTGCTGGGTTGCAGGACTTGATCTTGCTGGTGACTGATCAACTATGTCATTCCGATTATCTCCACCTAAGGTAGAGCCCTCATCAACATCAAGATCAAGATCAAGATAAGAGTTAGGAGTAGCATCTTCTTCATCATACACTGCTTCCTTCTTCTGCATCAAATCTTTGTAAGCAGCATTTTCTTGAAAGATGACATTTCTGCTCACAACACACTTCCTCTCCTCAAGTAACCAGATATTGTAGCCCTTGACACCAGTTTGATAACCTATCAGAACTCCCTTCTTTGCTCTAGGGCTGAGTTTACCATCATCGGTATGAACAAAAGCTATACACCCGAATCTTCTTAAGTAATTGTAGACTGATGCTTTACCAAACCATCTTTTATCAAGAACTTCAAAATTCAGAGCCGATGATGGAGTCTTGTTGATGATAATAGCCACAGTATGTGTAGCCTCTGCCCAAAATTTCTTTGGGAGACCAGAGTCACAAAGCATGCTTCTTACTTTCTCCATCAGAGTTCTGTTCATACGCTCTGCAACACCGTTTTGTTGTGGAGTGTATGCACACGTCCTATGTCTTTGAATCCCCTTAGACATGCAGAACTCATCAAATAACATGTTGTTACAAAACTCAAGCCCATTGTCTGTTCTAAAGAGTTTTAACTCTCTTATCACATTGATTTTCCACAAAATTAATCCAGTCAACAAACTTCTCAAAAGCCTCATCTTTGGTTTTCAGAAAATAGATCCATACTTTTCTTGTGTAATCATCAATAAATGATATAAAGTATTGACACTTACCAAGTGAAAGTGGCACTGATGGACCCGCCCATAGGTCAGAGTGAACATATTCAAGCTTCTCTTTAGTATCATGTTGAGCCAAAGTGAAGCCAATCCTCTTTGCCCTACCATAAATACAGTCTTCACATGTCTCAAGTGTTGAAACTTTTTTCTTGTCTAGAAGCCCCTTCTTTAGTAGTAGATTCATGTTTTTCTGACTCATATGCCCCCAGTCTTCTATGCAGAGAACAATATCATCTTGTCTCTTTGTCACTACAAGTGATTCTCCAATTGCAGGTCTCCATTGTAGCAAATACAGTGTGTCACATCTCCTACCAGTCAGTAACACACTTCCAGTAGACTTGATACTTAAGATTCCATTTTCTGACTCAAAACTACAACCAACCTTTTCAAAAGTTCCCAAAGACAGGAGATTTCTGTCCATTTCTAGAACATATCTTACATTTGTAAGAGTAACGTTCATGCCTGCTTTATTTATCATCCTGCTAGAACCGACTCCTTTTACTCTTGCAACAATCTTGTTGCCCATTCTCACAGTACCGCCAGCATTCTCATCTAGATCATCAAACCATTCTCTCTTGTGTGTCATGTGATAACTGCAGCCAGTATCCATGATCCATTCGTCTTCGATATGAATGTCAGTAGAAGACAGTGCTTCTGACACATATAGGCCAGTTGCTTCAGCTAAATGACCTTTACCATTTGATGATTCTCCTTTGCTAGCATTGTTGCCTTTTGACTGAGTCTGAGACATGTTCTTGTTAGGACAAGAGCTCTTAAAGTGCCCTTCCTCTCCACAAATCCAACACCCTTTCTTAGTGATATACTCTATATTTACCGCTTTATCATGGTTGTTAAGATCCATTTTATTGTGTTTCATTAGTATTTTCATTGTGTTTTGTTGCATTTAGTGTCCAAGTGAGTCTTCTTCCATTTTAGAAGTCCTATAGTGTCTATGTGTGTCTTTTGGTGTGTTTTGTGTGTCTTTTGAGCAATTTCAGGTTAAAATAATGGACGACACACATTTGGATGCAAAGAAGAGAATTGATGATTCAGAACCAGTCCGAAGTCCCTCAAAGATCGACTCAGATGGAAGTCTTTCATTGCGATTTAGCTTCAGAGCTCTTCATACAAGTTATAGGAAATTGAGTTACCTTTCCAACGGATGTGATTTCAAGCAAATCAGAGCTTCTATGTAAGAATTATGGTGGTTTTAATGGAGATATATCACTCTGGCGCGGAAAAGAACAAAGGAGGAGCCAATGAACATTTTAATCGACCTGTTGGTCAATTTAATGGTCGATTGGGATGATAACAGGCCACAGACGAGAAGAAATCGAGGCAGCAATCGACCGATGCATCTATAGAAGCCTTTGCAAATTTTTGGGTTTGATCCGGTTTATCTCGGGTCAACCCGGTTCGATTCTATTTTGTATTTAAGCAATTTTTAGACATTTTGTAACCTAAGTTTTCTTCTATAGAGTCGGATTTAGATCCAAACTCTCTTCTTGATATTTTGGATTGATCTTCAACAATTCATGCCACTTTAGTGAAGGATTCTTCATCTTTATCTTGTATCTTTATGTTTATGCATTTCCTTTTTATCTTTCACCATGTTTAGTAGTTAGTCTTTTTGTTGGATCATGGGTTATGCTAGATTAGGATAATTTGATGGTTAGATGATGATGATTTAGGTTGCTTATTGTTAGATCCTTCATCTAGGTTGCTCTTAATGCTAGTTTTGACTTGATCACTCAAAATCTAGACCTTAAGCAATTCATGCCCGGAAGGTGTTTGTGAAAATGCTTGAACCAAACCTTTATGAGCTTTACATATCTAGCCAACGGGAGTTGATGATTAGAGTGTTTAGTGAACCAATTGAACTTGTTATTAATGCTCAATGATCATTTGATTGCGAACGGAAGTTGTTGATGATTAGATGATTAGTGAAGTGATTAGTACCATGAAAGTGGATTAGTCATATTTTTGAGTTTCATGTTCTAGGATGGTGCTTAATTCAACCTCTTGCATCATTGTTTGATTGTTAGTCCATTCTCATGATAGTTAAACCCATGGTCCAATGCTTTTCTTTATTTTACTTCTTGCTTTCTTATCTTTTCATCAAAACAAAAACATAAAAATCATTTCCTCTGGATTAGTTTGAATCTCGCATCTTTATTGTTGCAATCTTTATTTCTTGTGGTTCGACATCTAAAATACTTCCGCGATAGATCGTTGGTGCATTTAGATTATTAATTGATAAAAACGCATAGATCAATTAGATCTTGACTTAGATCTGGATCTCTGTCCTTCGGTGTTATTCTTGTCTCTCTGTTCAGTTCTTCCTCTGACCCTCGATACTCTTCTTGTTAGATCCAAACTCAAGCTCCTTTGAGTAAGTTGCATTAATGACTTCATCTAACGTTAAAGTGGTTCTTCCAGACCCATACTTTAAAGTATCCCTCAGTTGATCAAACGACTTAGGTAATGACATTAACAACAATATAGCTTGATCCTCATCCGAAACCATAACATTTGTGTTCTCTAGATCAGCTATAATGTGTAGAAATTCATCGATATTACCTTCTATGCTGAGATTTTCAGACATCTTGAAGCTGTATAGCTTCTGCTTCAGATAGATCCTGTTAGGTAGTGCTTTAGACATGTACAGCTTGTCTAATGCACTTATCATAGCCGCAGCAGTTGGTTGTTTCTTGATCTTCCTCAGAACTCTATCAGTAACACTTAGCACAATAGTGCTTCGAACTTTTCTTCTTTTTTCATCCAAAGCTTCTTGCTTTAATACCTCTTCTTTCTCTTCTTCTTCAGTCAACGTCAAACCCGACGTTTTCTCCACCAAAGCATCAACTTCCTTTAACGCAGAGCTCAGACCTAGGATATCCAGATGCGCCATTAGTTTCTCTTTCCACATAGTATAGTCTCCCCTTCCATCAAACTTTTCAACCTCTATTCGAGCCGATGACATGGTTCAGTGTCTTTGAAACTTCACAGAACCAGAGAACAACGAACCTATAGCTCTGATACCACTCTGTAAGGATTTCTGACCTCAAAGGTGTCAACTTTCCTTGAGAGAAATCCAAACAAACTAAGAACAGAGAAGCGGAACCAAGTTTGTGTGTCAGAAACAGAAGAAAGAACAGAGCTTTGCTTTGTAGTGTTTAAGGACTTGAAAATCAGAAAGAAAAACAGAGCACACATGAGAACTTTGGTAACCCAGTTCACTCCCAAAGGGTAGCTACGTCTAGGCCGAGTATTGTACTCGGAATCCACTAGAATCAAACACACACAGAGATTACAACAGAAACAATAAGTGACCCGCACCAATGCCCTTCACCAGCACTTGATGCTCACTCTATCTATTTCTATACCCTAAAGAAAACTATGAATAAGTTTAAGCTAATACAAGTTTACTCTCTTACTCTCTGTATCACCAACACAGCACACTCCTATACTCTCTACCTTAAAGGTTCCTTTTATAGCATAAAGCCAGGAGACCTATGCGATGACCTAAAGTAGACGCTCCTCCGATTTGTCTCTCTTGACAGCTCAGCTGAGAAAATGCGTGCACAAGCTGACAAAGACTCCTTTATCATTTTAATGCACCAGAGGACAACGGGTACGGATGCATTACTGGCTTATGTAGCCGTTTCCTCTATCTGTGGTCCAAAAGCAGTGAAACTGTGGTTTAACATACATCAACCTTAGTAAGACTTTGAGTTTAACCCGGGAGTCTTTATCTTGATAGGTCTTTGCGTGTGCTTCACGGTTTCATTCTTCACACGATGAGACCCAAATACAAAGTGGTAAAAAGTAAAAACGACCCTAACAAATAGTACACGGCCCAAGCGTATTACACAAAACAAATAAATGGTTTCTTCTAATCAAATTTAAAATATGACAAGAAGAATAGGAAAAAATAATAAAAGAGTAACAAATAGTTTATATCTGCTCACACTTTCATCTAAGTTTAAACTTAAAAGTCCAAACTAAACCAAAAACATTCATTGAAATAAAAGTAACATATGATAAAAACAACAGCACACAAAGTAATAACAGAAAATTATATTTAGAATGTGGGGAAACAAAATTCAAAATATTCCCTAACCAATACGACAAATGTACATAGAATCAGCAACCTACAAACGCAAACAATCCAGCACAATGCGCGAGAGCCCTCCCTAGTAGCTAAAAGCCTAAAAAAAACTGCATTTAAAAAGGAAAAAACAATTAATATCTTCCAAATTTATAAACAAATAGATAAGAATATATAATTTTTGTCTATTAAAAAGAAAAAAGATTTATCTCATTTTTAGTGGTCAACAGATCTCTTAGTCAGGTTATCCCTCTTATAAAAATAAAATAAAAAGATTCCTTAAACCGTTTTTTTTTTTTTAATTTGAGATATGAGGTGAATCCAAAAAATAAAATAAAATCCATATCTATCAAAGTTGTTGAATTAATATCAGTTAATTTAGAAAAAAGGGAAATAAACAAAATAAAATCCTAAAAGGATTTGGAATTGTAAAGCATTATATAAACAATCGTATGGCACCTAGTCTCATCATAATTCATCAACACAACTCTCTCCATCTTTCTCTCATTAAGCTTGTTCGAGATCTCCCAAACTTTCTTCTTTGCTTCTACATTTCACAAACATTCTTCCTCTTCATACATACCGTCTAATCATGGCCACAACGACGAAGATCTTCGGATTCGTGCTGCTGGTGATAACAACCTTCATGGCTCTCTCGGTTTCCTGTTCTTCGGCAACGGTATACAAAGTTGGAGACTCGGATGGATGGACTACCAAGGACGAAACCTATAATTATTTTTGGGTTGAGGATAAAGAGTTCCACGTGGGAGATTCTTTGGTGTTCGAATACGATCCCCTATTCAACGACGTAACTCAAGTCTCTGGTGCCTTGGTGTTGCATTTTCAGGTTCTTCCTCTATTTAACCTTTAGAGGTTCACCATCTCTCACACTCTCTTTAGTATCTCTCTGTTTCTTTTGTTGTTGAAACAAAGATTACCTTGTTCTCTCTTTACTCTCTTTGATTGTTACACAAACGTTTAGTAAGAGAGAAGAGAGAAACCATTAATTGTCTACATCTTGTTTATTGGATCAAAGGATACTTTTCTTACAAGACACACACACATAGATATAGTGGTTTTTCTACTGACCACACACATTTGCAACCATACTTCTACTTAGACCTAGACCTTACTTCTAGACATCATTACCTAAGCTTATAACCAAGCTCACAAGCAAGGTTAACCAACAACTCTTACACAACACAACTCTAGTCTTTAGCTAGCAGTTTAACTAACAAAACACACTTCCTTTAATTTGGGCCTTAACCAAAAACGTAGCCCATTAGTCTTCTTAGGACCAAACCACACAAAGCCCAACACCTTTCTTCTTGTTGACTTTGCTCCTTCTTCTCTATGTGTCGTTGACCTTGTCACGACTTCTTCTTCTTCTTCCTTTGCCTTTGCTCTATGAGCACTTCTTCTTCTCGCTGAAGCTTCTTCTTCTTCTGCAGGTTTAATCAAAGGTTCAATTCCAACACTCCCTCTTGAACCCTTTGATTAAAACCCCAATTTCAATTTAGGGATTTTAATCCCATTGCTCCTTGCTTTTTCTTCATCATCTTCCTCTTGCTTCGATTCTTCTTAATCGAGCTTCTTTCTATATCTGTGGTTCTTAGCTTCTCCGACGACAGCTAGAGGTCACAACTCTCACCGATCACCAGTCACTTCCGCCGTCTTCAACCACCACTTCCGTAAGTTTGCTCTTCTCCCTCTTAAGCTGAATCTCCATGGATCCAACCCTTTTCTTTCATTTTTTTGTGCGAATATCTTTGCCATCTCTTGGCTAGTTTTCTTCGCAATTTCCTCTGTTTCTTTGATCAATTTCTGACCAAAAACTTTTCTTTGCAGGAAAGACTTCAGCTCTTCCGCTTCATGTCTCCTCCAAGTTTTCTCCGTGAGCTCTTCTCACGTCTCTTGCTCGGCTGACGTTGCAACCGGCTTCAGCTCCCACTGTGGTGAGCTTCTTCTTTGCTTGGTGTCAACTGTGATCACCAGCCTTGTTCTCTCTCTTTTTTTTTTTTTCGATTCTCCAAACCATCACCTTAGCTTTAGCCTTGGACTTTTGACTCTGGCACCATCACCCGGCTTCTCTTACCGTAGTCTCTTAGGTTTCTCCATGAGTTTCATCCTTGCTTTCTTTGCCTTAGTCGTTTGGTTCTTTGAATCTCCACCTCGGTTTTTCTCTAACCTTAGCTTGTTAGGCTCTTGAATCATCAACCTCCGCTTTCTCGGACTTGGTTTGTTTGACTCCTTGAACCGTTGGCTTTGGTCTTTCTCTAACCTTGGCTTCTCCTTCTCGTTTTCAGGTTTTGATCCACTCAGATTTCAACCCTAGTCACTGATTGGAGCTTCTTAACACCAGTGCTGCCACCTTAATTGCTTCCTCTTTGACGCAAGGCTTCACTGCCTACATTTCATCTTAGAGGTTGCAACCAAGCTTGCATTGGTGCCGTTTTTTCTTGTTCTACTTCAGCCACAGAATTCTCCCTCTCGGTTTTGCACTTCACAGGTTTGTCCTTGGCATCAACCTTCTTCTCAATCCATCTTTGTGAATTGTAACGTTGTTGAACCTTGAACTCTGTTTCATGCACACTAACCTTATGAGTTTCTGTTAAGATGGCTGCAGCAACTCTTCATTTGTCTTGAGCTCAGGTCCACTCAAGAACTTTTTGCCTATGAGCTCAGGTCCGCTCAAGGCTTCTCTTCCAGAGGTTTGTCACTTCAACCTTTGTTCTTCTTCATTCATCTTTGCCGTTTCCTTCTTACGGCCCACTTCTTCTTCTCTTCAGTCTTTCTTCTTAGACTGACATCTTCTCCTTGAACAGGCTCCAAGGATAACTACAGCTCTGATACCATGTTGCATTTTCAGGTTCTTCCTCTATTTAACCTTTAGAGGTTCACCATCTCTCACACTCTCTTTAGTATCTCTCTGTTTCTTTTGTTGTTGAAACAGAGATTACCTTGTTCTCTCTTTACTCTCTTTGATTGTTACACAAACGTTTAGTAAGAGAGAAGAGAGAAACAATTAATTGTCTACATCTTGTTTATTGGATCAAAGGATACTTTTCTTACAAGATACACACACATAGATATAGTGGTTTTTCTACTGACCACACACATTTGCAACCATACTTCTACTTAGACCTAGACCTTACTTCTAGACATCATTACCTAAGCTTATAACCAAGCTCACAAGCAAGGTTAACCAACAACTCTTACACAACTCTAGTCTTTAGCTAGCACTTTAACTAACAAAACACACTTCCTTTACTTTGGGCCTTAACCAAAAACGTAGCCCATTAGTCTTCTTAGGACCAAACCACACAAAGCCCAACACCTTTCTTCTTGTTGACTTTGCTCCTTCTTCTCTATGTGTCGTTGACCTTGTCACGACTTCTTCTTCTTCTTCCTTTGCCTTTGCTCTATGAGCACTTCTTCTTCTCGCTGAAGCTTCTTCTTCTTCTGCAGGTTTAATCAAAGGTTCAATTCAAAGCTGTTAAATGAAAAACTAAATTTTGTTTGTAACTCTGTTAATAGCTAAAAGCCTAAAAGAAAAAAAACTGCATTTAAAAAAGAAAAAATAATAACTTCCAAATTTATAAACAAATCGATAAGAATATATAATTTCTGTATATATTAAAAGGACAAGAGATATATCTCATTATCAATGGTGAACAGATCTCATATACAGCTTAACCCTCTTATAAAAATAAAATAAAAATATTTCTTAAACCTTTTTTTTTTAATTTGAGATATGAGGTGTATCCAAAAAATAAAAATAAAATACAATGATATCTCAAAGGGACTGAATTAATTTCCGTTAGTTTAGAAAAAAAAAATAAGATAAACAAAATAAAGTCCTAAAAGGATATGGAATTGTAAAGCACTATATAAACAATGATAGGGCACCTAATCTCATCATAATTCATCACCACAACTCTCTCGCATCTTTCTCTCATTAAGCTTTTGTTCGAGATTTCACAAACTTTCTTCTTTGCTTTGAAATTTGTTAATCTTTCTTCCTCTTCATACACTGTCTAATCATGGCCATAACTACGAAGATCTTCGGATTCATCCTGCTGGTGATAACAACCTTCATGGTTATCTCGGTTTCCTGTTCTTCGGCAACAGTATACAAAGTTGGAGACTCGGATGGATGGACTACCAAGGACGAAACCTATAATTATTTTTGGGTTGAGGATAAAGAGTTCCACGTGGGAGATTCTTTGGTGTTCGAATACGATCCCCTATTCAACGACGTAACTCAAGTCTCTGGTGCCTTGGAGTACGAATTCTGCGACTATTCTTCTGCTAAAGCTGTCTACAACACTGGACACGATGTCGTAACCCTAACGGAACCAGGTTATATGTACTTCATCAGTTCAAATCGTCAACAATGCGCATCCGGACAGAGGCTTGTCGTTCATGTCGTTCATGACCCGTCACGTCCCATTCCTCCACCACCACCGAGCAAGGTCCTCCTTCCTCTTGGAAATATCTACAAAGTTGGTAACTCTAAGGGGTGGAGTGTTCCTGAAGAGACCGACTTTTATTACAAGTGGGCGGAGCAGAGTCACTTTGATATTGGAGACAAACTACTTTTTGAATACGGCAATGAAGAAAACGACGTCTACGAGATCAGCGGAGACCTTGAATTCTTATCCTGTGACCGGATTTCTCCAATATCCGTGCACAAGACAGGACACGATCTCGTCACACTCACCAAACCAGGAGTCCACTACTTCATTAGCTCAAAGACAGGTCACTGTGAGGCTGGGCTTAAACTACGAGTCGTGGTCGGACCACTCACCAAACCCGTAACTGTCCCCAATGTTCCTGCGAAGCAGATGGAGTTGACACTTATGGACCAGTACAACAGATGGTTACGCTCCTTCAGGCCTCAACCTCATAACTAAGCATTCGCTTTTGTTAACTTTTTTATAATTTTTGTTTCGATTTAGTTTTTTTCCCGTCATCGTTGTACAGTTGCTTTGATTCAGTCAGTATTAATAAAATTTCAGATTCCTTAAAACATTATTGAAGCACAAACTAATAATTAATATCTAAAGCCTCTTTATCTCTACATGGAACCAAGTTATAGTGTTTGCCATAATAATGTGAAAGAAACCCATCTTAAGATTCAAGTTATGAGCCTTCAACAAAATTGAAACTATAGTTATAATGTTGCTTTGAGCAGCTTTACAAAAGAAAACATTAAAAAAGAGTAACGCAAGACTGAAATAATAAATATTTTGATAGATTCCTACCAAAAAAATATAAATATTTTGATAGAGGAAAAAAATCAATCACTCAAAAGTTTCCAACACTTTGATAGATAGAACTAGAAATTGCGTAACACACTGAGAAACAAAAAAGTATTCTAAAAATATTTTCCATCATACTTTTGGAACGTTTTAGTTAGGCCTGGAAAAAAAAACCCGGACCCAAAAATCCAAACCGAAACTGACCCGGAAAAACGGTTCGGAATGAGTACGGGTATTAGCTATTTATCCTATTGGATCTTGTATTGCAATACCCGTGGATATACGGTAAAACCCGATCCGAACGAATACATAAACTTTATATATATAAATTCTATTGGATCCTAAACTCCTCTACCCGAAAGACCTGTACCCGATCGGGTTTAAGAAGATATTAAAAAAAAGAGAGCAAATATTACTATACTTATTTTCTTGCAAATATATAACTATATTTTGTACTAATGCATAAGCTAAGTTCAGCTAAACCAATTTCCATTAAATTAATCACTTTTTTTTGTTTTCAAATTTCCATTACGAGACTCAGCTTTATATCTTGTTCCATCCTCAAGCTAGTAATTAGTTATAAAAACTTACCTAGAAGGAATACATTTTTATAAAATGAATTAACACAAAATTTCTGAGAAACACAATAAAATATTATATTACCCCAACATATGAGTTATTGTAACATATCCATTTCTTAAAACTTTTATACACTTCCAATTATTTCTCGGATTGCAATGTAAGTACCTAAAACTCCAACAAAAACACTCATCACTACCATTCCAAACAACATAATAGTCTCACATCCAATTTTCTTGTAATATCCATAGATCTTCAAGTAACATAAACAAGGCAGAAGTATAGAAACCGTTACGCTCAGTAATGCTCCAACCAGCGACATCATATAACCGAAAAAGGGAAGTGTCTCGGCGATGACGACACTACTTATGATGAAAAATGTGCTTATCAAGAGATGTAAGTAAGTCTTTTTGGCATAACGTGAAGGAAACCAATCTTTTATGGTGTTCACGGTTGGTGTGATCATCAATGCGTATTTGGCTACCGGGTTTACAAGGGTTGTGTATATTGCCACCTTTGAACTCGTCTTATGAATTGGGAGATTCAGTGTTATTTGTGATAATGTTTGTGATCCATACATTAAGTAGCCCAATACCGCCATTGATGTGTATCCTATAGTGCATAGTATAAAACATATTAGTAGAACCTGCACAAACAAAGAGTGAAGTTAACATTATTTGTTTTCAGTAAACTAGAGGTGTGCAAAATTTTAATAAAATAAACAAACCAAACCAAACAAAAGTAATCGGTCTAAAGATATAAAAAATTTCTACCTAAGTTAATTAAAAATTAATATTTAATTTTAATTAATATATTTTAATATATTAAAACTCTATAATATTAACTACTTAAATAATTAGTAAAATTTGTTTTTAATTATTATTTTATATTTAAAACAGAATCAAATCAGAACCCCAAACTGAAAACTAAACCGAAATTTATCGAAGCGAACCAAACAAAATAAGTTTCATTAAGGACCTATTTCCAAAATCCATAGCGAACTAAATAGAAAAACTACTTCCTAGGCATGTATCAATCAAAACATAAAGTATATGACATCATGCAAGTGGTCATGGATTTGTTGGTTAATGGTAGAAATGACTTACATTGTTGAACTGATGTTTGCTTTTCATAGAGGAATACAAAGTGGGCAAAACTGGATGCGCACCATAGCAAAAAGCATATAAGCTCAAAGCTGTAGGGATCCCACTCCAATTTATCAACTTTCCCTTTTGATGAAACCCAATTCCATCGAATGCGCCAACCCAAGATATTGATCCAAGAGTCACAGTCGTAGCTAAAACGCCACTCATAGAAACATAAGACAAAACGCTTAGATTATCCCACCATAGAGTTGGCATGATGACGAGGGCAACAGTCGCCATGAAAGCTTGTTTGCCATTCAATCTCAATCCAATTAGTTCGATGTTAAAACCCGGGAAAAGATTGTGAAGATTGTCCCCCTCGAGGATCAAGAAACCTGTGGTGACTAGATAGAGTTCTAGGTGCATGAAGAGTGACACAATGATTCTTCCTGGTCTACCAAATGCTCTTTCTCCAATGTCGGGATATGTTTTGATGTTGCGGTCCGCATTCATACATTTTGTAATGAGTAAGGATGTGTAGAAGGCGGTTGCGGCTAGGAGTAACAGAAGTGAAAGACTCAACCATCCTCCACGAGCAAGTGAGTATGGTACCGATAATATTCCAATTCCTAAAGCGATTCAATACCATAATTAGTGATATTCATTAGTAATTAGTATGTTACAAGGACGACTAATTAAATAAGTATATCGAACCAAATAAGAAAAATGAACCTGAAAGAGCATTGAGTGCGTTGAAACAAGTCTTGAAGAAAGATGAAGTTCCAACATTGTCACGTTGTCTTTCTTGGTTATCTTCCTCCATAGCTAATGACTTCTACTAATAAAAATGAAGAACTGTGATTATCAAAGATACTTGAGAGAAAAAGTATTGGAAATGATAACATCTTTATGGGGAAAAAAGAGTAGATTTTTGGGGAAAGAAGAGAATAAAGAAATCAATATGGTTGAGTATTTTAAAGCGAAAGCAAGAGAAGCGTGGTTATTGATCATTTGATTGTGACTAATACACAACAATAATATTTATAACTTTGCTTAGTTTATTACTTGTCAAAGAAAATGGAAGCAAAAACTCTAAACTCGATTACCTACTCTAATCACACAATTAACTTGATAATCATTTATTTTTATCATTTTTTCTATAGATCAAATAAAATTTTATAATAAGGTCTAGATATTGATCGGGTACATAAATGAGAGATCACATAAACAATTCAAGAAAACTAAAATTACCTGGACAATTGTTAAGAGTTAGAACCAAATTCAAAACTCAAAACCTTTATTAAGATAGTAGAAAACAAAAACCGAGAAAAGGCCCTCACAACAAATATTTTCTCTTCCCTCGGATAAACGATAAACCCTCCAAACTCTTAGATGAAGTTCACACACAAGCTTCAACCATATTTATAAGAAAAAAACAACCCAAAACCAAAAACAGAAATATAAATCCCAATGCAATAAAAAGAACATAAAAAATGAAAAATCTAATTGGTATATATGCAAAGGAAATCTTCTTACCTGAAAAATAAAACAAAATTGAGTTCTCCTAAGGAGTTGGTGAGAACTATTATAAGCTTTAAGATCATGAAAGAGGAATGAGTGGAATCACACACATTTGCAAGTAAGAGGAAACTTTTTGGTGTTTGGGTTTTAAAGTGATGATGAAAAAAATGTCTTATACGATAGATATTCAATGCCAACTACTTAGAGTCGATTATAGCTTTTTCCATCTTTTGTACAAATAAAGATTTATGATAATCGTCAAAATATTATCTCAAAATTAAGAAAATATTCTAAAATTTAAAACCACAACTCTAAATTAAATTCTAAATCATATACATTAAACCTAAATCATAGACTCTAACCCTAAAACTCAAAGTTGATTTCCTGGATTTGAAAAGATTCATCCTATCATAGGCTGCCTATGTTTGTAATTTATATCTTTTCTTTAATATACTTTTTTTCCTAATCCTCCCAAAAAAATTGCTACCGCAAAAATTATGAGAGTTAAGAAAAAAAAATGTCGAAAATTAGACCAAACACAATTAGCTCTTGGAGGAGAAGGTTTGTTTATTAGTTCGAGTAGAGAACTATGCATATAAAATATGACTCAAGGAAATGCATGGACAAAAGCTTCAAAACTTGTGGTTTAGGAAAAAAAGAAAAGAGAACGAACCTGAAAATAAGGAGGAGAGCTTGAAAAGAGAACTAATTTGTGTAGTTGATAAAGTCACAAAGAGAATTGGTGATTGAAGAGTGTTTTTGGTTTTGTGAAAAAAGATCAAGAGCCACCTAGAATATTGATAATTAAATATTTAAGAGTTTGTTATTGGGATATGCACGATACTTGGGACCTTTTTAGAAGTATTTTTACATTAAAATATATAATATTAATTTATATCCATAAAAAGATTATTAGAAGTTTGACCAAAAAAAGAAGGATTTTTAAAATATGCTAAGCAATTAAATAGCATGAAAATATCCAAATAAAAAAAAATGTTTGATGCAATAAATAATTTATCTAGTTAGAATTTTAAATCAACT
This sequence comes from Arabidopsis lyrata subsp. lyrata, assembly GCF_000004255.2. Classification (NCBI taxonomy): domain Eukaryota; kingdom Viridiplantae; phylum Streptophyta; class Magnoliopsida; order Brassicales; family Brassicaceae; genus Arabidopsis; species Arabidopsis lyrata. Next base: position 5,277,678 of record NW_003302551.1, read on the forward strand.
AATTTGTTGTGTTATTTTACATATATAACATATATTTTCTATATAAAAACCATAACTAATGCACTTGACTTAGATAGAAACAATGAAACAAAACGAATCAAATGCTTAAATGTTTATGGAATTTTCTTTTTGACATGAAACAAATGCTTAATTAATTTTGGGTTTGGTGTTGTGTTAATTCTTCTGTTTGTTAATGCTGTTTTGTAACTTGTTAAGAAAAATAGTCAAAAAATTTCTAGAAACTTGAACATTTTAGAAGTAGTGAAAATGCCAACCAATTTTTACTATAAAACTCGAAAAAATAGGTGTAAAATGGAAAAGGATCAAATTATTAAGGAACACATTATTCTATAGCTTACAACAAAGAAGAACTCAACTATCAATTAAAGAAAAAATGAGACAACAGCTTGAGACCTCTTTTGTTTTGTATAATCTATATTTATGTGCGACGGTGTTTCAGGGCTTATCTCCAGTCGATAAAAGACTCGCAAAACCTTGTGAGAGACTTCGCTCGATCGCACAAGGAGACTTGGATGAACATCTTGGACTGTTGTTGGTTTTGATTCGTTTTAAGCTTAGCGAAGAAGAGTAGTTTTGGGTTTCTGATACTTCTTCATCTTCTTCTTCGTCGCCATTGTTGTTAGATGTTTTTCTCTTTAAACCTGGAATGTTTCTTAAACCCGTGTGGGGGCGGCGATAATCTTTGTGATGCTCATCTAACACCAAAAGAAAAAGAAGATAATAAGACTATGTCAGGAAATTTCAAAATCTCAAGATTATAAAAACATACCTTCTTGATAGAGGCATGATTCAGATTCAGTGTCACTACATTTGCAGAAAAAGCTAGTGTCCTTATTCGGTCCTAAAATGCTGCGAATCAACAACAACAAGATTGAGTCTCATTGTTTAATGTGTAGAGTAAAAGGTGTTAAGGACAAAAGCATTTTGGTTCCAAACCTGTACATATGCTCGACAAAGTCATCTATTAGGACAGGCCATGCACCTGAGTGAAACAAATACCATAAGATGAATCAAACACAAACAAATATATACACACCTGTAATGAGAAATCTACCAATGTGTACCTTCAGAGTCATATCCTTCTAGATTCTCATGTACACAACGACTAAACGCTAAGACTTGTTGCCAAGTATCTTCTGAAATATTGTGCCGTTGATTTTTCTACATGTTACAATCATCATCTTCTTGTTAGATATACAAACACAAAGAGCCATTTGGTAAAAACGTTTATAGTTACGAAAAGCAACTAAAAAGTACCTCAATAAAGTCACACCAGCGATTAAGTAACCTAAATCTCCCAGCCAAAACAAGTTTCCATGCAGTAATAGCTCTACTTATAGCTGGAACACCATTCAAACAAGTTTAAGTTTCATCTCCTTTGGCTATTGCAGCCAAAGCAATGACTACGAAAGAACTTACTTATATTCTTTTGTCCATTCTCGCGGCACATAAAGAAAACAAAATCGTAAAAGCAAGTAAACTCGGAAAAGTCCACCTACAACAAGTACATATCAAAGATCAGATCACAATCCAGCTAGTCAAGAACCTAATTAACCCGAAAACTAAAGAACCGAGGGCCAAAACAACTTGCCATTAAGTCTAGCCGTGACATCAACTTGAACAATTCATCAAAAATCGAGTTCCTGCAAGAGAATCCAACGGTAAACAAGCGCACGAATCAGCTCAAGAACCGCAATGTAATTTTCGCTTCGCCATAAAGATAACGAATTGAGCACTCAAGTCCATACCTAGCTTGAAACTTATGCTCTACTAGATATAAGAGCTGAGTTAATGCTTCTTTAGATAAGTTAAATCTTTGTGATTCTTCGCCGTCACCGGGTTTATTATGATCACACATTTGTGTTCCTGATCGAATATCTGATCAAATTCCAACAAAAGAAACTCAATTAGACAATTCCAATAAGCAAAAGCAAGAAACTTTATCTTGATAAACCCTAGTTAAGTACCAAACCATAGAACTCAAAAGGATTCAACTTTTTTTCTATAGCAATGTCACAGAACTTAAATCAACACTATGTGGGTAATCTAAAGATCAATCCTTTATACACAAAAACAAATATATGAATCAAGAAAAGCTAACAAAACCCAAATTCATAGATCGAAGAATAAAGTTTAAAGACTTTACCACAAAATCTACGATAAATCTCGAATATATCGAATCGGCCGGAAACTGGCGAAGAACCCATGAATTTGTGTCTCAAAGCTCGAAGCTTTTAGATCGAAGCTCGAGAGAAATCGAAGGAAACGTATAAACAAATCCCAACCAAAGAAATCGAACTTGGCAAATCCCAAAAGCAAAAAAAAAGATGAAAAAATTGGAAATCTTTTGTTTATTTTTCACTGGCAAAATGAGATTTTGTGTATATTTTTTGAACAAACACTTTTGATTTAATCGGACCCAAACTTAAGGCCCATTACAAGTCAAATCCATTAAAATATTTATTTTTAATTTGACAAATGCAAAATAATAATTAACATGATCGTGAATATTCAATATATCCTGTTTGACACTAACATTTCTGTTACACCTCTAACTTGTAAGTGGATATAGTAGGGCAGAGCATAAAACCCGAAATCCGAAAACCGATCCGAAAAATTCGGAACCGAATCCGAATCGAATAGTCACAAAACCCGAGCGGATAATGAATTCTCCTATCTGAATTATCCAAACCGAATCCGATCCGAACCGAAAACCGAAAAGATATCCGAAAACCGGAAATATATTTATATATCCAAAAATATTAGTTATAATTTTATAGCAAATAACAAAAATATCCTAAATAACCTAGATTTCAAAAAAAATTTAGTTATATTTGTTAAAATTATACATATTTTTGTAAAATTTAACCAAAGTTTAGTAAGACTAAACCTGTTTTTATTTAAATTGAACAATTTTTTAATTTTTTTCCTCCGAAAACCGATCCGAATCAAAAACCTATCTGAACCGAAACCGAACCGATGACTCATAAAATCCGAACGGATAATAAACACGCCCACCCAAATTATCCGAATCCGAATATATCCGAACCGAAACCGAACCGAAAAGTCATAAAATCCGAACGGATAATAAAGTATCATATCCGAATTATCCGAATCCGAATATATCCGATCCGAATCCGATCCGAAATCTGAATGTCCAAGCCTAGGATATAGAGTTACATCATATAATTTAGTATATTGAACATTTTTTTTTTAAAGTATATTGAACATATACATCGCTATTTTTTTTTTTTTTTGAATAACCGCGGGTCTCCCAAAGGCTTCCTAGGCCCAAGGACTAATCCTACGAGGCTGGCAATTCCCTTATGTAAACCTGCCAGTGGCCGTGCCTCGAACCCTGGTGGCGGAAGTCACAACTGTGACCCCTTTACCACTAGGCCAAAAGGCCCGGTTTACATCGCTATTTCTACATAGGCCTTAAAAATTATACTAGAGTTTTGTACTTTGTATTAAGCTAACTAGAAATTGGATATAGTTCTCTGATATAGTCAATTTTATTTTTCATCTATATGTAGTCAACTTTGCTCTCCGATTTGCTCTTGAATTGCTCTTTGCTCTCCGATTTGCTCCTGTGAGAGTGACGCTTTTACGCTAGCTTTTACCTTTGATTGATATAATAATTTTAACCACAAATATTTGGTAAAATAAATATTATCACAATCTATTTTTATATTATTACATGTTGTGTCACCTAAATTAAGTATCATTACACACATCAAAAAGGATACATATATTATGCACATATGATTTCACCTTATGATTATTATATCAATCAAAGGCTATTTTACAAAAATAAAATAAAATTCTAATAACATATCATATTGTGTTGGTATCTATTGGAAATTGATTTGATTTTATGTTAATTGTGTTGTTGGACCTAATACAGTTTAATAGCTCTTTCTTTAAAAAACAAACTCTTAATTTGGTTTATATTCATTTGAGCTACTATCTTTTTTTTTTTTTTGGAATTAAATGTTAATTTAACTTTAAAATTAAAGAAAAAAATGTCTTTTGTACAAATAGTACAACATTTGCTTAAAGAATGAGCTGAAAAAAGCAGATTATTTTGGCTTAACTTTTAGATTGAAACCAAATTTGAAAATATTTGAGCTACTATCTCTTCTTGTTGTTTTACAAGTTACTAAACTTTTGTTGGTCTGTTGCTGATTGTTGAATGGAGTGAGCACATGCATAGAAGCTTAATGGTGGATCATCACGAGAAGCTGTGTAACCAAACCACATTTAGGAAAAAGAGTGTCACACGCATTAATATGTTCACTATATGTAATCAGTTGATCTCAGCTCAGCATCTATTTTAGAAATAATGGATCGTTGTTGGTGTCGATTTTTGTGATACCAATGTAGTTCCAAATGGTATATTTAATTCCGTATTTATTTTAACTAACCTCTGATTTGTTCATGTGAGTGATGCTTTGCTTTTGTGAGAAAAATAGATGAAATCGACTGGAGATCAACCAATTGTTCTTTGTTCCGATTTACTCATATGAGTGACACTTTTACGACAAAAGAAATTTGGAAAGGTTTATTTGTTTTGTTCTTTTTTGTTTTTTTTTCTCCAACTAATCTGCTATGGTAATAATTTAAATTCTAATACGTTCATTACATGTGATTTAATACTACTACAACACAAGTTATTTGTACATAATGTTACCTTTTTAATTGATATATCAATATATGAAACAGTCTAATTTATTTTTAATTCACCAAAAATAGTATATACATTCTTTATAAAACATATTTCTCTTTATATAAAAAATTATAAAAAAGTAACATTAACGAACCTTGTGCATACCGTATCAACTAGTGATAATATTTTTCAATATTTTTTTTTGTGATAAATATTTTTTTATAAAAATTAAATTGAATAAAATTTTTGAATTTTTAACGTTGTTTGGTAGGAAAGCAAATCCTGATGGTTCATTGTGCTATCATCGTAAATATTGAACACTTTTGTGTCTGAATATATTTTGAAAGATTTAGAGTATTTTAGATCTTTTGTCTATGTACCATTTTATATAATTTTAAAATATAATTTGACGCATTATTTATTGGTAGAGGTAAATTATTGCGGTACATTATTTATCTATGTTGACTAGTTATTTTAACTAACCTCCGATTTTCCCATGTGAGTAACGCTTTGCTCTTGTAAGAAAACTAGATGAAATCAACCGGAGATTAACCAATTGTTCTTTGCTCCGATTTGCTCATATGAATGATGCTTTTACGACAAAAACAATTTGGGAAGGTTTTTTTTTTTTTTTTTTTTTTTTTCTTTTACGTTTTTTCTTTTTTTTCTCCAACTAATCTGTTATGGTAATAATTTAAATTCTAACAGATTAGTTGTACATATGATTTAATACTACTACACCACATGTTATTTGTACATAGTGTTACATCTTTAATCGATATATTAATATTTGAAACACTTTAATTTATTTTCAATTCACCAAAAATATTATCTACATTCTTTATAAAACAGAATTCTCTCTATAGAAAACAAATTATTAAAAAACTTAATATTAACAATTGTTGTTGATAGGAAACGAATCAACGTACATACCGTATCAACTAGTGATAATATTTTTTAATATTTAGTTTTCTTTTGTTATAAAATTTTTTTATAAAAGTAAACTGAATAAAACTTTTGAATTTTTAACGTTGTTTGGTAGAAAAACAAATCCCCGATGGTTCATTGTGCCATCATCGTAAATATTGAACAAATACATTTTGAAAAATTCAGAGTATTTTACATCTTTTGTCTATGTACCATTTTATATAATTTTTAAATAAATGAAAATCTTGTACTTTTAATGTGGTAAATTGAAAATGAGAATTCTAATTCATTTTTTGACCCAGATTTAAAATTTGACTCGTTATTTATTGGTAGTGGTAAAATATTTCAATACATTATTTATGTATGTTGACTAGTTATTGTATTGGTATTGAGTTTTGAAACATAATATATTCTTTCCTAAAAAGTGATATGATACATTTTCATAGTTGATTTTTATTATATTGGATTTTTTAGCATATGTTTTTAAGTTAGTAATTTTTTAATCTATGATATAGTTAAATCTCATACTCGTTTTTTAGATTTTCTTTAAATCATCTTTATTAAATTATAATAATCAAGAATAATCAAAATGAAGAGCATTACTATTACAACAAAAAAGGTCGTTTATATCAATTATTTTGTATCACTTCCAATTGATTGAAAATAATCTTATGTGTTTTTGGACTTTATAATTGTTTTGCAAATACTTAGATTGATGATGGAGTATTATGATGATGATGATGATGATGATGGTGGTGGTGATTATGATGATGATGATGATGATATGATGATGTTGATTTGTTTGAAAGAGTTAATACTAAGAGGTTGATCTACATAACATATCGATGTGTATGATGGCGTCATGTTCAACATCTCTAACATGGATCAGATCAACAGTGTTATGATATTATGCGAATGAAACAAAGAACCTTTAAAGCTTTGTGTAGGATGCTCAATACACAGTATGGTCTACAAGAGAACAACAATGTATATGATGAAGTAGAAGTTGTAATATTTCTTGAGGTTGTTGGTCAAGATAAGACTATTAGGAGCATTGCTGAAAGATATTAGAGATTAGTGGATACAGTGAAAAGAAAACTGGATGAAGTTTTAAGCGCTATTCTGAAGTTTGCAGCGGATTCACCAAAACCAGAGGAAAAAGAGTTCACAAGGTTAAGCTCAGTTTCGAGGAATAATAATCGATATTGTCCATGTTTTAAAGATTGCATTGGAACACTTAATGGACTCACATCCCAGTTCATCCTCCTACTACAAATGCAGAAGCTTACACAAAAAGGAAAATAGAACTTACAATGAATGTTCTTGCTATATGTAACTTCGATATGAAGTTCATATATATATATATATATATATATATGTTGGTGTACCCGGTAAAGCATATGATATAAATGTATTGACTTATTATGCAAAAAAGAAACTTCTTTTCCATATCTGCCAAATGAGAAATATTATTTGGTTGATTCAGGATATCCCACAAGGATAGGATATCTTAGTCCGCATCGTATGCCTTGATATCATCTTGATAATTTTGTGAGGGGAGAACATTTAACAAACATGCGAGAGTTAATTAAATGGAAACATTCTGGTTTGCGATTAGTGATTGAATTGACGTTTGGAATATGAAAAGCAAAATAGAGAATTTTAGACCGCCGGAAGCATCCTAAGTATTGTTTGACTAAGTGGATGAAAATTGTAATAGCGACAATGGCATTACACAACTTCATACATTAATCGAATCGAGATGGTAATGGCTTTGTACGCTGGCAAAGGACAGAAGAATATCATACTCATGGGGATGAAGAAGATGATGATGATGATGATGTTGGTGGTAGTGGACACACTCCATATGAGCCTACTGGTGATATAGCGATGTAATGTTTGTGTGATACCATTACGAGTGAGATTGGCAGAGGACGTCAATTATCTTATTAAAAACATTTATTATGAAATTTTTATTTGGTATGAGATATTTTAATGTTTTATAATTTATGTTTTAAACTATGATATTATGGTTTTATTTTTAATTTTTGTTACAATTTAATTTTTAAATCATTGATTTATATCTAAAATTGAATTGTTGAAATTAAAAAAAAATAATTAACAAAATCGATGGTTGACCAAGGACCGTCAAACAAACAAGACAGCGACCAGTCGTAGCGACTGTCGCTAGCAACATAAACGAGCAACATAACTAGTCACTGTCGCTAGCGACTCCCAAGCGAACAAGGCCTTATTAAAAAAAATCAATTTATTTACTGATTTGTAATATAAAACACAAATATATTAATTGTGTGAGTAAATTCACCACAAACATCAGAACGTCTTAATATATTATTCGAACTTTGATTTATTTATGAATACGATATAAGAAACCATAAGATGATGATGATGTTGTTGGTAGTGGACATACTCTAGATGAGTCTACTGGTGATAGAGCGAAAGAAGGCTTGCGTGATACATTACGAGTGAGATTGGCAGAGAACATCGATTACCTTATTAAAAACATTTCTAATGAAATTTTTATTTGGTATGAGATATATTAATGTTTTATAATTTACGTTTTTAACTATGATATTATGGTTGTATTTTTAATTTTTGTTACAATTTAATTTTCTAATTTTTTGTTGATTTATATCTAAAATTGAATTGTGAAACTAAAAGAGAATTAATTAACAAAATCGCTGGTTGACCAACAACCGTCAAACAAACAAGACAGCGACCAGTCATACTGACTGTTAAACGAACAACATAACTATTTACTGTCGCTAGCGACTCCCAAACGAACAAGGCCTTATTAAAAAAAAAAAAATTATCTACTGATTTGTAATGTATTGATTAAATTGTCTCTCTGATCGTATAAGATTCTACTATAATATGTTCATCCCTAGTATATAATCGTGAATCCATTCTATGGTATTTTAAAAATCTAAATCAAATCAGAACTATTAAGTTGTTACCAAACCATGTTTTGTCATTGATCGGACATGCTACTTTCTTTTTATTATATCATGATTAAATCTCATTGCTTGATTCCTTTTAATACATGTGTTATATTGAGATTTTATTGCTATAAAGAAAATTGGATTTATGTTTGATCGTATTTTATCGACACCTTTGTAGTTACTTTACTAAAAGTCTTTCCTTAATTGTAGCTTGTGTGGTAAAGGAGATTTCTGAAAATCTTAACCAACTAAGCAACTTGAGAACACCGCCAAAATTATATAGCCAACACCTCCATTGAATCTCCGGATTCCAAAAAGCACCGTCATTGAGGTAAGTACTATTTACCTAACATATTACTTAAATCTGATTGGTTCATATTTAATATATTCATGGCATACTTACAGTATTTGATTGTGGCTTATGGATCTTTTATAATAGATCGATCCATACTTACTTTGTTGATTCACCGAAAACATGTTTTTAATTGTTTGGTAAATACATTGGTTTGATATCTTTATGTCGTTAGCTTGAGAATCTCTATGTGTGTGTATAATATACATATATATCCATAGATATGTGTGTTGTGAATGTATAATCTTTCGATTAATTATTGGTTATACTTGATTTAAATAAATTATGAAGTTTTGAGTTAAACATTAATCGATAATTAGCTAACCGTTTGCTACTGTTTTGAAACGAAAGAATTAATATAGAGGAAGAGAAAATAATTATCACCGTCGACTTCTCCTCTGTTTTGGATTTCTCAAGGTGACCCCTCCGATTAAAAGATAAGTATTTCTTATAAAATCTGTTATAAAGATAAGGATTTAATGCTTAAGTATAAAGTTTTCTTGTTTAGATTTTTTTTTTTTGGAATAAAGAAAACAAAAGTATCTTTTACTAATAAAAGAAGCTCATTGAGGCTTTTCAAGCTATCCACATCAGCAAACTAAAGAGTTCCTAAAATCATGCCACATCCGCAAAGAAGAGCTTCTCTAAAATCACTAAAGAGTTCCTAATAATGAAATTTATTTTGGATGGACCAATATTGCCAAAGTGTGATATTCTTCCAGAATCACTTGATCTCCCCACTCAGATATCTCTAATTCCAAACGGCATCTTAAATTGTAATTGAAATGTCTCATTCACATATGTGATTGCCTAATCTCCATCACTATTCTTAAAAAAAAAAATCTCCATCATTGTTTCATCCTCCAAGTTAGGGTAAGTCCTTTAGTAAGGTTAAGTTGTGTTTGCAATATTTTCCTTGGATTCCGAATATCAAACTGAAATTTTTATCGAAGATAATATATGAATGAAGAACAATATATGATTATTTTCTTAATTTGGTTTGATTTCTCTCTTTCGTTTTAGTACAAGAAAGCGTTGATGATGTGTGACGGTGGCGGGGTCACGCATGTGTAGAAGAAGAGGCCGTTGATGCTTTATTACAACAGGAACAAATAAATGGAGGTATGTTAATAGAATTTCAAGATTTTTAACAGTCCATTTTACATCAATTCCCATCACTTCATCACCTATGAAAGCTTTCTGCCCATTTCTTAACTCTTTCATTATAGTGGTCTATTTTTTCGTTTAGTTTGCACTAAAAGGTAATTAATCATTTTTTACAGTCATGTTGTTCAACATCAACGAAGTGATCCACTTCGATTTTGCAATTAATATAAGTGTTTACACTCGATATGCTCTCATGTGGTAGATGCAACTATACAGATTCTTTATCTGTTTGACAATGTGAGAAATACTTGATAAAGTTTGTCTAGAAGGTCTTAAACTGTCAGAAGCAGCCCTGAAGGATTATATTGCTAGAAGCAACAAATTCTAGTTCACGAAAACATTATTATATGTATGAAACTAAATCAGTATTGTTATGAATTTGAACAATCGGGCAGATGTAAGATAGTCGCCGTAGTTGGCACTTGTTAAAAGAATAAGTGCAAAGTATGTTGATGATTTACATATTATCGGATCTCTTTTAGAGATTTCATATACATTAGAATATTTGAAAAAAGAATTTGAGACAAATTTATTCTTCTAGAAGAAGTAGAAATAAGATTGTTCATGGATCCGAGTCTTCATGAAAATTTTCGGGATTATAATTTTACATAGAAAATGGTCTAGAAGTATCAGACTAAGAAGAAAAGTTCAAATAGTAAACTTTACAAGGAGATTATGAATAACTCCTTTGTACAAGATAAATGTTTTGAAGATTGTATATAGAAGAAATTTTGGGCATGAAGTCTAAATAAACTAGAGAAAGAATCTTCTATATGAAAAGAAATGTATGGACTAGAAGTTCACTGACCCGAGATAAGAGTTTATCTATTAAGGTTCTACTTATTATAATTCCTGAAAGAATGATATAAATGACTGGAATGCATATCCTGAAGATGATGATTTCAAGGTGAGAAATATGATCATGTGTGTGGTTGTACTATTTTTTCCTTATCATGGTTTTTATCCCACTTGGTTTTTCCATGAAAGAATTTTAACTAGACAACAAAGAACACACGAATGATAGACACCTAAAGAAAAATATTGTGATTCCAGTGATGGAAGACTATTTCTTCAAAGTCTTTGATATACATTGATGAGATCATGAGAATTGAAGAAAATGAAAAAGTTGTAGCCAAGAAGGGAAGCTTCTTGCAATGTAGGAGTGGTCCTTGGAGCATACGAATGCAGATGGTAACCAGCCGGCGCTTGCCATCGCTACCAGTGTTACGAATGATCACCGGTACCAATCATACATTGCAAAAAGCTTCCCTTCTTGGCTACAACTCTTAATTAATGCGAAATCTTCTACTCTGTGAAGAAGCTTGGTATATGGAGGCTCTGCTTCGATGCTCTCCCTCTCTTCGAAGCTTTTTTCTCTGTTTTCTTTTGTTTTATCTATTTTCCAGTGTTTCTTTTTCTTTCGGGATAACTTTAGATACTTGTGGTCTGTATTGGTCTCACCAACCACACCTGTCTGAACTATCCTATTAATGAATTAATCAGCGTTAAAAAAAAAAACAAAACAAAATACTCTAAATAAGAATCACTCTCCAGCTTCACCTTCCATTTCCAGACTACAACCGCTTGAATCAATTCAATTCTAGTGAAGAACGATAAATGTTTGTGCATCTTACATATATAGGAACAATATGCATAATTAGTGTTTACAGAAATTGTAACGAATGTGAACTCTTGATCTAAAAATTCTGGAATCTATCTATCTCCAGATTAGTTACAATTAATATCAGCAAAACCTTGACACATAACCTTGACACATAAGAATGTTTGTATTATACTTGGTCCACAAGATACATGTTTTGCTCCCCAAGTTATCTCTAATAGTATGTTATCAAGAAAACTCAATGCTTTTGTGAAACCTTAAACCTCAGATTAATATTAGTTATTTCTCTTAATTAATGGTCATGCCAACCACACCAAATCAAACAACCAATTCAAAATTTGTTTGAAATAATTTTATAAAATTCAAGAAATCACAAAAACACTACCCTTGGCCTATACACAGAATCAATTTTTTTTTACGGCATTTAAATATTTATTTGAGTTAAACTAGATATCAGTCTTAAATTACCAACGGATTAGCGACTACTGTGTTTAATTAGAAACCATTAAATCGCTAAAAAGTCGTAAACTAGTCGCAACAATTAGCGACGCCGAATAAAGTCACAAATTATGTGTTTTCTTGTAGTATATATAAATATGTTACCAATCGTTTGAAGACAAACCACACGAATAAACTATTTAAGAAAATCAATTTCATATCAAACTTTCTCCTTCAAATCTAAGGTTTTGTTTATATGATGATGATATAGGTTATAGAATATAACAAGAGAAAAATGTTAATCCACAAAATCCTTTTCATAAATGTTAAACTTATGGTGATTTTGTAAAATATTTCAAGATATGCCAACGAATTAAAGAAGTTTCGATGAATGAATGAATTGAGTGGTCAATGTGGTTTTTGCTAATGTATAGGTGATTAGGTGGGAATAAGCACAAGCAAGATCAATGTCCGTGGTCCAGTCGGAGTAGAAAGATTATTGACAACGAGATGGTACAATACAGTCTTTTATGTCTTTCCATGGTCTACAGTTCATTGATTTGTCAAAAGCTATGAATTTCTTTTTCTTTTTTTTCTTCTTTTTTTCAAAAACCGTTAACTTTTAAATGGTTGTGGTGATTAACAATAATAAATGAAAAAGGCAAACTGTGGATCGAGACAAATAGAATCTTCCACATCCGCACAAAAACCTTACTATTATAACACACATTTACAGCATTTACCCCCAACCTTTCTAAAATCTAATATAAAAGTCAACATCTACAACAAACTTCTACACAATCCTAACATTTGCAATATTTCTTTCTCATTCCTCCGACATGAATACCTATGATAGAGATTTTAGTGTCCATGTGTATTGGATATCAACACAACTCATTTTCCACATGGTTATGTCCCTACTTTTTTTGAGACTATTTCGTATGCTCTCAACAAATTTGATAACATATATTTTCTTAAAAGATTTGTAGGATACGGTGATTATAACCCCTATGGTGGTAAAGACTTCTTTTTGCGTGAAGGTCTTTTAGTGCAACTAAAAGAAGTACAAGAAAGACTCTGTTATTGCCCCCAATGTCTAGGAGTACGACCCCTTCCATGTACGTAAAACTACTTTGATTAAAACAACAAAAAACAATTTCATTTTTTTATTTAGTTAATGTTTTGTTTAATGTTTTGTTTACTAAAATTTTTTTTTTCATTCAAGGTCCCACAAAATAGTTACCACATCATTGCCTCAAGCAAGATATGTTTTAGTGGTTACTCCAGATCCTGATTTTGCACATATGATGTCCAAATCATTCATATAGTAAGGTTTCACTCTCTTCTTATTAGTCAATTTGGAAATGTAACTTAAATTTTTTTATTTTTAATTAAATCATCAATAAAACACAATTAACTCACACTTTAATATAAAAACTGAAATCATTAAAATTATACATTAACTATATTTTTCCACTCAATTTTATTCAACACACAAAAAATTAGAATTGTAACTCCCATAATTTATTTTTTTAAATTGTAACTTATCTCACTTCACATCCTATAAATACTCATTTCTCATTCTCTCATCCTCTCACCCTCTTCCAATATAGCTCAAATCTTAAATAGTTTTTTTTTGTTTTGTATTCTTACATTAGTTTTTTTTTTTTTTTCAAAGATGCATCTTCATTGTCTATTTTAGATAATCATCTTATAAGTAATCGTTCTTTCATCTTCTTCTACTAAATTTATGTGTCTATTTTTTATGTTGTTATATGGATTAAAAATCAAGAATTTGATTCTAAATTTATTTTCTCTTCTTATTGGTCCATTTGGAAATGTAACTTAAACTTTTTTATTTTTAATTAAATCATAAATCAAACATATTTAACTCACACTTTAATAGAAAAACTGAAATCATTAAAATTATACATTAACTATATTTTTCCACTCAATTTTATTCAACACACAATAAATTAGAATTGTAACTCCCATCATTTATTTTTTTTTAATTGTAACTTATCTCACTTCTCATCCTATAAATATTCATTTCTCATTCTCTCATCCTCTCATCCTCTCACCCTCTTCCACTATATCTCAAATCTTAAATATTTTTTTGTTTTGTGTTCTTACATTAGTTTTTTTTTTTTTTTGAAAGATGCATCTTCATTGTCTATTTTAGATAATCATCTTATAAGTAATCATTCTCTCATCTTCTTCTACTATATTTATATGTCTATTTTTTATGTTGTTATATGGATTAAAAATCAAGAATTTGATTCTAAATTTATTTTAGAATGTATTATATATATATATATATATATATATATATATAAATATATCTAACATTGTATTCATTTTTGTATATTTCTAAAGCCATACTAAAATATACTTATTTATTCTTTAATTTTCATATTTTTAGTTTAAATTCACATATGTATACTAAAAGTTTTGATGGTTATAACAAAATTTTCAGGTTTATTGGTGATGGAGAATTAAATATATTAATTTCAATCATAGCACAACAAGTTAATGAAGTTGAATATATCCATTTCCATTATCTAATTTAGATGTTTGATTATTTTCTAATATATTCATGTAATTTTTTTAATTATGCAATATTTAATGAAATAAATTATTGTTATACATTTATTAAATATATATTTCTTACATTTTTCTTATCTCAAATAAATTTTGTAATTTATTTTTAATATATGTATTATTATAACTTCTTTTTGTGATCCAATAGATAATTATATAAAAATTGTTATACTGTTTATTTTATTTAAAAGTTGAGGTTAAGTATTTTTCAAATTAAAAAGAATTTCGTTAAAAAAATTTTTGTCCTTAAAATTAAAAAAACAAATCATATCGTTCAAGAAAATTAAATTTAGGTAGAATAGAAAATTAGAATGAAATCATTAGAATGAAATCTAACACTCATACTTAAATAGAGTGAAATATACAAGAAAATAACTATAATTAAAACAAAATTTATTTTATTAAATCCTATAAAGATAAAACCATTAGTATAAAATATAGCACTAGAATTTAAATTGATGAGTGAAATTAAAAAAAAAAAAATAGAAGTTATCCTTGGATCTTTGATGATTTTAATTAGATTGAAGTTCATATGATTTTTATAAGAAAAATAATTTAGTTTGCCACTTGCAAAATAATATGAATTTGAACTATTATGTGGGAGTTTATATCGACAAACAAACAAATTATCTGTGAGTTTGTATCAACAATTTATTTTGTAAAACTAATAGATAACATATGTATATTGATGTTTACATACATAAATAATAGTAAAGTAAAAAACAATACTAAAATATGAGCAAATGCAAGATATCAAATCTTAAGAGCCTTTAAAAAAAATTCAATCATATTTATATTGAAAAAAATGTCATCTCCATCATTAGCATGTAACAATTTAAGATTTTTCTATAATAATATATAATAATTATATTTTATGTATTTTCTAATATTTTGTAACCTCTATTCTAATAATTATCGTTATGTTGTTAATGCTCACATTAAATTGCAACAATACAATTAATACAAAATGAATTCTACACAATGAATTCTTTGAAATGTAACATTTATGATATACATACAATTAACTTACTCTTAAATGACTTTTAAACATAATTGTTAAACTTGAATAGTTGTAAACGTAATTATGTTGTCTTCTGTAAATAGTAATATACACATATCACTAACCATCATAATCCAAATTTCATAATATTGATAAATTTTATAACACTTTCTTTAATAATCCGACTAACGGTGTTTCAATATTACATTTTTTTCAATTTTATAAGAGGCTGTGAAGAGGAGATGACATGCACTACAAAAAATAAGGTGGGAGACGTCGGTTTATTAACGTCACTTGTTGAACCGACTTTAAGAATTTTAATAGAAAAGGATTTAGCGTCGCTTAATAAACCAACTTAATTTTTATAGCAATGGTGTCACTTAATAACCTCTGTGAGTATAGTTTTAATCACCGAATGTCAAATTAAGGATGTTCTGAATTTCTAACGCCGCCGCAGCTTCCGTTGTATTGCCATCGCAGCTTTTTGTCATCTTCTTCTGCTTCATCCTCTACAGAATCGCTGGTTCTCTCAACATCGTATATGGCTCTTCAATTCCTCGATCTCTCGTATTTTCCCTCTTTCAAAGATTTTTTTTCGTCTCCGGTGAGTGTTCTATAATTTGGTCTTCGATTTAGGGATTTGATTTGGTTCTTCGATAAAACTGGAATCAATTTGGCGATGATTCCGCAGAAAGATTCTGGAACCGTGTCTTTCGTGAGTTTCATGCATAGAAATGGCTCCACATTCTGAAAACGTGTTCTTGTTTCTATGCTAGTAGTCGCATTTGAGTTCGATATCTGGATTTCACATATTATTCTTGACGAAACTGTGTTCTGTATTCTGATTTTTGGTTTAATTGGGAACCTAAGGTAGATGATGTGATGCGTAGAGCTGCAACTAGAGATGGTACAATGATTTTGACAACTTTAAATGAAACTTGGGAAGCTCCTGGACTAGTAATCGATCTCTTCCTTGAGAGTTTTAAAATTGGTAAAGGAACAAGAAAGTTTTTGATGTGTTGCGTACAACTGCAATAAATATGTTGATCACTGCTTTGGATGCTAAAGCGTATTCGCGTTGAAAAGAAATGCATAAGCATTGTTTAAAACTTGAAACAGAAGGTGTTGTTATCATTTGAAAATAATCATTATCATTTGAACCTATTGGTTCTTCTATTGAGTTGTTCATTGTCTTCTCTTTCTGGTCTCCAGGACTACTTGATTGAGTTTGAAGTTAGAATGATTTGTTAGCTTGTCTTCGGTATGATATGATCTAATGGATTTTTTTTTGCTTCAGAACTAATGATGTTATTTGGGGGTGAGCTATTTGATCACATGGACTAGATCAGATGGAGGTTTATTTGCAATGAAGAAATAAGTTGTGGTTGGTTATCTATTTCTTTTAAATGGTGGTTTGATGCTTAATTTATCTTGAAATCTTCAATGTGTTAATCTATCTATTTAGATGAATTTGATCAAACTAGGTGATAGATCTAGCAATTTTTACCCTTGTAGAATTGTTCTTAACTTCATCTATTAAACTAAGCTCTAACATCGGCAGGTACATTTCACTGATTTTGATATGAGACAAGAAGATCATGAACACATACTTGTAGATGTTGGAGCATAGTTTCTTGATGGGTGGTAAGTATTTTTCTGTTTATGTTTCACTTCACATCAGTTTCCTACTGTTTTCACATATATCATCAACTAATAGATGCCCTTTTCTTCCTCTGGTTTTAATAAAATAAAACTATACGACAAGCAAAAGATCTCATACTTTCTCACAATATAAGAATCTGGAAAAATAAGGTAGAGCTTGGTCGTTCTGCAGCTTCACAAACTTGCATGATTTTCAAGGTCTTCTTCGAAAGGCACCATGAAGTACCTGAAATTTCAGAAACTATGACTGGATCAAGCAACCAATGCCAGGTAATTTATTTATAATTTCATCACTCCAATTTGTATACAACTCGATTTCACTTTGAAGATACTAGAGGTATGATAAATTAATAATGGCTTAAAGTTGTGTTGTTCTTTAATAGTTTACTCTAATCATAGTATATGTCATGTTTTGAACTTGTGTGATAATTAAACAGTCGATCTCCAAGTCTAAAAAAACGAGTAGAGGACTTGAAGAAGATATAATGATGCAGAAGGAGAAGCTAGGAAGAATGTCATGACATGACAAAGTGGTAGATTTAATAGATTTTTATGTAATGTTTGAAAATATGGTCATGACGTGTATCTTATGTTTTATGTTTGTATTTAGATAATTGACAATTGTTATGTCAGCTATTTATTTGAGTAATTGATTTTTAATGAATTTATTGTTTTTTTTCACTTTTTCCTAATTATAATTTAATTTAATACAAAATTAGTATTAATGGTCGTGTGTATACGTCCGTTTTGAAAGAGAGGTTAATGTGATGCTTTTGAATCATTTTTAAAACCGTCTTTAAAATATAAAAAATGACGCTAGTATATTTGACGTTAAACTTAACGTCGCTTCTTAAAGTGAAGCAAAATAAGTTAACGTCTGGCAATAATACGTCAGTTACAAAACTGACTTTAAGTTATTAAAGTCGGTTAATAAGTGACGTTAAGGTAAATAACAACTGACGTTAATAGCCTTCTTTTTTGTAGTGATGTAATCAAGAAATCTTACTCGCAATCAATCGGTTGTGCTATTTGAGAGATCTTTTAAAAGGAGCGAGTAGAGAAACCTGAAGTTTGTAATGCAACAAGAGAAGATATACTAAAATTTACTCAAAATAAATTTGATATTTTTGAAATGAGATTAATAAGAAAATCAAGAAGACTAATGGTGAATAGAAGGAAAAAATACAATTAAGTATGCTTCAAAACAACATAAATGTTAAGTGGTACGTAGTGGAAGTAGACGCTTGAATTGTATAATGGAATAATTCATCTCTTTTCACTTATCTCTTACAATATAATTCATCTCCATTCCTACATCTATTTCTTAAACTGTAAAAAAAATTACGGAATAAATTATTTGTTATACATTTCTCAAATAAATTATGTTTTTACAAGTAGTATAAAATGGTTATTTTATTAACGGATACTAAACTAATAAAATGGTGTTTCAACATTTGTTACGTCATTTATGTGATTTTAAATATTTTCATTAAGTAGAAAAACAACTTCGAATCAAGTTGTATCAAAATATAACGGTAGACTCAATTAAAAACTCAGCTCAAACCCAATATGTATAACATTTGGTTATAATATGCTCATTACGTAGAAAATAATAGGAAATTTGTTGTATTACCATTATATTTAAATTCTTTAAAATGCAACAATAACTTTTAAAATTGGATAAATTTAGAATATCAACTTTACTATTAAAATATAAATTATAAATTGAAACGATGTAACTTAATTTTCATAGTATGGTTTAATATTTTAACATTTTAACAAAATAAGTATTATTTATGTATATGTATTATACTACTATAATCATTAATTTTATCATCAACACTCTTAAAATTTCTAATTGGCATCAACTATTGTATTGATTAAAAGAAGTAATATACTCTTAATTATTTTTAAAAATATAAATATCATTGTATATAGATGAATACAATTCAAATTTTGTAGAAAAAATCAAATTTGAATTTACTGTCATTCATTTATTTATTTTCCTTTAAATTTTAAATTCAAACAAAAAAACTAAGTAAAATAAATAGCAAACATATAACACAGTATGCAACAAGCAGTGAGTATCGCGGCTAAATAACCTAGTTAAAGAAGATGAGATTCAAAATTCTTCTATCTTGCAATAGTTGATCTAGTGATCAACTTGATGTAGGTCATATCAAACGGTATTGGGAGCATATGATAGAGAGAAGTTGACCAATATGATACAAAGAGTTGGGATATGGACCCGTATGATACAAGGAGTTAAGATCTATTAGTATTTATAATTATTAGACTAATCTCTCTTAATTTGTATTATGTTTCTGAGCATTTCTATTGTTATGTTAATCTTTCCTAATTTGTATTATATTTCTTAGTATTTCTAATGTTAGGTAAAACTCTTTATGTATTGTATCTCTTTTTAGTACTAGATCTTTAATTATGTTCGTTTAATCTCTATATGTAGTATTTTATTAGTTTTTTCGCATTATGAATTTTGTTTGCCAACTATGTTTAACAGTGTGTATTCCTAGTTTTGTTATCCCAAGAGTAAATTAACAGCTTTCAAGATATTTACTAAATTTGGTTCAGTAAATTGAAAATGTACAGAAACCTTATATGCTAAAAAAAAAAGAGCATATTGAACTTGGTTAGTTAAGTTGATGATATATGTAATCTTTTTGTGTAGTTTTCAGAAGATACGATGCATGTTCATTGTGTACCAATTTTATATACAAAATAAAAGAAGTACTACTTTAGTTAACATTAATTTGACTAAACAATAACAACATATAGAAGTAAATTCGATAATATTAACCGACTATGTAACGCCCCGACCGTCCTTACCAGTGGGCCCCACGTCCTCTCTCGGACCCATGTGTTGGTGTCGGATCCCGCACCAGAAGTACGAGACCAACCAAAGATTGCCACGTGATCAAGATAATGGCCCATAAAGGATGAAGCCCATTGGACCCGTGAGCCAAAGGGACGGTCGAAGTGGTTGTCACCATTTCGAGAATCCGAAGTGACTACACTGTGACACGAGTTCGGTGTAGAAGACACGGGTAAGTCGGTTCACGGACACTTGGGCCGAAAGAGGCGAGGCCCATGAAGATCAGAGTCAACTCAAATTCAAACGTTGAGCATTAAAGCCGAAGAATCAAAACGGACACATTTAAGAAGAAATAATTGTGCTTAATTACTCATTTTAATGTCGTTTATCGGTGTATAAATATAGAGGCTGATGGCCATGTAAGGGGGATCTTCCTCTCGAGAGAGAAAGAATAGAGCAATTTTCGTATCAATTTACAAGTTCTTACGTATTCATTTTTTGTCCCTCAAGAATAATCTTTCCCACTTAACAAAATACTTGAGTGTGCAAATCCGACATCCACATTTTGGCGCCGTCTGTGGGGAATATCAGGATTCTTGAGTGGTCAGATTTCTTCTTTTCTACATTTCCGAGATAAGCGACAATGTCCGGAGGAGACGCCGTTGAGACATCATTGGCCGAAACCCTCAAAGCTATGCAGCAAACCATGTCGGACATATCACAAAAGTTCTCGGATGTGGAGAAGGCCGTCGATACGTTGCAAACATCCCAGGTATCTCTTAGTCAAAACGTCAATAATATACAAACTCGTGTTCGCTCTTTAAGTGCAGGAAACCCGGTGGGAACCCGAAGAGGGATATTCAACTCGCCAAGTTCCGCTGCACGAAATGAAACCAGCGGACAAACAACTCCCGGTGCTACTAATAATGTAGCTCAGACGTCGGAAGAAGAGACGCAGCTTGGGGATGAAGAACAACTTGCAGCTCAGTACGAGCAGGAGAACCTCGACCAGTTCGAGACCATGAGGAAGGTTAGCCAGGAATTAAAAGAAATGAAATCAAAATTTCATCAGGCTACAAGTTCGGAGCCAGACATCAATCGAGTCATTGAAGAAGCAAGGCGAACCCCTTTTATCCCGCGAATTGCAAGTTTGAGGATCAAAGATTCCCGGAAGCTCAAGTTGGACCCTTACAGCGGATTGGAGGATCCAAAAAGCTATCTTGCAGCCTTTCTGATCGCTGCAGGAAGAGTCGAGTTGGATGAAGCTGATGAGGACGCAGGCTATTGCAAGCTGTTTTCGGAGAATCTATGTGGCCAAGCTCTAATGTGGTTCACCCAATTAGAGCCGGGTTCGATCAGCAATTTCGACGAACTGTCAGCCGTATTCTTAAAGCAATACTCTATCCTTATGGATAAAAGCGTTTCGGATGCCGATCTTTGGAACTTAACGCAAGGATCTAATGAGTCACTTCGAGTTTTCATCACCAAATTCAAAGGGGTGCTATCAAAACTCCCAAGAATCTCACAGCAATCAGCTTTATCTGCCCTACGAAAAGGATTGCGACATGATTCAAGGTTTAAAGAAGACTTAATACTTCAGAAACCAGATACACAATGATGGAAAAACTCGCACTCGCGGTGGTAACTTCGGCTCGGAAGCTGCGTCCATATTTTCAATCCCATCCAGTTGAAGTATTAACTAACCAACCACTCCGAACAATACTTCATAGTCCAAGTCAGTCCGGACGTTTGGCGAAATGGGCGGTGGAATTAAGCGAGTATGACATAGAGTTCAAAAGCCGGATCAGTATGAAGGCTCAGGTCTTAGCAGACTTCCTGACCGAACTACCAATACCTGGAACGATAGAGCAACCGGAGAACCAAACTTGGAAATTATACGTAGATGGGTCTTCAACAAAACAAGGATCCGGAGTGGGAATCAAGTTGGAATCTCCAACATCGGAAATTCTAGAACAGTCATTCCGATTGTTATTCAATGCCTCCAACAACGAGGCAGAATACGAAGCCCTTATTGCCGGACTTCGACTAGCACAAGGAGTTGGAGCTAAGGAAATATTGGCTTATTGCGATTCGCAATTAGTAGTTAACCAATTTAATGGAGACTATGAGGCTAAAGATTCAAGAATGGAAGCATACCTCGAAGTGGTGAAGGATCTATCTAAAAATTTTTCGAAATTTGAATTAATCCGTATACCTCGGGGAGAGAATACAACTGCAGATGCACTTGCCGCATTGGCGTCAACATCAGATCCTGAGTTAAAGAGAGTTATTCCAGTAGAATGCATCTCGGAGCGAAGCATTCAAGACAGCAAGGAAACCCTCGTCGTTACAAGGTCTCGAGCAGCGGCACGCGACCGTGGCGAATCAGAGATCGAACCGCCACCCAACAAACGAAGAAAGTCAAAGGGATCAAATACATCTAACAAGGAACCCGTTGTCCTAGCTGAAGAAATGATTCCAGAAACGATGTTAGAAACCGAGCCATTACTCGAGGAGAGTATTCTTGAGCCAAACGAACATCCCGAACCAGAGCCACGGATATTTCACAAAGTTGACCAAATTCCGGCTAAAGACTGGGGGGCTGACTGGAGGGAGCCAATAAAGCACTACATCACGACAGGCGAGCTCCCAAAGAATAAATGGCAGGCCAGGAAAATGAAAGTCGTTAGCGCGAAATTTTGTCTGTCAAGGGATGCGTTATATAGACGAGGTGTCAGTGACCCTTACCTATTATGCATTTTTGGGCCCGAAGTCGAAATCGTCATGAGCGAGGTGCATGAAGGATTATGCGGGAGTCATTCATCAGGAAGAGCTATGGCTTTTAAAGTTAAAAGAATGGGGTATTTTTGGCCCACTATGATCACTGATTGTGTTAAGTTCGCCCAAAGATGCAAGCGCTGTCAACTCCATGCACCATTGATCCATCAACCGTCGGAATTATTCTCCTCCATTTCCGCCCCATACCCGTTTATGAGATGGTCAATGGACATCATTGGACCATTACACAAATCAACTCGAGGTGTACAGTACCTTTTAGTCCTTACGGACTACTTTTCAAAATGGATTGAAGCTGAGGCGTATGTTGGTATCAAGGATTCGGCGGTGAAGACCTTTATTTGGAAAAACATTATATGTCGACATGGAGTTCCGTACGAAATAGTCACTGATAATGGACCACAATTCATTTCACACGAGTTCGATGCCTTTTGTGCGGACTGGGGAATCAAAGTTAGTTATTCTACTCCACGATATCCGCAAGAAAACGGACAAGCTGAAGCCGCGAACAAGACAATATTAAGCAATCTCAAGAAACGCTTAAGTCATCTAAAGGGAGGATGGTATGAAGAACTCCAACCCGTCCTGTGGGCCTATCGAACAACCCCTAGACGACCTACAGGAGAAACTCCATTCTCTTTGGTTTACGGCATGGAGGCGGTAGTACCAGCCGAACTCAATGTGCCCGGACTTCGCCGAACGGAAGCACCGTTAAATGAGGAAGAAAATTCAGCAATGCTTAATGATTCACTAGATACCATAAATGAAAGGCGTGATCAAGCTCTAATTCGGATCCAGAATTACCAACAAGCAGCAGCCCGGTATTACAATTCTAAAGTTAAAAGTAGGCCGTTCTTCGTGGGAGATTACGTATTAAGACGCGTCTTTGACAATAAAAAAGAAGAAGGTGCTGGAAAACTTGGTATTAATTGGGAGGGACCTTATATTATTACCGAGGTGGTTCGAAACGGCGTTTATAGGTTAAAAGACCTAGAGGACAATCCAGTCAAGCGACCTTGGAATGTGATCAACTTAAAGAAGTTTTATGTTTAGAAGCTACATGCATTGTTTATGTACATGAACTACGATTTGGCTTGATCCCGGAATGGGTACGTAGGCAGCTCGAAAACGAGTTCAGCTATTAATAAAATTTTTGTTTTATTCCTTTATTAAAGGAAGAAGGTTCGGCTATGCGAACATACAAGAGATTGAAAATAAAGCGTTTATTCAAAAAAAAAAAGGGGGCGAAGTGTCCCTCATCGTACACTTTGAACTACGAAATCCTCGTTGACGAGCAGAACACTTCAATTCCTTGACCAGCAAGATCGAGGATTGGCATCATGCAGTCCGGAATTCGAGCAAAGTCAGAGATTCCAAGCTCAATCCACTCTCCGGGGTGAGATTCAAGGATGTGAAGATTTCTTGACACCATAGTAAGCCTGCGTTGCATCCGGTTAATCCTCTTCCGGAGCCTCCTCTTTTCCGACGTAAGCTTCCGGTGTTGAAGTTCAAGTGCCTCTATGAATGCCGTCGCTGTTCCTTGGTCTCTGATAGGTAGATCCCTGATCAAAGCACATGGGGCTCGGATTTGAGATCTCAAGAAGCCGCGAAGTGGAGGAGGCTGCCTGTTGGGCTCACTTGGAACATCTTCATTCATCATTCCGATTCTGGAGAAGTCGGGCATAGATTCTGAACAGCGTAGATTAAACTCCATGCCTGCTAAAATAAAAAATGGTGAGGAGTAAAGGGGAGTTAAACCTATAATTTATAGGAACCCCATATCCCTAGCAAGCTACGGATTCTATCCAAGGAATGGAATGATTCGCGGAGAGATTTATGCCCTCGAACGGATCCTGCATTAAAAGACGCATCTCGAAGAATATTTGGAAAAGAAGGAAAGTAGCAAATATTTCCATAAATAAAAGGGCCGAAGCCCATTACGAGTTTTTGTTTTTTAAAAAAAAAAAAAAAAAAAGGAGAAGTGAAGAAATTGGAGAACATTTATGGGAGAGGCTCAGGAACAGGCTCCTTCATCGCCGGTTTAGTCCTCGAAGTGGACGCCTTGTTTTTGGCATCCACTTCGGAACGATCCCAAAGGCGTTTCCGGCAGTCGCTGGCCTCCTCCTCCAAGTCCTCTTCCTCTTCATCGTCGGATGGAACGGCGAAGACGGGGGCGTTCACGGGACCCGGGACTCCTCTAGCGCGGAGATACATCCGAAGCATCTTCGGGATCTCAGCAACGGAGTCGAAGTTCCGCCACTCCCATTGAAAGGGATCACTCTCCAAGGCCCTTATCTTCCTTTCCACCCGAGCGACGCGAGCCTCGAGCGTCTGCCTTTTGAGTCCCAGCCGCTGCCTCTCTTCACACAAGCGACGGTGCTTGTCGGCGACCTAGCATAAAAATAAGTGAATGAGACGAAACAAGAAGTTTTAAATCAAAAACTTTAACATTTACCTTGTCAATGAAATCGCAGGCCTCTTTCTTCTCCTTCGGAGGAAAGTGAAAGACGACGTGAGGAAAGAGAACGCCGGCCGGTTCAAAGCCGTCGCCGGATAAGAAGAGTGGACTGCCGGGATCGACGGGGGCTACTGTTTCGTTTTCCATTCTTAAAATATTTCTCAAGTGAGATTCTATGGTCATGTTTAATAAAGCCTAGAGGTAGGTAAGCCTTTATTTATAATGATTTAGGGTTTGTCTTGGAACCATAAATTCATTAATGGTAGCGTGCCCAAGTGGTTTAAACCATTTTTGGAAAATCGAGAAAAGGCAATTATTACATTAAAAGACGAGCCATTCTCTTTAAGAAGGGAAAGAGCAACCGTCACATTAATTGCAAAAGTTACTAAGGCCCAAGCCTGACAAGTTTACCGAGTTGACTAAACCCGAAGCGGGGAACTCGCTTTAAGCCGAGCTCAGCTCTCGCATTCCAAAGAGAAAGGTCTGATCAGCCTAAAAATCTCGAAAGCATTGCCACAAGACCACAAAAGGTTAAAAGCGGACTTTGCAAACCCGCATATAATTTTAACCAGACCCCCTTGGGCCACAACCTAAGAAAGGTTTAAAAGCCTCCTCAGGCAAGTATTTTGTTCAAAAGAAAATAATAAAGCCTCCTTAGGCAAAGACAAGTTTGAAATTAAGTCTTAAAAATAAAGGGACAGTCCCCAATTTAAAGTGGACACAGCCACTACGGAGCAGCGGCCACCTCGGAATCCGGCTCAACAGTCGAAGCTTCATTCGCGTCCTTGGCAGCCGCTTGATCAGATGAAGCTCCTTGACCACCCTCCGCGGTACAACCAACCTCCGGGGTGACCTCTGGTACCATTGGAGCTGCGGGCGGGACAACGTTTTCCGTCTCACTTGAACCTAGAAATAATGATTCCAGTCAATCAAAGGTACAAGGTAAGAAAAAGGTAAGCCACAGGAACCAAGCGTTACCTGCCCAGTCTAAACCCGATTCACTGATAGGAGGTGATTCAGTAAAGAAAGCCTCGAAGTCAAGCGGGTTGAAGATCGAAGTGGGAAGAGCTGCTAAGCGACTCCGTTTCTCAGAAAGGTTAGTCGACAGCTCGGTCCTTTCTTGCTCCTCGGAGAAATCTGCTTCATGGATTTGGTCCAGCAGGATCAAGTTGCTTTCGTGCTCCTTGATGTCTGACTCCAAGTCCGACCTAGCTTTCTCGGTTTGCATGAAGCGAATGGCCCCTTGGATCAATTCCATCCCGCGTCCCTTAACCTCCTTTCTGGCCTTTGATGCCGACCTTGCCAACTCAGAATCACGCAACTTGGCTAGCGCCTTGTACTTCGCGTCGAGCTCGATAAGTTGGTTATTCAGGGTGTCGGCGGCTGATTCGGATTCGTGAAGTCTACCCTGAACACCAGACAGTTCGTCCTGGAGTTTGTAATTCCGGTCATAGTAGTCTTGCAGTTCCCCCTTTACCTGCGCCAACTCCGACGTTAGCCTATCGACCTTATCCTCCAAATCGTGCTTAGAGCCAGCAGAAGAGTTGAGGTCAGCCTCAAGCGCTGAGAATTTCTTCTTCCACATGTCGATCTCCTTCTCCCGTCCAATGACCAGCCCTTCGTAATGTTCGATCATGTCGTTAAATTCGCTTTGAGCCTGGCGTTATACATGAACCCGGGATGACGAGTCAGTTCGCAGAATGGCAATACAATAAAAAGTATACACAAAAGAAAGCGGAACAAACCCGAGAAGAGTGATGCGCGTGAAGCAAATAACGTTCACGAATCGCAGGGCGCCATTTGTCAAAGTCTGGCAAGATCAAACCCGATCGGGTCTTGAAGCATCGGAAGACGCTGCCTTCTTTCTCCATAGCTGCGAAGAAGGGAGGGTTGTAAAAATTGGAATTCTAATAAAGACAAAAAGTTTAAGTGTGTGTAAGTCACCGAACCTGAAAGCGATTTGACTTGAGGTACAAGAGCAGGCTTCAGCCTCGAGGGAGCATCTCGAGATTCAGAATCTCCCTTTTTCGGAGACGCACTCCGAGCAGTCTTTCCACTATCAGGCTGGGAGGAGGAAGACATATCAACCGGATGTGGAGGACCCATTGGTTCAGGAGGAGGAAATGATCGAGGTGAGCGGTCAGTCCGGGCCCTCGACTTTTCCCTCTGCGGAGAAGAATCGCTGCGAGAAGACTTGTCTCTCTTCCGGCGAACCAAGTTCTTAATCGGCTCGTTACTAAAATCATCTCGGGGAGGACGAGGTGAATTACGGCGAGGAGATTGAACCCTCCGAGGAGAACGCGAGTCGCGACGATCGCGACGAGGAGTTAATCTGAAGGAAGCGACAGATCGAGCTCCCTCGGTGCTGCCATCATCAACTAGCAAGGTTCTACTGTAGTCCTTCTTGTCTATGGAAGTCGCGAGGAACTTCTTCTTCTCCTCGCAAGCCTCAGCCATCGGCTTGGAAAGCAACTTACGCTTGGCCGCAAGGGCCCGAGATGACATTCCTTGAGTTGAGGGAGGGGGAGGAATTTGGTGAAGATGACCAGGTGGACTCATCTTGAGTCTGTGGTTAGCTTCCAGGAATCGTTCAAGAGTGAAGGAATTCCAAAGGGTTTCCCCTTCAAGAATTATTTTGAAGAATTCGATGAACTCTTCAGATGGGAGGTTGGAAGCGATGAAAGCTGCGAAATGAAACAACGATGTTAGTCAATAAAGATAAAGAAACAACCGGGAAAGATACGGGTAACCTAATCACTACCGGGTTTCGCAGACCACTTCGAAGGGAGAAAATCAGCGAGATTTCCAATCGAAGCGGGGGTTTTCTTAATTAGAAACCAAGGATGATGCCAATTTTCATCCTTGTTCGGAAGATGTGAAATGATATTCCTGTTGGCATTAGGATATGCTGAGAAATATCCCGTTTTCTTCGATGAACTTCTCACGCTCAGAAGTTCATTCAGTTCAGCAACTCCGATAACATAACCGGCCTCCGCCGCGATTGTTATAATTCCAAGAATTGTACGGAGAAGATTGGGGGTTAATTGAGGAAGAGCGATTTCAAGAGCCGCTAGGTATAAAATAAGGGCTTCGGGAAGAGGAAAGGTAAGCCCGCAACCCTTGAAATAAATCTCATACACACAGAAGTAACCATCGCGATGGTTCTCTGGAGATTCTGTGGGAGAAGCTATTTGTGCTTCCGCCATAATTTCCGGCGGAATCCGGCAAAGCTCTCTCAATCGCTCGAGGGATTGAAGAGTACAAGTGGACCTGTAGTGCGGACCGGCAATGTCACCAGGGCGGGTGCACTCGTCGTTACTAGAACGCCTCTCGTCAAAAGACGGAGACTCGGGTCTATCGGAATCAGAAGTCATTGGGAAGAAAGAAAAATTCAAGATCCGGCGAAGAAGGGTTTTGGTGAAGGAACGAAGAGAGAGGTTTTGATTAAAGTACAAAAGTAAAAGAAGAGAGTAATGGTGAAAAGAAGTTACCTCAAGCTAATGATGAAACCGCCTCGGAAGTCGTGTGGAAAGTGGGAAGGTTTTTCCCGTTTTAATAGTAATTAAATCAATATACGGTCATAATGATGACAGATGTCACTCGGTTAAAAATGGATAGTGCCAAAATTAAAGGAGTGATGGGATTTTCGGCGGGAAATCAGAAAGATTCTCGAGCGCAATCTTTGGCCACTTGAGCATTTAAAGTCCTCCGAACTGGAATAGCACTTCGAAGAACTTGGGGGACTAATTGTTGGTGTCGGATCCCGCACCAGAAGTACGAGACCAACCAAAGATTGCCACGTGATCAAGATAATGGCCCATAAAGGATGAAGCCCATTGGACCCGTGAGCCAAAGGGACGGTCGAAGTGGTTGTCACCATTTCGAGAATCCGAAGTGACTACACTGTGACACGAGTTCGGTGTAGAAGACACGGGTAAGTCGGTTCACGGACACTTGGGCCGAAAGAGGCGAGGCCCATGAAGATCAGAGTCAACTCAAATTCAAACGTTGAGCATTAAAGCCGAAGAATCAAAACGGACACATTTAAGAAGAAATAATTGTGCTTAAT
The DNA here is from genome assembly GCF_000004255.2 of Arabidopsis lyrata subsp. lyrata. Classification (NCBI taxonomy): domain Eukaryota; kingdom Viridiplantae; phylum Streptophyta; class Magnoliopsida; order Brassicales; family Brassicaceae; genus Arabidopsis; species Arabidopsis lyrata. The sequence continues at coordinate 5,307,255 of NW_003302551.1, forward strand.
TACTCATTTTAATGTCGTTTATCGGTGTATAAATATAGAGGCTGATGGCCATGTAAGGGGGATCTTCCTCTCGAGAGAGAAAGAATAGAGCAATTTTCGTATCAATTTACAAGTTCTTACGTATTCATTTTTTGTCCCTCAAGAATAATCTTTCCCACTTAACAAAATACTTGAGTGTGCAAATCCGACATCCACACCATGGGCCCACCCCTGTCCGACGGCCGGTCCGTTACGTCCGGGAGGCTTTAAAGACTTGTTTACCGACCCTACAAATCACCACATGATCATTCCCTGTGTTTTGTTCTCACTCACACAGTTCCGACAATCACTTCCCGGAAGGTCACCCATCCTGAAACTACTCCAGCCCAAGCACGCTTAACTGTGGAGTTCTCTCAGGACAGTTGACCGAAAAGATAAGTGCACTTTGGTGACATAGGTGGCCAAATCAATCTTTTTAAACCTCTCCGCATGCACCACCATATTCTTGAAACCGGGGTGTTACAGACTAACTTGACAATATTAGTTCGAGATCGATTTAAGTGGTATGAAAGGAAATTTTTATTTTTTGCCACAAAATTTTCCGTAGACGTTCACTCCAAATTTCGTCGTATAGACAAACAAAAGAAATTTTCTGGTGAAGAATTTTATGCCGGCTTACTCTTGACAACGGTGTACAAAAGGTGTAAGATATCGTCATGAATTTAAGAGAAAGATATATACTCTCATTTGGTAGATGCAACTATATAGATCCCTTATCAGTTTGACGATGTGAGAAAGACTTGATTCAGTTTGTCCAGAAGGTCTTAAACTGTCAAAAGCATCCCTGAAGGATTATATTGCTAGAAGTAACAAATTCTAGTTCACGAAAACATTATTATGTGTATGAAACAAAATCAGTATTGTTATGAATTAGAATAATTGGGCAGATGTAAGATAGTCGGCTTAGTTGGCACTTGTGGGCATTTAGCTTGTTAAAAGAAAGGTATAAGTATAAGTGCAAAGTATGTTGATGATTTACATTTTATCGGATCTCTTGTAGATATTTCATATACAATAGAATATTTGAAAAAAAAAATTTGAGATAAATTTATTCTTCTGTAGAAATAAGATTGTTCATGGACCCGAGTCTTAATTAAATTTCTCGGGATTACATTTTGAAGATCTCGCGAAAGAGATGTTATCTCAAAGATCCTTACATGATTTTACATAGAAAATGGTCTAAAAGTACGAGACTAAGAAGAAAAGTTCAAATAGTAAACTTTACAAAGGAGATTATGAATAACTCCTTTGTACAAGCTGAATGTTTAGAAGATTGTATATAGAAAAAATTTTGGGCATGAAGTCTAAATAGACTAGAGAAATAGTCTTCGATATGAAAAGGAATGTATGGATTGGAAGTTCACTGACCCGAGATAAGAGTTTGTCTACTAAGGTTCTATTTATTAAAATTCGTGAAAGAATGATATATATGACTGGAATGCATATCTTGAAGATGATGATTCTAGGGGGAGAAATATGATCATGTGCGTGGTTGTACTATTTTTCTCTTATCATGGTTGTTATCCCACTTGGTTTTTCCATGAAAGATTTTTAACTAGACGACTAAGAACACACGAATGATAGACACCTAAAGAGAAATATTGTGATTCCAGTGATGCAAGAGTATTTCTTCAAAGTCTTTGACAAACATTGATGAGATCGTGAGAATTGAAGAGAATGATAAAGTTCAGTCACTTGCAAGACCCATGACCAATAAAAGAATGACGATGTACGTGTATTACAAATTTGTTCGAGCGGAGATTTGGCGAGCCTATTTACCAAGACGTTTTCAACAACTACTTTCAAGAAGTTACTTCATCATATTGGATCACGTCATATCGAAGATTTCAAGTGATGTACTCATGAGGGGGTGTAGATGCACGCTACACTCTTTTTCGTTAACCATGGTTTTCTCCACATGGTTTTTCTGGTAAGGTTTTTAATGAGGCTGCATCATCTCACATGTACATTTGAGACCATATTTTTAATGAGGCTACATCATCTCACATGCTTTTTTCTAGAAGGTTCTACATGACTTGATATCTAAACCTAAACCGTAATGTTGTATCCTATATATATGTTGTATCTTAGGAGTATATCAATAACAGAGAAAGCAATTCCCGAAACCTCTTTGTTCACAACATTTTGCTAATTAGCGGTAGCTCTAGATCACTCACATCCAAGCCGAACTTTTAGATAAACGATTTTAGCTCACTTATAACGTAAATCAAGCAAGAGAAACCAATGAAATTTATTGATTTTACATGAAAACGTTTTTTAAATCAAATCGACAAAACTAAACTGTTTTCACAAATAACCTTTTCATGGTTGATCTAGAGGGGTGATCAAGAAACTCAACTTAAAATCATTTTTATTTCATTATAAAACCAGTGGAAGCAAGAGACGTAACAAAAAATTAAGTCATAACGTTATTGAACCTTTAAATGACAATTCGGCGATCTTATGGGTTAAAAGGACTTATGGCAACTTATTTGGTTGTTAACACTCTCAAGGAATGGAAGATGATTCAAGAAGTTATGAAAGATTCAAACACTCATGAAAATATGAAAACAAGAATCAAGAAGTTGTCAAGGATTCTAACTGAAAAAGAGGATAAACGAGTAAGAAGCATTCAAGTGACCAAGAGAAGAAAGGAGGTGTTGGCGGTGGTGGGGAAGAAAAATTGTGGTGGTGGTGAGTTAGAGAAGTCAAACAACTATAGAAAAATGGAATTTTCAAAAATGAGAGGAAAACAAACGTGGAGATGGTTTTGTTCTTCAACAAAACCTTGACACATAAGAATGTTTGTATTATACTTGGTCCACAAGATACCACAAGATACATGTTTTGTTTCCCAAGTTATATATCTCTAACAGTATGTTATCAAGAAAACTCAATGCTTTTGTGAAACCTTAAACCTGAGATTAATATTAGTTATCTCTCTTAATTAATTGTCATGCCAACCACACCGAATCAAACAACCAATTCAAAATTTGTTTCAAATAATTTTATAAAATTCAAGAAATCATAAAAACACTACCCTTGGCCTATACACAGATTCAATTTTTTTGCGGAATTTAAATATTTATTTGAGTCATAAAAAAAAAAAAAAAAAAAAACTAGATGTGCCATTGTAAATTAAAAAAACTGGTTTATATATTTTAAACAATTGTCTTGATCTTTCTGAAAGAAGATGAAGAGTTTAAGAAGACTATGTCTCTCTCTGAACAATAGTCTAGAGTTGGGTAGTGACTTGTTCTCAGTTGGTGATTGTCTGCTTAATCTTTGTTTGTTTTACCTTGCTAAACGAGATTAGATTGGATCGTAGCCTGCATGATAATCGATCAAAACTCTTCATAAGACACTTGTGCACGTGCATGAATTAATAGTGCTACTTAAAAAGACATATTGGTGCATGTTGATACACAATGCATAAGTATGATGCTATATGACAAAAATAAATGGTATCCATGCATCAAAACCATGTTTTGTTTCTTCCATAGGTATAATTTAGAGCATGATTATCGGTAGGATGTTAAGTGAATCTTAGGTTTTTAAATGATTTAAATTAAATTGATAATGCAGCTTATAACTAAGGAACGTTTTATAAGCTCTCCCGGTTCCTTAGCAAGACGCATTCATACCTTTATCTTCAATTCGATTTCCTGAAGTAAATTCACATTTTGTGTGCTAAATCGTCTTGGTTCTGTGTCTCCTTTACCATTGATGAAAATTTTGATGCTTTATTGAAAAGTTTAGTGTTTTATTGAACCCATTTGACTCAAATTTCGTGGGTATCTCATATTATATTGATTAGTTATTATCTTGTTATTCTTATTGCAGCTGGGAACAATAGTTATTCATACCTTTAGATTCATTGGTGATAGAGTTATATTTAGCATCTTTAGATTCTTGATTCGTAACAAGTAAGGTTGAGGATGTGAATGGTTGCAGCTTGGTGTCGGTATTTGTGTTTATGTGGTGATGTTATTATCAAGCGATTAAGGATTCGTGATTATTTAGGATGATCAAGCTTAATTTACGTTCTTGAATGAACTGATGCATACTATGTAAATTTCCTTCTTTTTTCTCCTAATGTTTGGTCTATCTTTGTGAATTTAGTGCTCTTCCGACTAGTTAATACAATAGTGTCACAATAAGGAAGCTAGTGTAATCTATAAACATATTCGCTTGGTTCATTTGTTTTACAACAACAATTTCGATTATAATCTATAATATTTTACTAAATCTTCATCTGGAATATATATCATACAAGTGTTTATATTCCATTTTTATTATTAAACCTTGCAGAGGAGGGAGCAGAAGTTCAAGAAAGCCATACCAAAAGAGATATTCTTCCATTTGATCTGCAGATGCAGTTTTTTTTTTTTTTTTGAATTTAATGTTAAATTATATTCAAAAGAAAAAATAACGTTGTTACAACTAGTGCATCGTGTGTTTGATAATGTTAAAAACTGAGAGATTGTTTGAGATTGCTAAACTTACACTTGGCTTTGTAGCCAAGTTTGAAAACAGGCTTCGTATCGACGGTCCTGCAGTTTTCTGATGGTTGTTGCAGATGCAGTTTTATCCACAAGATGATGAAATAAACTCCATGGTTCTAATGATGCTTTAAGTGTTTGGTAGTTGAATCTTGCTTTAATCCTTGTGTATCTTTCTGGCAGTGTGTCCACTGAGGTGAAGTCAAAGATTGACGAGCTGAAGCCAAAACTTGAGAAGGAAAGGTAGGCTATAATGCTGAGGATGGGTGTCTGATCTTCCATTCCATGCTTTGTATGTTGCTTTGCAAGATAAGATATAAATGAAAATGTGCTCATGAGTTCTGTCCTTTGACTAACAAACTGCAGACAAAACTTTGCTAAAGCACTTTCAAAGAGTTCACACGTTTGGCAATGTGTCTCTTGTTATGGATATTGTGATTGATTGTAATTTAGAAATTTGTCGTTGCAGACACTCTGTTTTGTTGTTTATTAATGCAAAACACACACATATTGCTCTTTGTTTAACCTCACAACCATCTAATTACAACAACTCATGGTCGAGCATATATGGACAAAATTTTCCAGAAATCAAGTTTAAAACAATTGTATTTTATGTTATTTATGTTATAAATTGTATCTCATGTATGTTTTAATTTTTTTTAATTTGCAACAATTATTAAATTTTCTATAATTATAAATTTTATTTTTATATTAATTTTTTTTTCCTAAGAACCACATGTTAAGAGATTACCATTAATCATACAAAAAATCTTAACACAAAAATACTATCTCTTAACAATCACTTTTACAAATATATTACTTAAATATTCCTAAGAGTAGTTATTAAGAGCCTATGGATAAGGTGATTCCCTCTCCCTAAACATGGTTCTTACATTGCACAATAGACAATACTCTGCCTCTATGGAAGAATTACTCATTGTTGAATATTTTCATCTTTTCTAGGAGACGGGTGAATGTCCTAGTTGAACAAAATAACCCATAACTGATAAATGGTAATAAGACAATTGGCCCAATCCGAGTCACACAATTCGTTAACTTGCAATGTCGAATCCAATATGGGAAAAACTCTATGTCCTGAGGTTAATTTGTTAAACCCAATTTTACTTTTCCTTCCTAATGACCGCACCAAAGAGCTTCCATAAAACTTTCCAAAGTATGGACACAATATAAACGATCTAGTCAAGTAGTAGTAATGTAAATAAGCCTACCAACTAACGAGATATAACTTAGAATCTTCGATCATGACGTAGATAAAGCCAGAAGATAGTTTTGCTTTAATGAGAATTTCGTTGGTACCTAGTAACCTAGTTATCAAAATTATGTCCACTACATATTTCCTCTATGAAAGATAGATCCCAAATTTTTTATACTGTGTTGTAATGTGTATTTAATGGTTCTTAGTATTTTTCGTTTTACTTTTTTTTATAATGTGTTGTACGTACGTCACATATAAGAGTTTTTAATTAGAGCTTTCCGAGTTATGTCAAGGTCCCCCTCCCCAATATAAAGGGAAAGTGAGTAATTAAGGGTGCAATCAAATAATTGAATATATATTATGCATAAACATTATATTATAGGATTTGATAAAGGACTTCCCGCTGTTGGATCGAGCTGAAATCTGGACACTTGATAGAAAAATATGATTGCTTTCATTTAGTGGGGAGTAAATATAATCTGCTTAATATTAATTGAATGACATGAAATTTTTTTAAAAAAGTATTCATGGATCTCACTCACTTTTGTGTGTTATCATACAGAGCACTTACAATCAAAATTTACTTTAATGAATTAGCTGTAAAGGTCGATAGATCTATCTCAAGCCATACTGACATTGTTTATACTTATAACCAACCAAACAATATCTCTAATGATAACTAGCTATTGAATAATATTTGGCATTTTCTTGATGATTTGTGGCGAATTAGCCGTTGGGCCTTCTTTTTTTTTTTAATTAAAAAGCGTATACGATGATATTGTTAATCTTGGCTATTTTTATTGAAAATATATTGAGACCAAAACTAAGAAAGATTCTTACAATCGTGTAAACTATAGGATGAACAAATCGTGTGAAACCTCTTTTACCAAAAAATACTTTTCGTGATCTCATTCACTTATGCATGTTTGTTAACATACATAGGAGCTTTCAATCTATACTTAATTTTACAAAATTATTCTTTGCATAGGCCGGTCGATATATCTATATGGCTAGCCTTATACATATCTTGGTTTTATTTACAAGAGAAAAAAATTTAATTATTAGCTAGTTGTTATGGCATTTTGTGAGTTATTGTCATTCGAGTTTAATTCGCCTGAAGCTTGCCGGAAGAAGAGGAAGAAGAAGAGGAAGAAGAGGAAGACGATTGCGACTCGCTCTGAACTGCAACCTCAACGAATTGGGTCGTGACTTTTTCCCATTTGGTGATTGTCTGCTTAATCTGCATTTGTTGTGCGGGTGTGCATGTCATAGAACCCTTGCCTTTGTTCTGACTCACAATTTGACTGTGGATGGTATCTAACTCTTGGAGAGTCGTCATCACTTGTTCTTGGTAAGCTTCCATATTCTTCTTTACCTATGGACATAACACAAACAAACAAAAAAGATTATGGAAATGTATTAAAATGAAGTTGTATCCATTTGATAAGGACAATTTCTTATTTACTACCTCAGCTGATTTGCTTCCAATTCTTGACCGCATAACTGCCATGGCACCAGATAGTTTCCCAGCAGCAGATTTAATCCTAGAAAACAAACCTTTTCTTTCTTTGCGGGGAGCAATCATTGTACCCTTAAGTTGCTCGAAGAAGACCTTGAATTCCTCCTTTTGTGGACACTTCTTTTCGAGGTTCATTATGAATGTCGAGACATCTTTTGATGTCTCTTCCTCGACTTGTGTCACGGTTACACTGCTGCTCTGACTAGCTTCGACATTTGAGCTTCCCCCAGCAGTTTTTGAAGAAGAAGTCTCACTTTCACCTTTAGCGGAAGTCTCACTTTCACCTTTAGCTGAAGTCTCACTTTCACCTTTAGCGGAAGTCTCACTTTTACCTTTAGCGGAAGTCTCACTTTCACCTTTGGCGGAAGTCTCACTTTTACCTTTCGTGGAAGTCTCACTTTCACCTTTGGCGGAAGTTTCACTTTCTTTACCAGAGCTTTTGTTATTGTTGCTTGAAGCTTCTTGTCCAACGTTAGATTCTTCACCGGAAGAAGAGCCTGTTTTGCTTCCACTAGCAGAGCTTTTGCTGTTGTTGCTTGAAGTTTCTTTTCCAACGCTAGATTCTTCACCGGAAGCAGAATTGGTTGTGCTCATTACCATTGTGTTTGTGATCCGAGTAATAATTGTTTCCCATTTCAAGATTCCTTCTTTGATTTCCTTTTGTTGTTCTGCTGTTAGTTTCATGGTTTCTTCACTCTCCTCTTTTTTACGACCGCCCATAATTTTAGCCGCGACAGATTTCATAAACCTAAAGGTATTAATGGCTTCCATTTTCTCCTCTTGAATTTCCTCCCTAATCTGTTAGATATTTATGCATGATGTAGTAAATAAATTGGTTCATTAGCCATAATTTTAACCTTGAAGAAAAAGTTACCTTTCCAATAGCAAAAGAAGATATGGCCTTGAAGACACCCCCGGCTTTGGCCTTCAGGTCTCGGTCGTAATCTACTTGATCTCTTCTTCTTATTGGGCAAACATACTTGGCGAATCCCCTAAGTTTCTCAAAGAAGGCCTTGAATTTACTTGTCTTCGGGCATTCCTTCTCGAGGTCCGCCACAAAGACCATTACTACTTTAACGGTGTAAGGCTCTACATCCTTCACCGTCTTTGGATCTTCGATTTGAGGCAAAGATGGCTTATATTTCAGGTGTGCTGATACTAGGTCCAGAAGGGTCACAGATGCAAAAAGAATGGTGAAACATAACAATAGCTGAACTCTTGCCATTATTCTATTTTTTTTGGTTTTAAATTATTCTTTTCTTTTTTTTTTCTTTTTTTGAGGAAGAGAGACTGAAGAATGAATGAATGAGTAATAATGGAATTCTTTGTCTGCTTTTATAGTTATGTTAAGTGTTCTATGTTTAGAATCATTGACCCTTTCACCATCAAGAATTGTGTGGAATAAGGTGAAAATAATAGCAAAGAGTTTCATGGTTCTTACGTTTCACAAAATAATTAATGACAAAGTCTTTAAGTTTTTCCAATGAATCAATAGTTGTTGTTGCCTTTTTTAGATTATTCTTATATTTTCAATTTATATAAGATCGTCGAAAGTATGGCTTTCCTATATTAGCATAATTAGAGAAGATTTTGGAGAAGATTTTGGCGACAATTTTGTCATTCTTAAGAATGGTATAAAATAGATCTAAAAACTTTTAAACTCTTGAGACCACGAGATCAGTGGACTTTCCCAATTAAAATTTTATTTATAATAAGATTTATATATTTCTTAATTATGATTTAATATATCTGTACCAATTAGCATATATATATATTTATATAGCAGTTAGATTTAAAAATTAAAACCAGGGAACTAAGAAGCAAATGCAAGGAGTACTGGGTTCTGCTCGAAAGACAACATGTCTCTTTATGCAATGTGACCAACGCTTCAACTCCTTGGCTGTCCTTGTCTAACGTGGGAGCGACACTGCTGACAACCCAAACCGGAGGTCCCCATCCAAAATTGGCTTCATAAAGGGGTAATTAATTTGCGAGCCTCATAGCTCAACTGCAAATAGTTAGTAAGCATAAAATTTGCTAGTTTAGAACCAATCATCGAAGACAATCCACCATTGTCTTGGATTACAATTCGTAAGTCCTCTCCCTGTCTTGGTAAGTCTCTAACAGCCTCTTCAATTTTTAACTTCTACATCACTACCACATAAGAGAACATTGGCGGAACGGAGGTATCTTGGCAGTTGCAACGAAAGCTTTCAAGAGAAGGGCGGTGGGATGTGCTACAACGTCTTAACTCAACGGATTTGGTTCTAAGCTCTTTCAACTTGGACGCATCTCTTCATTATTCTGCTTTTCTTATTGGCATGTTTGTCCACCGGAAGCTCTAAAACTCATTTGCTGGTGGGTAAAAATTAACCACAAAACTTAGTCACCAGTGACCAGCCTCTCCTCGAGCCAAAGCTACCCAAAGACTGCATGAAAGTCGAGATGGTGGTTGAATCCGCGATTTTGTGAGTGATCATCAGATCCCCATGGCCATGCCGCGATTTTAATTAATTTGATGTATCATTATTTTTAATTTAGTCACTAAGAAATATTCTACAATATTCAAATTCCGGAAAGATTATGGAAATGAATAAATCGCTAAATTTAGTTACCAAGAAATATTCTACAATATTTTTAATTTAGTTACCAAAAATTATTCTACAATATCTTTTCATAAATGGCTATTTATTTTAATTAGATTACACTATAAAAACTTTGCTATATGGCAAAAAAGAAAAGATAAAATTGGACAAATGGCAACATAAAATTTATTTGTTAAACTTAATTTGTTAAAATTTCTTATGTATTATTTTTCCAAACTTCTATATAAAATGAATTTTTGTGTATAGTTTTCAATCATTTTACAGATAAAGCAAATTTCAATACGAAAAAATTGAATAGTATAAAATTATATATGACATGTTTTGGTAATATTTCATATTTTGAACCATTGGAGGTAGAATATCTATGAGATTTTGACACATAAGATTTTTAGAGCAATAATATTATTAGATATGCAGTGTTTATTGGTCATTTTTACTCAATAAGAAAGCACTAATTACCTTCCAAATTCTATATTTATTAAATAGGATACAAATGTTTGGATTAATATTTTGATAGGCACATGGATCAGTTTTGGAGCTAGATAGCTATGAGATTGACACATAAGAATTTTAGAGGAATTAATACTATGAGATCATCAACGCATAGCTTATTCATAATATATGAGATATGCATCATAAAGAGATGTTCTTAAGGAAGGCACATATGCATAGAATATAACACTCTTTAAGATCTAACAAAAGAAAATAAGTCTTTTAATCGTCTGATGAACCGGAAATGATGTTCTGAATCATCTGGTTTGTTTCTTCCTCCGAAATTTGCTCATTTTTCACAAGCTTCTGCTCGTACGCCTCGAAGAAGTCCTTGTTCTCTTTGACAAGCTCCTTCCACACTAGTTTTAATTCATTAATCGGGATAACATAAACTTTAAATAACACAATAGTTAATCTACGAGTCCGTAGAATATTTATACGAGATGATCTAGATGTTTTCATCAACATACTATAAATAAACATAAAAAGAGCTACAAGATCATCGATGGTTAAGGACTATCATGTAGCGTATTAACATTTATGTATAGGCTCGTATTACACGCATATACTCTTCATACATAAGCCACAAGCTAATACATTTTGATTCTCTGGCTTTTATAGGTTTGCTAAAACAAACATAGAGAAAATAAGAAAGAAGGGGTAAATTTTGTAATTAATTGGTGAAAATATCGAATGAAATTAAGAAAACATATGTTTCATGATAAAAGTTGAGTAAATTTGGAAAAATATCCTCTTTTTGTTTAGACTTTTGAAAAATACCCTCTTTTTGTTTGTCTTTTTAAAAACAATTTGTAAATTTATAAAATTATTAAAAAAATGTATTGAAACTTAATAATAATTAATCCAAAGGATCTATATTTTTAATATCAAATCAATTAATCAGTATTAATTAAATATCTAATTTTTACAAAATTGTCCGTTGACCAAATCATGATCGTCTTTCACCATGGATGTTGTCTTGTAACTTTGAACGTTATATAACTAATAGTTCGAAAGATTCATTATCCTAAATATTTTTTAAGAACAATAATGAATAATAGCATTCTACCAATGTTAAGTATGATTTTTTGTTAAGTCATATGGTGGAGATTTTAATGATTCATTATTATTGAAAACACATAAAATAGTTTACTTTGCAAAAATATGTTAAAGAGAATCGTTTAATTGAAACAAACTTTGGTAATATATTTAGTTAAAAAATGTGTTTCGTACGTTAGAGATTTGTTTCTTTATATAATATGATAGATATTAAGCGATAGACTTTATAATATTGTTAACATTTAATATATCAAAATAAATAAACTATTTTGTGTTAAAAATATATATAACCATGATTAATATTATTTCGAATTTAGTATATATTTTCTCTAAATTTTGATTTTTTATTTATTAAAAAAATAGCTTTAAATTTAAATTTGAACAAAATTGTCATCTTATATATAATTGTAATTTTTATTATTAAAAAAATAGAAAAGGGTATATTTCAAAGTATAACTCAAAAACAGGATATTTTTCAAAATCACCCATAAAAGTTTATATATAATATAACTTGTTGAAATACGATACATATTCTAGAATATAACGATAACCAATGCCAAAAAAAATTGGAATAGCATTTTGGTGAACCTTCATGTTTGCAACTATTTAATAAAGGAGTAAAATGCATCAAATGTATGGAAAATATGATAAGAGAGGTCCAAACCAGAGGACGTGATGATGGGATTGATGTTTGCATTCTTTGAGAGAGCTTCCATGCATTCCTCTTTGCTCATGTTAAAGGTCAAACATGTCTCTATCATGTGTTGCACCTATACATAACACATGACACACGATCACGTTTTTATATACCCTTAAGAATGTACATAAAAGAAATTACTGTCCTTCATGAGAAGAAATGCATGCATGTTCGAGTTATTACCATATGAATGTATGCAGCGGGAGAAGACACTACAAGAAAAATGGCTTTTCTTAGCATCCGAATAACGCTATCTAACTATTCTATAGCGTTTTGACAAACGCTATATCTGCGCCCATCATAATAGGTCAGACACTTTAGATAACGTTTTTTTGTTCTGCTATCATATTGTCGTATACAATAACGTTTAATTGAATGTAATTAAATATTATATAATAGCGTATTTTTGTTGTTATTAATGATATTATTAACAACATTTTGGAATTGTTATTTTTATATAAATATAACCATTTCTATTTGTTTTATACTAATTTGAATCAATATATATAAATCTGGGTATAAGAAACAGTATATTTAATCAAAATACTTCATTTATTTGTCATGAAGAGTCAAACCTAAGCTCTACATATTATAAAACACCAAGATAAGGAGTTCAAAGTACTTCATATATAAAACCCATGCAAATGTTTCAAATTCTCAATTTGCTCTCCACACTCGTGCACCATCAACCTTGAAAACCTCTACCCAGACCTTGCTAGCGTTGGAACCTAAAGGGATGAAATGGACCTTCTCTGCTCGATCACTTGAAGACACACGACATATTGCAACTCTCTGCCCAGAGTTGACAAAAGAAATAAAAAAAAGTTAAGCAAAGAGTACGGAAAAATTGGAATTCACAAGAAATGTTGGTTTGTTTACCTTAGTTCTATCCCATCCTCCTCTCCTAACTCAACTTTTCAAGTTGCATACAAGAACAGATTCCACGACGCCTCCCTTTGACCTAGAATAGCATGTGTAGATTTAAAACAAAATGATTAATCACAACTTTTGATTAACCTTACAAGTTGCATCAACTAGATATAGCATGAAACATGGCACAAACATGACACAAAGTTAAGTCAACTGAAAAGATCTTATAGAAGAGAAACTTATAATAAAACAAACATTAGCAATCGAGTTTCTCATCTATTTGCTCACCAAAGCATCAAACTTTGGCTTGTATTTCGGAGTAACAGTGTCAACGTACTTAAGAATCTCAATGCCTACATTAAACAAAAAACATCAATCAAATATACAACTTAGCTTCTCAGAGAACAAAATAAAAGCGCACAGAAAAATTCCGCTTGATAACTACCCTTAAACTAGTATAAATTAAAGATTAAACCCTAACCTCGAATCTGATTTCACCTCAACTTGATTCATCACCTATCTTCACGATCTGTTGTCTTAATCCTCACAATATCGCTCATCTCTTCATCAATCGCTGTTAGGACTCCTCCCTTCTACCATCGAGAGGCCACACAGATCCAATGCTCCGACGAAAAGGATCGTATTTGTTCCTAATTATCCCTCACTTTCATCTCTGAGAACATCAATTCCTTTAAAAATCGAACCAAATACATCCATCCTCGTGGCTCAATTAAATCAAATTAGAAGAAAAAAAAACCAACACAAAGAGTTAAAAAATCGTAAGAGTTATGGATGAAAAGCACAAATTGGAGAACCCTAAATTAATATCTCAAACATTAAGAAGAATTCGGAAGAGACTCACTGGCGGCTAAGATGTGGAAACGGCGACAGATCTAAGAGGCAATGATGGAGCTAGGGTGGAAGGCGGAGATCCCTTGTAACTATCGGAAAACTAGCATAACATCTCTCGCTACGTCTTCTTCGATTACTTTGGCGGTACATCATAAGCGGCGACGAGATCTGAAAAAAAAAAAAAAAAATTAGATCTGGAAAAATGAGTTTGCTGGAGAAGACGAGAAAAGAGGGAGAAGAGGAAGAGGTGAAGAAGATGAAGAAACGAAGAGACTAAGAAGCAAAGAGGAGAAGTGGATTGAGCGAGAATAGAGTAACGGAGATGAAGAGAAGTCAAAGAAGATAGACGGTTTCATTAGCCTGATGAATAAAGTGAAAGAAAAATAAAAAATTTAAGGGTTTTTGGATAAGAGTTTCTAGAGCCCAATTTTAGTTTAGGCGGTCACTGACTTCTTTTCTCCCGCTAATTTTTCCATAACGTTTTAGTTGTGTATATATGCTATCATATACCATGAGCGAAAAAATTGAGCCAGCGTATAACTTTTTATCTGCATAACATATTATAGCGTGTATCAATTTAGAAACGCTACAAAAGAGTTAAGGGTAAATCAACTATAGCATAAATACATAAATCGTTATCTTTTAATGCTATTAAAACTCAATATTCTTGTAGTGAGAGTCCCTCATTTCTATTATATATTTTGCTACAACCACAAATAAACTCGTACACTTAGATTAAAAAGCTCCACTATTGACGCAAATTTATAGAAGAGGTCACGAAGAAGAACATGAATAGTAATGTAAGCATGTGGCCCGAAGTTCCACACGTAGGAGATTTAAAATTATAATTGGATGAGACAGGATGAGAAGAGATTGTAAGAAAAGGAAAAAAAAAAAAAAAGAAGATATATTTGTAAAAATTACTCTTTTCTCTTTCCTTTTGTTTCCATTTCCAATAAATATCACACATGACACATGTCACCAATAGCCCCTATATTTATTCCCAAAAAATAAATTTATTCAAACAATTTTGGTATTAGTTCATAAATTTTAATTAATTTTACAAATCCAAATAAATGTGTTATTAAACCATAGGTTTTATAACTCTTACGGAAAGTTATTTATTCAATGATTTACAAATACTAGTTGAAATCCGATGTTATATGTTTAATGATTTATTACTAGATTTGAAAATCAACATTGAATTTTAAAAAATGTGAACGTTAAAAATGCAAAGATTCAAATCCAAGGTTAAAACCTATTTATTTCAAAATCCACATGTCTGATTATAAAATCTCTAAAATCTTCTGTGTCCCATATAAATTTATAAACTCATTAACAAGTAAGAGTATCATATATTAGCTTCACTAAACATTGCAAATATAAATTGAATTGGCAATAAACTACTAATTTTATTTTCTTGAGAATATAGAAATACAATTTCTAATTACTGTGATACCAAAAGGTATTAAGCAGAAACGTTTCTCATGCACACTAATGTGGGCTATGATAATGATTTAAACATTCAAAAGGATTCAGAAAAAAGAAAACAACAATATATAAGGAAGAAAGCTTAACGAATTTTGCTTCGAAATACATATCTTTGGATCGATTGTGTAAGAGGCATTAAGAATGGGTTTACCGATAATTTTTCAAGATACAATCAATCCCTCTAATGTAAAATCTCTTTAATATAATCCATCTAAAATTCTGCTATTGGATTGTTTGATTCTTCAATCCATGTTTATAATCTCATATATTCATTTTACCAAATACTGAACTAAGTTAGTAAGTTAGTTCCTTACATGCATCAAAATATTTTTGTAACATTTATTGAAAGGCCTAAAATTAAATATTTGTACTGGGACTAGTAATCCATTGGGCCGGCCATGTTCCTCTCCACAAGTCAAATAAGGCAATTGTGCGTTGGTCCCTTAGCTCCTAGTTCAGACTTTTTTTCTTTTAGATTCTCGTGGTTCCTAGTCATTTCACTCATTGGAAGACTCTAGGTTTGTTTTCTAAGTTTTAGCTTATCGTTGTATCCTTGGTTGTTTTTTTAGTTTCCCTCTTTTGGGCTCTTGTCTACGGAGATATTTCCATTTTCCGCTGACTTATCTTACCGGAGATATTAACTATTTTCGCCGGTCGTTGTATCCTTTGAAGTTTTATCAATATCATTCAGACGAAAAAAAAAATAGTCTATTTTACCAATTATGTACGATAACTGATTGAATAATTTTTAACTTTTTGCCATCAGCGATTATATTTTTTGTAGTGTAATGGTCCTACTTCTCTACAAGTAGTTCAGTACATAGTTGATACTCGTATCATTAACAATTTTTTAGTATTGATTTTAATGTTTGTTTATTGTATGAGATTTTTTATGATACTAGTACTAAATATATTTCCATTGGTAAGACCGGTTTAAGTATCATAAAAAAAAAATTATTTGCAAAATCAAAAATAAATATATAAAAACATAGGATTACAAAAGGTAATATTACAATCCAAAAAAATGTAGAATATAAGTATACTTAAGCAAAAAAAAAACATAAAATTCAACATAATGAAATATAAAGCAGTCCATTTCCTAGGGTAAGAGATGAATGTCAGATAGAAACTAAAGCAGTCCAAGCAGACTAACATGGTGAGACGAGACATCACCACTGAATCAATGTATTGGTTACTTATGGAATAAAAAGTTGTGAGTAAAATGCTAATAATATAACGTGGAATAAAAAGTTGCGAGTAAAATGCTAATAATGAAAACAAATCACATGCACAAAATACAGAAGACATAAATTCATAAATCCAGTTACATCGAGTATATATGTCTTTCAAAACTCGTTTATGTTTTATTATAGGGAAATTGTTAAAAATACCCCTTTTGGTATGTCCCTTTTAAAAATTGTCCCTTTTAGATGTCTATTTTCAAAAATGCCCATTTTTAAATCTGAAATTTTTATAAAGTTTTATTAGGTTTATAAGGTACTTATGGATTGTAACTACTACTTGAAGACTCGATCCAAGTATTTATAAGGTTTTATAAGGTGTTTTTAAAGATTTTACAAGTTATTTTAAAGGATTTTTAAGGTTTTTCAAAGGTTTTACAAGATATTTTAAAGGTATTTAAAATGCATTTATAAGGTATTTATAAAGTATTTATAAGATTTTAGATACATAGAAATGTAGTTTGTGTATGTTTTAATAATATTACATACATATTTGAGTAAGTCTTATATTTTTAAGACCATTTTTTATAAGGTTTTAAAAAGAGGTATTTTTGAAAAGTGGCATTGAAAAAGTGGTATTTTTGCAAAAGCCCCATTATTATAAATATTTAATTATTGATTTTAAGTTTTTAACACTTCCATTAATTATTATAATATTTAATTATTTTTCTGCATGACAATCTGGATCTTTCAGATGTATAAATATACAAATTTATATTTAAAGTTTATTTAAGTATCAAAATATTAATCATAACTTAACGTTTCATTTTTCAATACTTTTTCTGATCAATTAAATCAACTAGAAATTTCAAATCTGTAAATATCTAAAAGTATAAATAGTAATTAAAAATTATTTGTGAAATAAAATGCTTAAATCATATTTTTGTAACATTTTCTCATAATTTATACTATCTTCGTTTCATTATATAAGATGTTTTAGAAAGAAAAAATATAATCATTTGATTTTTTCAAGTTTGTATGCAAAAATTTATGCAAATTATCGTTTTGTGATCAGTTGTTTTAGGTAGATAAAAAATGATGTTTTTAATGTAAAATAAAAAAAAAACTAGAATTTATGTAATTCTGAAATTTCGTGATTTATTTTTGTTATTGGGACGAACATATACCCTCCATATGGGTAGATGCGCTTTGTTGATTATTTTAACGTCTCGACTGCTGTTGTCTATGGGTCATACGTCCTCTCTCGATCTGTAGGTCCACTCATCTCTGACGGTCGGTTTGCTATTTCGGAAGGCTTTTAAAGATTTGTTTACTGACCTTACAAATCACTATGTGATTTTCTTCGTATTTTCTCCTCACTCGCATGGTACCGAAAACCAATTTATGATAGGTCACCCATCTAGAAATTGCTCCAACTCATGGCACGGCACGCTTAAGGCTTAACTCTAGAGTTCTCTCATGATGTTTAATCAAACATATAAGTGCACTTTGGACATATGTTGCCAAATCAATTCTTTTAAGCTCTTCTCATGCACCACCATATTCCTGAAATCGGGATGTTAAAGTTATCCTTCTTGGGCCGCAACCTCTTGGCCTCGATCATTCAACATTAACATGGTCAAAAAAAGTCTTCGCAAGGACAAACATCCTTCTAAGAATTTTCCGACACCCTAGTCGGAAAGATCAACATAACTAGACGAAGAATCAATTTTTTGGAAAGATGATGGGGGTTGAATTAGGAGTCTTAATTAGCCGATAAAATTCTAAAACACAATTTGATAATTTTTGAAAAAAATTGGAGGAAATATCTACATGCCGAAGAAAGATTGGAACTCTCGACAAATATTCAAGAACATTAGGGATCTCGGAAGTGAAAGGAATAAAGGTACACCCTTAGGCAAGTGGATGTGAAGAGGTTCAACCTCCTATATCTAGTCGATTGTGTGCATGCTTAATCTCCATATTTCATGTTTATTTTTTTATATACCTTTCTTTTCCTTCGCTCCTTTCGTCCATTTTCCTTATTTCTCTTTAATAGAGGAGTTTATTTTAGGTTGATATATGGTGGAAATATTTCAAGGTCCGTTCGACCCATCAGTCCACCCGGATCTAGATCTTGTCCCGTCTTATTGTTGCATGCAATACTGGTGAAGGTTCCTTCTCAAAATTTTCTGTCACTTTAGTGGTGGTGTGACTACTTTCACACTAGAACACTCGTGCGACGGCAGAGTGTTTGAGTGCTATAGGGTTTTGCTCTAAGAAAACTAGGTCATCTACCAAACTATGTTCCCATGATAACTAGAACTCTCTTCAATCTTTAACTAATGGAATACCTTTTTGGAAGGTTAAGGAATCTACCCCAAATGTTTACTGCGAGTCTGCGACCGTGGCATTATTATTTATGTGGCGCTTTGTAATAAGATAATGCAAAATACTATCCACATATATATTATGGTCGAAGTTCGACTAATCTCGGGGTCAAATCCACTCGTCCACTAGATTTTTCAAGTGTGCCGAAGCTAAGATATAGAGAGTTTACTTACATATCTCGAGTCAACTGCAACTTAAAGTCTATTGGACTTATAGACAATAGATTTTATGCAGCTATGCGTAGGTAACAAAAGCAGACGCGGCAAATCTTTAATATATAATACAAATCTTTATTATATGTTTTGTACCTATATATATATATATATATATATTACTTAAATCATTTTATTAAAAATGGGTCCAAGCCCAGATAAGCCATGGGCTTTACAAATCGAAAACATTCACAAAATGGAGGAAACCCTAGTCGTCAACAGAAAATGAGATCGGACCCTGGCAATGTTCAAGAAAGCGCTAGGCGCTAAGCGGGCGGTGACCCAGTGCCTAGCGCCTAAAACGCTTAATCGGGGCTTAGGCGATTTTTAGGCGGTTTAGACGTTTATAACATAAAATATTATAAATATAATATTATATATAAAATATCTATATAAAACTCAAAATTATGAAATTATAAACAAAAACTAGATAAAACATTTATTTATATTTATATTAAACAATATATGAATATTTTAACTATATATATAAATAAAACTCTTATTAAAATTAAAAAAATATATTAAACAAGAACTATGTGATTTTAGGCGGTCAAAGCGGTTATCTAGGCGTTGCATGATAGCCTAGCGCCTAGTCGGGGCCTAGGCGACCGCCTAGACCGCTTTTTAGAACACTGGACCCTGGTGAATCACCGGAGGCAGAGACCTCGAGCAGAATACTGGCGAACACAAGATTCACGGCTTCGCGACAACGAGGTCGGATCGGGATCATTGGCGGAAGTGTTCGGTTTTCGCTGCAAATCTCTCTCCGACGAGTCACCATCTCTGCTACAAATCTCCCAGAAGTTTCGTACCTATATTTTCATATTGTTTTATCTAAAACATATCAAATTTGTACATATATGACATTGCATTTTTCTTTGTTATAAATCATATATCATTAAAATTTGTAGATGTGAGTCCATGTACTTTTTAAATATACTTAGAACACTATTTTACTTAGATTTGTTGTAACATATCGTTTATTACATGACTTTATTGTATAATTAAATATTTCAATAATAATCCACGAAAAAGTGGTTTAGTGATTGTTTGTTATTTAAGTTAGAAAAACATCATTTTTATTTTACATGAAAAACGAATTCCCGTATGAAAAATCGGTAGTTCGAATATAATAGAAAAATATATAACCAGTCTCGTAATATATACACATTTTAGATTTTGCATAATAATAATATAAATTTTGTAACTAAACATTCAATGCATTTACTTAAGGGTATCTATACGCGGTAACCATAGAAGAATCAATAATTAACAGACACAATTCTATACTAATCGATTTTTTTACTGTACACAACAAATTGACCATTAAACCCCTACAGTCCTATTTGCTATTAAGAGAGAGATAATAGGGAATATATGTTTTGTGTGTCAGAATGAGATATGAGATCTTCCTCAAGATTTCATTTTCGAGAAATCGTTGGAAATAACAATGATTTTTTTTCTGGAAATAACAATGATAATCATGAGAAACCGAAGAGTTGTGTCTATTGGGTTCTATATCAATCGTTTTATTTTTCTCTCCCAAGAGTCATCATATTTACGATTATACAAAGTTTTCATCTTCTCCGAATATATATCATCTCTCTCATATTTTTTTAGACGCCGCTTAAGTGTTAGTTCGTCGGAGTAAGTTTCACCATTCCCTCTCTTAGTTTTCAATATTTTTGCGTTTGTTGAGTTTTAATTGATTTTTTTCCTTTTCATTGATTTTGGTTTTTCTCGCAGATGAAAGATCTGGACCTTCCTTATCGGCTTATTGATGTGGGTGAACAACCTATTGGGGAGAGGGTTAATGTGTACCATAAGATGAAAACCTTCAGAGACATCATCGACTCGCTAGAAGAGGACAAAATTCAGTTAATCAGAGATCCGTCACTCGGGGGTTTGTTAAATTTTCCGAAGAAATCCGCTTGGTACGCCAGTGATCTTCCTAATTACGATAAATCTTCCAATTATCTTCCTAATTAATTGTTCCCTTCAACCATGTCTACACTGCTATGTTTGTTACCCTGCTATCTTTGTTACCCTGCTATCATTGTTACCATACTATCATTGTTACCATGTTCTCATTTATAGACATCTATCATTGTTACCATGTTAACCTTGTTACCAAGCTATAATTGCTACTTTGTTTATTTTGTCTCCTATATTAATTACACACTTGATAACTTGTTTTATACATAGTATCACTTAATCCATTAATCATACCAGCTTCTTAATTTTTTTTTAAGTAACATTTTAATATCGGATAACTATATTGTTACATTTAAGATGGTTGGTGTATATGATTTATCAATTTTGCATTACTCACCTTATTCGATAACTAATGTATTATGCCAATAACTATATACATTTGCCGTAAAATAACTGGTACCGTGCTAACATATTACTGTTACAATCTCATTTGGTCTATATGTCATATTATTTTTCCTACTGATAATATTCGGTAACTAATACCGACAATCAATAACTATTTTCTTTTGCGCTAATAACATTTTACCGTAACTTTGTGATTAACAGTATTAATCCAGTTTAGGTGCCCCTCATCAATACTAGTATTTTTGAAGTACATTTTTAGTGGGTGGGGTAAAATGCATTTGGATACAATGGATATCCGACCCGTTTACAAATTTTGGTCATTAAAAGTTTATTGGGTCGGGTTATATTTAATCCAACTCATACACCGGATATTTCATATTTAATAATTTAGATATTTAGAAGATTTGATTAAGATTTAGAATTATGATTCTCTTATCATCTTTGTTTTATTTGTTTTTAACTGTTTTGAATCATCATATAATACATAAAATAAAAATAAAAAATCAATTTTTTTTTCTACATATACTGTGATTCGAAATTTTAGAAACGGACATATATTATCCAATTGACGAAAAATGTGTGTTAAACGTTCCACATCGGCTAAAATATTTTGACAATGATTCAGAATCATATCATAAAATAAATGAGTTTTTCGGCGGAACGGATTTGGCGGGACAAGTTTTATTCTATAACAGCCCGCTTTGGTTTATATGACATAATTATTTTTCTTTTGATCTTATTCGGTAACTAATTTCTACTCTCAATAAGTATTAACATATCCTCAACTAGCGTTGTTACTCTCGTATTGTGATTAAAAATATCACCTCTGTATCTTAAATTTACAACTCTAATGTTAGATTTGAATTACATCAGTTATGGCATATTGCCCATTTGTTCAATGTTTCATTTCCTTTTTTAATGCATCTTTTAGATTTCTATGTAATTATTTATTATTGGGTGACGAATTTATTACTAGATTTTTGCAACTATTTAGTGGGTAATTTAATTTATGTAACTATTACCTTTCCAATTCTGATTTATGTACCTTGTTCCATAGTTTCTGGACATTGATTAATAAGTAAACATTAATTGACTTTATTAACTTGATGGGTAATTGCTTCCATAATCATATGGCACTAGATTCCATATTCTATAGAACAATATTCACTTAAAGCCAACTTCTTCTTTTTCTTTATAATACTTCCAGTTGAGCTATTTTTCTTTGCCCATTGCCTTCCATCCGTCGTGTCAGCCACCAAAAAACTTGTCTTCTCATTCACTCTACGGTTCCTGAATTATGAAATCATTGTTATCTCATTGTTTCCAATTACAACATATTTTAGACTACTATGTTAATGCATTTACCGTTATTGGCTCCCTGCACATTGCTCGGTTGTGGCCCAGTGAACGGCAACGATTGCAACGGTTCACAGATATTCGCTAAGAAATAGAATATCGCCTAAAAGTTTAGTTACGTTCGCTAACGTTATAATTATCGGACGTTCAAACAACAATTTTGCCTCTGTTCTTCTTCACATTAACTGGTAATAAGTTCTCTGCTCTTTAATGGATTTTTATTATTTTTGTTAGGTAACGACGCTATTGCGGTAATTAATAGCTGAACCCATATCTCTGCTAGAACCGCAACCCGAAAAATATCTTGTGTAATCATTTTGTTTTGCTATATCTTTCGTTTTCCTATGTCGACAGCGCAATATTACGTAATCTTTCACTCAGTTTTGTCTCTTGCATTTAATGCTGAGATTTAGTTACTCTTGACTCGATTTGTATCAGTTTTAGGGGTATTTACGTCATATTTCGGAACAGCTGAAGAGAGATT
Source organism: Arabidopsis lyrata subsp. lyrata (assembly GCF_000004255.2). Classification (NCBI taxonomy): domain Eukaryota; kingdom Viridiplantae; phylum Streptophyta; class Magnoliopsida; order Brassicales; family Brassicaceae; genus Arabidopsis; species Arabidopsis lyrata. The sequence goes on from NW_003302551.1 coordinate 5,330,562, forward strand.
TAATTCTCATATTTTTACTGGCAAATCTTACATTATCTACTCCTCTATGGTTTTACACTCATATGAGCTTTTACTTAATAATCATTTCACCTCGCATATAGTGCCGATAAATAATACACTCATATTGTTTATGAGATGAAATTTTTTTAAAAAGACCACAATTTTTTAATTTGATATTAGCGTTTTTCATTATTTTGGTTAAAAATTTTTAATTTGTTATCAAACAAAAAATGTTAATTTCAAGTTGTTTATTTTCTACATTTATAGAAACAACCATTTTTTGTTATATCTTTTTGAAAGAATATATTAAGATAATAGATATCAAATTTAGCATATAGAATTTTGATACAAAAATTAATTTACAAATACACAATTTCCAGAATAAACTTGCATGCATCAGTCACAAAATTAACTATTCATTATGTATGATCTAAACATCCACCATACATGATCTCATCATCTACCTATCCATCATCCACCATCCAACATCCACCAGCCTACAATCCACTGTCACTAATTTTCATGTATATATATACTAAAAAAAATTGAAATCATAATCCTATGCAATAACACTCATCTAAAGACATTCATTAGGAAAAAAAAAGACTTTCATAAGGTGTATATATATAAGTTCATGTATATATATGTTTTTGGATCATCTCAAGACTTTCATAAGAAATAGAGTTTTGATTTATTTCATTATCTTTAATTAGTTTAATTTAATTTAATTGTTATACGTTAGTTTTATTTAGTATTTGGGATTAGTTTTATTTGGTTTTGTTTTCAATATTTAACGTTCAAATTATGTTATTGGATTTATTAAACTACTAGATTTTAATCCGAGGTACACCGCGGGATGATTTATTTTTTAAATTTAGTATATATAAAATTTTGAAAATTATATCTCCTATAAAATAAAATATTTTATAGTTTACAATTTTTATTAAGTAACAGTATACCACGAGTCAACGGGACAATTCTTAATAAACTGAGGATTTAACCCGTATTAAAGCGGCATGTTAATGATATTTTAAAATTTTATAAATATTGATTCAAACCCATCCGCCATATAAACCCGTTCCGAAATATAACCCGTTCCGTAATTTCTTAACCCGTCCCGTGATTTATTTCCTAAACGTACGTAGTGATTTTAAAAATTAATGATTACTTATTATATATAAAAGTTTACAAATTGTATCATTCTCTAAGATATTTATATTTTAATAAACTGTGGATTTAATTTGTATTAAAGCGGCATGTTAATGATATTTTAAAATTTTATAGATAGTGATTCCAACTCGTCCACCATATAACCTCATTCCGAAATATAATCCGTCCTGTAATTTCTTAACTCATCCCATGAGTTGTTTTCTAAAAGTAGTAATTTTAAAAATTTAACGATTATTTATTATATATAAAAGATTGCAAATTATATTATTCTCTAAGAAATTTATATTTTATAGTTTACAATTGTTATTAAGTAACATTATACCACGGGACAATTTTTGGTTTTATACAATCTTTTCTAAATGAGACTTATTTGATATGTCTAATATTGGTGGTATTAAAAAAAATTAAGGATTTCGTTCATATTGAAGCGGCGGATTAATGATATTTTAATTTTTTGATTATTGTTGATTCAAAAACATGTCCCGCCAAACCCGTTCCGCCAAAAAATCCATTTATTTTATTAATGTTGATTTTATTTATGATATAATTCTGAATCATTGTTTAAATATTTTAGTCGATGTGGAACCTTGAACACATATTTTTCGTCAATTTGATAATATATATCCGTATTTAAAATTTTGAATCACAGTACATGCAGAAAAATTGATTTTTTTTTTACTTTATGTATTATATGATGATTCAAAACAGTTAAAAACATATCAAACAAAGATTATTGGAGAATCATAATTCTAAATCTTAATCAAAAAGTCTTCTAAATATCTAAATTATTAAATATTGAATATTCGGTTTATGAATTGGATTAAATATAACCTGACCCAACAAACTTTTTATGACCAAATTTTGTAAACGGGTCGGATATCCATTGTATCCAAATGCATTTTGCCCCACCCGCTAAAAATGTACTTCAAAAATACTAATATAAATTTTTAATTTTTTTTTTTTTGTTTATGTTTTGATAATTAGCTCACGAGCTAACACATTTAACTAGCGATCAAAATGCTCCAACTCCAAGTTTATATATAGAAGCTCTTACAATAAATGTGATGACCTGCTCATGAAATATCTGATCTCATCATGAGTTGACTTGAGCGACCCACCTCATTTTGACACCCTCAACCTTCCATAAACATAAAGTATATTTTTAAAATAAACATATTTAGTAAATTTTCTTTATTAACCAAGGCAAGACGAAAATGCCTTCCTAAACACAACACCTTCAATTCTTCATTACCTTTTATCTCCTTCAATTTTTGTTACGTGAAGAACCAAATAATTCTCCTCTCTGACTCTCAACATTTTTTGTTTCACTGTTTTCGTATAAATTGATTTCACTCGCATCCTTACTGAAGAAAATCTAGTTTTTTTATGTTTTGAAATTCTTTTTATTCTTTTTTTGAAAAATGGGACACAAGTTTCTTAGAAATAATGAGATTATCCATATTCGAAGATTTACTCATATCGTATCTTTACATTTTTTGTAATCTGTGTAAATCTTTTCTTTCCTTCTTGTTAGGATCTCAAACTTGATTCGCAAGTTCTGTACCTTTGTATATATAATCGACCATTGTGGTCAAGCAACATATACAGAAATTCAGCTAGACGATACTCTTTTATTTATCATGGTATCAGAGCGCAAAACAAACTTTTAATTTTTCGATCGATTTCATCTCTCTGTTTTATTTTCATCTCGAAACTCTGCTCAAATTTCTGTAACGATGGCTAGAGAAAAGAGCACCGAAGTGACCGAAGGAAGCGACTCTAAACCGAAAAGTCAGAGACACACGATTTCTCCATATGACTTAACCTCAAACGACAATCCTGGAAGCATCATATCACGTCCTCTGTTATGAGGAGACAATTATGAAGAGTGGGCAATCAACCTTGAGACCGCACTCTATTCCCAAAAGAAGTTTGGTTTCCTAGATGGATCAATCAAACCACCGACCGAAGAATCACCTGATTACGACGATTGGAAGCCGATCAATGCTCCAATTGTGTCATGGATCAAGATGACAATCGAACCGAAGTTGCTCTCCAACATCTCTCACAAACCAATTGCGGGAGATCGGTGGGAGCATATCCAAAAAAGGTACCGTGTGACTAACGGTCCTAGAGTTCAACAATTGAGAAAGGAACTCGCGAACTGTCAGCAGACTGGGATGAGCATTGAAGCTTATTACGGGAAGCTTACCAAAATTTGGGACTGTCTCGGGTGTTATAGGCCACCACTTACATGTACTTGTGGTCTTTGCACCTGCAACTTCAGTGTCGTGGATGAGAAGAGAAGAGAAGAGAAGAAGACAAGCTTCATGATTTTGTGATGGGGCTCGATGAAGAAGTCTACGGGATGGTAAGATCTAACTTGTTGTCGCAAGAACCATTACCTAGTCTTGAGTACGCTTACTTGAAGGTTACACAAGACGAAGATGCACGATCCAAGAAGAAAATTTCTGAAGAAAAACCTGAGAACATGGCTTTTGTGACACTAACACAAAGGGCTAAATGGCGAGGAGAAGAAAGAGATATGAGTGTGGTGTGTTCAAACTGTGGAAGAACTGGACACAAAGCTGATGGGTGTTTTCAGATTTTGGGTTTTCCAGAGTGGTGGGGAGACAGACCACGAAGTCGGATCAGCCGTGGTAGAGGAACTGGTTCATCGGCTGGAGGTTCTTGGGGAAGAGGTGTGCCAGCTCGTGCCAATGTAGCAAGAGTCGTTGGACAACCAAACACGGCGGTAGCCAATGTAGCTGTCACAGATGTGGATAGAACAGCTGTGTGCAACTTGACAGACGAACAGTGGCTGAGTGTCAAGCGTGCAATGAATGCAGCGTCTATCGGAGCCGATGAGCAATCCTCTGGTAAGTCATTCTTTCCTTCTTGGATACTTGATACATGAGCTACTCACCATTTGACATGTAAGAAAGAGATTCTTACAAATTTGAGACCATCAACGCCAACACAGATTATGTTAGCTGATGGACGAACCGTGTTGGGTAACATGGTCGGAACTGTGATATTGAATTCCCATTTGCGTTTGATCGAAGTTTTCTACATAGAAAATCTAGGATTTGATCTGATTTCAGTCTCACAATTAATGGAAGAAAATGATTGTGTGATGCAATTGTCTGTTCCGTTTTGTGTTCTTTAGGACCGCACTACGAGGACGGTGATTGGGTTGGGTAAACCAGCTAGAGGTTTGGTTTACTTTCAGAATTTGGAGATAGTTGCAGCGGCTAAGGGTCTAAGGAGTCAGTCCGTGGATTTGTGGCATAGACGCTTGGGACATCCATCTTTGAAAGTTGTGGAGTTGATGTCGGGTTTTGATTTTAATAGCACTAGTAGTTCTTTGTCGAATAATGCGTGTGAAGTTTGTATCCGCGCAAAGCAAACTCGTTGTTCTTTTCCTTTGAGCATTAATAAGACTACAGAGATTTTTGAAATGATTCAGTGCGACATATGGGGTCCTTATAGAACTCCATCGTTCTCGGGAGCGAGATATTTTCTAACCATAGTTGACGACTTCTCTCGTGGTACTTGGATTTATCTTATGAATGCGAAAAGTGAGACACCAAAAAGGTTACAATATTTCTTAGCCTTGGTTAGCCGACAATTTGGGAAGAAAGTGCGAATAGTACGAAGCGATAACGGAAGTGAATTTTTGTCATTAACAAAATTTTTCTTGGAATAAGGAATACATCACGAGACGTCGTGTGTAGGAACACCACAGCAGAATGGTAGAGTGGAGAGAAAACATCGTCATTTGTTGAATGTAGCTCGGGCTGTACGATTTGAAGGTCATCTACCAATTGAGTTTTGGGGAGAATGTGCTTTGACGGCTGCGTATCTCATAAACAGAACACCCTCTTTGGTGTTACACGGAAAGACGCCTTACGAAGTGCTGTATGGAAAACAGCCTTCCTATGATCATCTAAGGGTTATGGGCTGCGTGTGTTATATTCACAATCAAGAACATAAAGGAGATAAATTCGCAAGTAGAAGCGGAAAATGCATTTTTGTTGGGTATCCCTATGGAAAGAAGGGATGGCGTGTTTTTGATCTTGAAAAAGGAACGTTTACAGTGTCAAGAGACGTGATCTTCCGAGAAGATACTTTTCACTATCTGTCTCCTCAAACAGCTTTGGATGAAGATCCTATCATGGAAAAAGAACAAGTGATCTCTAATGTTGTGATCACTACTGAGACAGAGTCGACAGTGCAAGAGAACAAAGACGCATCACCAAGTTCTCTTTCAGCTCCGGTTTTGATAAAAAATGAAGTGACTCCTGTTGTTCACACACCCGACCCGATTTTGCTTGATAATGAAGAAAGTGAAGATGTGACTGTTGAGACTGCTGGAAATACAGAAACAGAACATGTGGTGGCACAAGTACGTGTCGGAGAAAGAGAGAAACGGGCACCTGGGTATCTTAAAGATTATGATACTAGTTTCGTTTGTGCCAATTCGACCAGCTTGTATCCCATTGCAGATGTGGTGACATGCGATCGTTTCTCAGCAAAACACAGAGTGTTTTTGGCAGCTATCACAAATGCTCATGAGCCGAAAATTTTTTTACAAGCTATGAAATACGAACGTTGGAAGAATGATGTAGGCAGTGAAATTGGATCTCTAGAGTTGAATAAAACTTGGACACTTGAAGATTTGCCAAAAGAAAAAAAGGCAATTGGTTGCCAATGGGTATTCAAAATCAAGCATCGTTCTGACGGATCAATCGAAAGGTATAAAGCAAGACTGGTTGTCTTGGGAAATCGTCAAATAGAAGGAGTTGACTACGGCGAAACATTTGCACCAGTCGTAAAAATGACCACGGTTAGATCATTCCTTTCTATAGTTGCAGCTCGAAATTGGGAAGTCCATCAAATGGACGTACACAATGCGTTTCTTCATAGAGATCTGGAAGAAGAAGTGTACATGACATTGCCTCAGGGGTTCCCTGCGCGCAATGATGGAAAAGTGTGTAGGCTGCGAAAGTCGCTCTATGGGTTAAAGCAAGCTCCAAGGTGTTGGTTTGCTAAACTCTTGACTTCACTTGAAAAATATGGATTTCGACAATCTTACTCCGACTATTCTCTGCTTGTCTGTGAGAAAAATGGCATCGAAATCAGAGTTTTAGTTTATGTAGATGACTTGGTCATTACGAGAAATACGATTAAGGCGATTGAAGATTTTAAAACATATCTCAGTGCATGCTTTCACATGAAGGACTTGGGTGTGTTGAAATATTTTCTGGGCATAGAGGTCTTTCGAAATTCAAAAGGAATATATTTGAGTCAAAGGAAGTATGCGGGTTTATCGTTATCTTAAAGGCAGTCCAGGACAAGGTATCTTGCTTCGAGCGGACTGTGATCTACAAATCTATGCATGGTGTGATGCTGACTACTTGGGCTGTCCACTGTCACAAAGGTCGACAACGGGCTGGTTCATACAACTCGGACAGTCCCCGATCTCTTGGAAGACAAAGAAACAAGATGTTGTTAGTCATTCATCAGCTGAATCTGAATATCGAGCCATGTCATGGACGGCGAAAGAGCTTGTGTGGTTAAAAGCTCTGCTTCTTGATTTAGGAGTCAAGTTAACTCAACCAATGCATCTTTATTGTGACAACAAAGCGGCTCTACACATTAGTGCGAACCCCGTCTTCCACGAACGAACGAAACATATAGAGAAAGACTATCACTTTGTTCGTGATGAAATAAAATCCGGTAATATTTCCACAGCCCACGTCCCTACAACGGTACAGCTTGCTGACATTTTCACTAAAGCACTAGGGCGACATGAGTTTGATACTTTTCGGGACAAGCTGGGCATTCTGGATCTTCATGATCCAGCTTGACGGGGGGGGGGGGGTAATGAGGTTATCCATATTCGAAGATTTACTCATATCGTATCTTTACATTTTTTGTAATCTGTATAAATCTCTTCTTTCCTTCTTGTTAGGATCTCAAACTTGATTCGCAAGTTCTGTACCTTTGTATATATAATCGACCATTGTGGTCAAGCAACATATACAGAAATTCAGCTAGACGATACTCTTTTATCTATCAAGAAAAAAATAGATTAATGATTTTTTGATGGAGAATGACTCTCTATGTAGCACACAATAATTTTTCATTCTATGTGTATGTGTTATATTTTCATTAAGAAATTATAGCATTTTGAGTAATGAATTTAGTTTTAGGAATATAGCTTAGTACTTTGAGTTAGGTTAAGGGTTAAGATTTAGCGATTTAGAATTTAGGATTGAAATTTAGACTATTTTGTTAATTTAGAAAAATGATAAAAACACATATTAAAATATTTTATTGTATGTATTTTAAAACAAGGTGGAAGGCAAAGGTGAGTAGCGTAAAACAAATAATACTCCATCCGTTTCGCAAAGAGTGTCATTCTACTATTTTGTACACAAATTAAGAAAAACATTTAAATTTTTTTTTACCTTTTATTAATACACTAAAATAGTTTTTCTTTCTAATTAATAAGTTGAAAAAACATGGATAAAACTGAGATTTTATTTAAAATTTTGTATTGAAAACACAAAATGACACTCTTTATAAAACAAATATAAAACTTTAAAATGAGAAGTGAAACGGAGAAAGACTTATCTATTTATTTATTTCAATGAAAACACTTCTAATAAAATTAAAAAATTAAAATTTTAAATAATAAATAAATAAATATAATATTCATTTAACCTGCATGCAACGCGTGATTTCTAGTAAACCTAGTTACCGTCTGACTACGTTCATATTTCCAGTCAATATAGGATTGAAATGAATGTAAAAATTAAGCAAAAAGTCAAAAAGTCAAAAAGTCTTCAGTACATTCAAAGTCATGGTCTCTCAAGTTTTCCTTTAATAAATAAGATATTTGAATTCTCAATATACAAAATGTCTAGATAACTTAACACAATTATATATCCCAACCAATGAAAACATACAAAAATATCTTCGTTAAAAATAAAGATATAAATAAACAAGTCCACCCGACCAAACTTTCCTCCAAATAAGACCAGAAAACTCCTAAAATCAGCATTATCGGTCATTCCTTAGCAGATTTCTAAAAACACAAGAAATAATAATATTTTAATGTTACAATTATATTCTAGCTTTTTAATATAGATAACCCATTAATAAAGATGCACGTGTCTGTTAGTTTGTGATAAACTATTTCAGCTTCTCTCTCTTCTTTTTCTTTACTTTTCATTATTTTTTTAAAAAAATTATTAAGAGTTATGCTAAGGAACGACCGATAATGCTGCTCTAACAATTCCAACAATGTTAAGAAGAAACTAAAGAAACTTCCTATTTCCAATTTCTTTTCAAACACGGACTTTGTCTTTTGTCTCTACTTGCCCTACCACTTTCCTTGCACCAACACTTGAAAAACTCAAATCTTGTATATATATTAACAAACACACGCAGATTCTATATCTCTAATATCTCCTCTAAGAAGCTTTAGTTACTTCTTTGTGATTTCTTTAATTCATAACAAAACATAACCATGGAGTCGAAATCTTCTTCTTCTCTTCCATTGTTTACTCTGTTCAACTTGTTCCTCATAAGTTTTTGCAGATGGGTTTATTCTACTCGCATCTTTTTATCAAGATTCGTCCCTCTTCTTCAACATCATCAACGTGTTTTCGACAAAAATAACAACAAAGATCAACAAGAGAGTTTAATCAAACACATAGAACAAGAAGAACAACATGATGATCTTTCTAGGGAAGATGCAGAGATGGTTATGAGAAGTTTATCACTTTTTTCCGACCAAGAAAGCGATGATCAGCTTCAAGAACGGTACACTGCGAAAGAAGTTTCGAGTTTGTTCGAAGAGAAAGAAGCGAGTTTGGAAGAAGTGAAACAAGCTTTCGATGTGTTTGATGAAAACAGAGATGGTTTCATTGATGCTATAGAGTTACAAAAAGTTTTGACAATCTTAGGTTTTAAAGAAGGAGCTTACTTAGACAATTGCTTGGTAATGATTAGGTCATTCGATGTAAACAAAGACGGAAAAATCGATTTTAACGAGTTTGTGAAATTCATGGAGAATAGTTTTTGTTGAATCATGATTCTTTTAATGACATTTATTCCTTTATTCTTCTTCTTCTTGTGATGAGATTGTATATGTTAAACATGTTAGTTCGAAAACCACATCTCTTTGCGGCATTTAATCGAACACTTTCCATGCACAAAGTGTTTTACATGTAGAGATTAATCAGATAATTAATTCTCTAGCCATAGTTGCTTGATTCCTAAACTGGGTATGGATCTATTCATAAATCCAGAACGTAATTAATTCGTAATTATCAAACTTTATAAAACACATCTCTTTGCGGCATTATATCGAACACCTTGCGCGCATAAGGGCTTTTCGATATAAAGCTTCTGGTCAAGCTAGAGGCTTCGCTGCTGTACACAGAATTCTCCCGGAGATCGTACCGTCACCGGAATCTGATTTCAGGTAAGCTTCTCTTATTATTGGAATCGAGATTTGATAACCCTCAATCAAAATCAGACAGCTTTCTTGATCTTCCTTAAAATCAAATCCGACCAAAGATTAGAACTTTCGAGATTTGTCTGTTTTTAGTGTCATGGGTCTTTGTGGGTTTTGGAAGAACTTCTCTATACTCTGTGTTAGATAGACTTTGTTTGACCTCTAAGCCAAGAGATTTGAAGATTCTCTGTTTTGATTTATGGTTCTTGTATTGTAGAAGCTTCTCAGGTAAAGATGAGTTTAAGTAGAGTCAAAGATTTGAGGCTTCCATTGATGAATCTGGTTAGACTTAAAGGAACACCGATTCTGGAGCAACTTCATTTAGAAGAAAGGCTTCTTAGAACATCTTCTGATAATTGGTGCATTGTTAATGATGGAACCAATGTTCCTACCATTGTCATGGGAATGTCAGGGTAATGATAATTCCATCTTTATTCGATTATATTCGAAATCGTTGCGAAAAATGTTAACTTTGAGCATGTTGTTTACAGGAAGCCTTGTCAACTTATTGAGGTTAGACCTGTTATGGAAGATCGAATACCGGTGATTAAAAGATTTACTGGAGGAGGGACTGTGATTGTTGATAAGAGTACTTTGTTTGTGAGTTTGATTTGTAACAAGGATGATGTACCAAATGTCCAGCCTTATCCTCGTTCTGTTATGGCGTGGAGCGGTTCGTTGTATGGTGAAGTGTTTAAGGGTGTTAATGGTTTCCAACTACGTGAGAACGGTGTGTGACTAAAACTCTTTAAGATGTCTACTTAGTTAGTCTCAACGAAAGGGTTTAATGTTTCCTCTTTCTTGTATTTTGATTTACAGATTATGTTTTTGGTGATCGTAAATTTGGTGGGAATGCTCAATCGATAATTAAGAGTAGATGGATACACCATACATCATTTCTATGGGACTACGATGTGAGGAACATGGCTTACCTTAAACTGCCTTCGAGAGTGCCACAGTACCGGTTGGTATGATCCTTTGTTTCATCTTGATATAAATGTCTTCGAATTGGTTACTTGATTCGTCTCGAAATTGATTACTTGATCCAAAACTCTCTGGTTTATTGCAGGAAAGAGATCACACAGAATTCGTGTGTAGAATGAAGGATTACATTGAAAGATCGGATTTTATTGAGAAGACAGTAAAGGCTGTGGGAAACCAATTCACATTGAAGCAAGTGAACCTTGAGGATATTGATTCCTATGCAAAAGGAGGATATTTGAAGACCACGAGGCTTCTTACAATGGAAGAACTCGAAGAAGCAATGGCTGGCACAACTCAGAACGCATGAGAGTATTGCTCATGCCTAGTTAAGTTTTACTCAATATGGAATTCAAAACTACTATAATCTACTTGGTCCTTGATTCTTTGCCTCGGGTTAGAGCCACTACTTTTGTCTCCTCCATTGATGGCCTAACTCAGAATTCTTAAGATAAATTTGTGTTGATTTTGTAATACTGTTTGAAATTTTGAATCAGTCATTCGATTAATAATAGCACATGAAGAAAGAAAAAAGAGAAGACACTTGATTTCTTAGCTTGTCATGTTAATGGCTAACAAAAGACAGTGACTTTGATAATAATGACAGGAGTAATCAATTTCTTGATTAGTTCCCACTCTACATGTTGGAGTTTTAGTGACCAACTCCTAGAAAATCTATAAATGTTGGAGGTTTAATGGTCTCAAAATATCTGGTCACCATTGTATGTTGTGCACTTGATGATGATGGCAGTGATAATGACGAAGATGATGATGATGATGATGGTTCCTGGATGGAGACATGCAGTGTCAGTGCCAAGGAATCTGCAGGGAAGGTTGAGTAGGGATGATGTGGACCCTGCATCGGCATGCGTGAAGAACAATATTCTTCTTGGAGATACTGAGCTTTCAGGTTAGTAGTTCCCTCTTTTAGCATTTTCCAGCTGCACTTTTTCAGATCCATATCTTCATCATCATCTACATTACCTGCAAGAACACACAGAACCATGAAACTTAAAGACTCACCAACATCAATAGAACCTCCTTAAACTTGCAATCTGAGTGATACTTTCGATATTTAGCATAATGACTTGACTCCAATAACAGAGTAAACTCAATGTATATGTATGAAGAACTAGATAGAGTAAGAAGAGACAAACCAGGAGAAAGATTGAAGATTTTCTGATCTGTGTTAGGTTTATGAGCAGACCCATTGAATCTTTGGACGTAAGAAGTTGATTGCTGTCTCATCTTTCTTGCCATGAGGACATGCCAGTGATTCTTTAAAGCATTGTCTGTTCTTCCATTGAAAAGCTTAGCAATCATAGCCCATTTGTTACCAAAAGCTCTATGAGCTGCAAGTAGTCTCTCTTCTTCTTCATCACTGAAAGCTCTCTTGTTAATCCTCGGATCTAACTGGTTAAACCACCTCAATCTGCAACTCTTGCCTTTATAACAAACACAAAGAAAAAACAAAACACACATGGTAAGTTTCACATTTTCTAGAATTAGCAGAGGAAAAGACTCAAACTTTTGTGAAGATTTATGTGTTTACCTGTTCTTCCTTGCATATTCTCTGCAATGTGGTTCCAGTTTTGAGGACCGTAAACCGAAACAAGCTCCATAAGCTGAGAATCTTCAGAAATCCTCCAATGTCCTCTACTACAAACCCTAGAACCACTCTGTTTCTTCTTCTTCTTCTTCTTCTCCAAGTCATCACTCTTCTTCTGCATCCTTCGTTTATTACAGAACTCTTCAGACACTGCATTGTTTTCTCCAAACCCATTAAATGTTCCTCTGCAATGGAACTCAAAAGGGTATTCTTGGAAACATGAAAAATCCATCTCCATGTTAGTCTCTTCTATAACCAATGTCTCATATATACACACAAGACATATAGAGAGGCATGTGATGTTTGGATTCTGTGATGGCTATGTTATCGTAAGTAATCTTTTTCATTACCAAAACTAGAAACCTGAGGAAAGAGAAGAACAGGTTTAAGGAGAGAGAGTATAACTCTAAATAGAAAGAAACCCCACGCATACATCTTTCATGGTTGCTCTGTTAAGAAACAGTTTCAGTTCTCTGACATCATTTTTTTTCTATAAACTTAGTTTGAATATTTTGTCACCTTTATATTCTTCTCCCCACGCTTTCTAAAATATACCATTTCCTTGTATATGTATAAATGTAGGTATATAAGAACAAAATTATGTATACCCATTATTGGATGAAATTTCTTTTATAAGATTAATAAATATTCCAATGTAAGACTAACTTCTAAGCATTATTTAAGAAAAGGCAAAATATTAAAAGACTTTTAAGCATATAGTGGCATAAGCAACATATTCAACATGAAGAAGCATAATGTTGTTCAAGGATTTTCGGCTTAATGGGCTTAGATAGGCAGGGCCGGTTGATGGCATAGAGCGGAGGCAGACAGTGCGATGGTCTGGAGCCCAATCCAAAGTCCAATAATTAAAGAGATCGATTAAAAATATTGTTATATATGAAATACCAAAATTAATAATGTAAAAAAAAAGGCAAAAAATGAATTCTCAAACACAAAAACTTTGAATTTAATTTTTTAAAGGCTAGAAAAAGAAGTTTTATGTTTAATTATTATAAAAAAATGAAAAGTTAAAACTTTTTTAATTTAAAGGCCCTAATAATATGGAGCTGATTTGTGGAGCAAACTTGATCCAGTCCAATCCTCTAAGTCAAGGATGGCTTATATAAGACTACCAATTTGGATCCGGCTGGATCCATAAAACATACCAATTAAATTTTTTAGTTGGCAGCTTATTGTAAACTGGTTCGCTGGACCGCAATGACACAATGAGAAAGACCATGCATGGACCTATTTTGATTTAACATTTAGAGATTTTGGGTCGAGCCAAGCTGGCTCTGCCAAACATATCTTTTTTTTCTTTTAGTCAGCGGTTTAATCGAGAAAATAGGTCAATTTTTCTCTGGTACAACCCCATTATTACAATATATATATTTTTGTTATCGTGCTCACTGCTTAGTATGCTAGCATCCCATGATTTGAAAGAGATAGATCTAGTTGGTACCATTTAAGAATATTAAGTACGAATTTTCAAGGTCACTTTACAACATTTTTAAGAGATAATAGGTCTAACTGGTGATGATCTCTTTAACCAAACTTTTTGGCTGATCATTTGATATTTTAATTGGAGGTTTAATAGATTTAGTTTAATTTTTATACTTTGCTTCTTCTTTTTTTCTTTTTTTTGTCAACCACACATTTATTAAAAAATTTCTTGGTTGGTTGTCCAACTAGGAAGAAAAATGTTTACAAAAGTAGATTCACAAAATAAAAATCTAGAAGAGCGCGCTAAAAATGGTATTTTTCTTTTTTGAATAAGAAGAAGAATTAGTTGCCATATAAACAAAATCCATGTTTCCATAACATGAAAATTTTCACTAAGTATAGTACTCAAATTAATTAAAACAAATACATAACATCACTTTCATTTTCTTATATTATAAAAACGAGAATTATACTTTTCTCTTTCTCGTTCCCACACATATTCGCTACTTATCACTATCAGTCCCAATCTCAATTGGTTACCAAAAAAGAGTCCCCAACTTGGAACCGAAAAAAAAAAAACACAATAACAAAACCGAACAAAACCAAACCGAAAACCGATTATATATAATTAATACCGAAACTGTCCTCCGATGTAGGTCTGGCCAAAGGACCAAGTGGCAGGTGCAACATTAAACGAGACGACACTTCGACGATCACTTGTGGTAACAACAAACGACAGACTTTGACCGTTGAGATAAGAGTTGCTTTGCCAATTTTGCCCCCAATTTCTTGACATTAATTGCCATTTTGTCCTCGACCCTTTCATTGAGACCGAGTGTACGTCCCCGGCTCCACCCACGTTTGTGACCAACACCAAGTTAAAGTATGAGTGGCCATTGATCGTGAACCTTATCCCGCCACTTCTCTTGCACCGAACCCTATAACACAAATCATTTATATGAAAACTATATATTATGAAAGCTTATGTACTACTAGGAAGTTTGGTGTGTCACTATTATTCAGTTTTGGGTCTATTAATAATTTAATACCTTATTTCTACCACATGTATCAACTGGTCCAAAAGTATTAAATGCGTATTTATAGGACCAAAAGCTGATTATAAATGTTTCACTATACGCGGCTTTTGTGTGTTTTCGACACATATGTTCTATGAAAAGTCAGAAACAATAACTAAGGTAAGAAGAACTCTTACTTTGCCTTCGTTAATCGTTAGTCTATAAAAATACTACAAAAAATTTTGTTCAAAAATAGAAGATAGAATAAACAGCAAATTTTTGAACCAAAAAAAAGAATAAATAAGAAATTATTTTATATTTAAAAAAAAACAGACAAAAGAGATAACCAGTTAGAGTTAAGACAAAAGTCATACATATAGAAGTCCATCTGTTCTAAATAAGTACAACTTTAACTTAGTCGTGTTACCTTATTATTTGCTTTTACGATTAGTTTCAACTTTCAATTAAATATTCGAGTAGAAAATTTGAATATTTATCTCTCAAGTCAAAAAATGAAGATCTATAATCTACTTGAAATTAAAGTGTTACAAAAATCAAAGATACGAGTTCTATTTCTAATTTTTTTTTTTTTTAATTTTGATAAAAATTCAATGTGAGATAATATTCGTAAACTATACACTATAGTTCAGTTCTGTGCATGCCATCAAATAACACCATTGTGAGGCTCTAATCAAGGTTAATAAATTTTGTACCTTCTGTACATAACCGGAATGATACCGGATTTGTACAAAGCAATTTTCTCGTAGATCGGCTGAGAAAGATCGAAATGGTGGTTGGGAGGGTCACATGCACCACCAGGAGGACAAAAGTTAGTGGCAGTGACCACAATGGATCGGCCTTTTATGCACCATTGAGGATCATTGACACACATCAGCTCAAAACATGCGCCACAACTAAGTCCTTGATCGAATAACGCCGTGCTCAGTGCCGCCGTCTCCAGTCCGTAACCTGTGCTGTACAGATTCCCGTACCCGCATGCTCCACCTAATGTAGTTCATCAACAAAAACTTAGGTCTCAGATTATCTGTTTGGGATTGTATTTATTTTTATTGTTTTAAACAGAAGTAGAGTTTTCGTCTGCATTTAGATTTTTGTATGAAAAATATTTATGAAAATAAAAAATGTTTTATATCACAATAAATCTGTTACTTTTTTCTTTTTCCTTAAATCATAACAATTGACATTTGAAACAATTCAGACTTTAATAAACATTTTTATGATTAGCCGTTGAAATTGTTTGCATGTTACGACTAACGAGGGGTCTAGTTCTGAAAACATGAGATGAAGCTAAGATGAAATGACTAAACTACCTTTTTGTCAGCTGAATTAATATGATTCAAGTGAAAAATTGAAAATGAAGGAGGATTTTTATTGAACTTATCGCTAAGCGTACCCATAGTGCCGGAAGCATCACCCCCGCCGTAAAAAGTGGCATGAGCGTTGATCCAAGGTCCCATGTGGCCGCCGGGATGGTGGCCACCACGACGGTATACGCCTTGAACGCAGACGGAAAAAACTAGGAGATGCACCACAAGAACCGAGATTACTAAAACGCCCATGTTGTGAAGCAAAAGAATCACAACATGCAAAGGAGAGAGAGAAAACAAAAGGGTGTTTTAGTCAAAATGCAGAATGTGGAGATGTGAGAAGTTCGGTGTAATGAAAATGGAGAAGAAGAAGAGAGTGGTATAAATAGGAAGAAGGATTCAGACAAAGTTTTAGCGGTAATGAATCAATCAGGGTCCATGCAATTGCTTATTGGTCTTCACTATACTTATTTTAATTTAATTCTTTTAAGGGTTTAAATTTTTTAAAGAACCGACGAAAAATGAAAAAGTAGAGGTGAATGTTAATTTAAGAGTTGGATCAAAGAAAAATTGTCAAACTGAGTAGGAATCTATCGTAAAGGTCACTCAAGAAATTGAAATAAATGCGTAACAGATATTAGTAGATGTGATAGTGATACTGTAACATTATAGATTTTTTCTTTTTTCTTTTTATATAGTAGAAAGTATTGATTATTTTAAAGGTCAGAAAGTAATCATATTGAGACATGATTTGCAACAGCATTTACATTCATAAATTTTGAGGGTTTGAGTGTTTGAGACAGACAATATAGAGCTCAATAAATAATATTATCCAGATAATAAAGTTAGAATCTAAATGCAATATTTTTCGGTCCAAGTTTTACTAGAAACACTTTATTTTTATGTCTGGGTTTTATTACTTTTTGTTTTCTTAATTTGTTATAAATTGGGGCTACATAGTATTCGTAGCAGAAGAAGTGATGAAGAACGGTTGGGACTTTTCATAAAACTGTAGATATGTCATTGGACAAAAATGGGTACAGCTGTTTAGAGAGAAAACTAATATTCATGATTTATAGTCCATATTAAAAACTGTATATATAAGCACATAGAAACTAAAAAAGGAAAGCACACAGAAACT
Organism: Arabidopsis lyrata subsp. lyrata; assembly: GCF_000004255.2. Lineage (NCBI taxonomy): Eukaryota > Viridiplantae > Streptophyta > Magnoliopsida > Brassicales > Brassicaceae > Arabidopsis > Arabidopsis lyrata. The sequence continues at coordinate 5,347,783 of NW_003302551.1, forward strand.
CCATCATTTAAATATATATATATATATATATATATATATATATATATATATATAACTGCATTTAAAAAAATATGAAAATTTATTTCCACAGGAATATTTTAAATATATGATTTTTCTTGTTTTATAATAAATGTCGTCATACACTATTCTTATGATAAATATTATTTTACTCTTTTATTATTATAAATTTAAGCTAGAAAACATCTAATTTTCCCTAAACTAAATTAATAAAAGTAATAACTAAAAATTATGTTTTTTTTTCTCAAATAAAAAAGTGTTTAAAATTTATTTTTATGAGTACTATAAATTTTTTAAAATTTTTTTTTTAATTAGCTGTAAAATTTTAAAAAGCACTATCGAAAATTATATAGCTTGTTAATGCTTTTGTTAATGAATGGGAGAGAATATATTAAGATTAAACTTTAGCGATAAATTAATTTGAGATTTAAAATACAACACATTAAATAATACATCCATACGGTCTTTAAAATTAAAATTTTATGTTTATTTATTTATTTATATATTCCACAAAAATGATTTTTTAGATTCATATGAATTTATGTTAATATTTTGTAAACTTGAAAAAAAATGAAGTACTATTGGTTTATAAAATGGAAAAAATGATTTCATGTAGGAAAATGTTGCATGTATTCTTTTTTTTTTTTTTTTTTTTAAACCGTGGGATCCCAACGGTTTTCTAGACCCAAAGACTAATCCACGAGGCCTTGCATCCGGGTACGCTTTACCCCATCGTTAAGGGAGCGGCTAGGTGTATTGTTAAGAATTAACTGTTTCTTTAATGTGTAAAAGATTTTTTTTGGTAATTTATAGTTTAATTTGTTATTTCTATGAAAATTATTATAAAAAATGACACTTATATTAAAACAAAGGAAATATTTCAGTTATATTACCGATATATTTATATAGACTTGCATAATTGTTTGTATCTTACAAAAATCAGAATCAGAATGATCCAATTTCAATTGTTGCACTTCGACTCTTTTCTTAACATTAAGTCAATACATAAAGATGGTTTTCTCGATATTAAAACATGTTATGATCGAAAATATTTTGATAATTTTCGAATCTTGGAAAGAACGTACACTTGTATATAACATTGTTACTCATGGGTGACATCAGTCTTTCGATCTCGAACAGCTTAAGCCGAACTTTGTCCATGCATGCATGTGATCAGTGTGGATCTGTACTCTAAAAAACATAACCAGTTTCGTAAAGACAAATTCTTAGAGAAACAAAACAAAATTATAATAAATACTGATTTTCACACAACTAGGAAAAACGACAGATGTTTTGTTTATTTGAATTCAACCATTTGTACATTATAAGTGTATTATGCTTGTTTGCACACACACAAACAAACAAAAAGCGTATTATTCTTGTATATTTGAATTCTGTCTATTTTGTAGTCGAGAATGAGCGAGTTCATTTCAATGGAAATTAGCATCTGGTTGATCAAACTGAAAATTTTCAACCTGCTAATCCTGAAATTTAAAATCTGTACATCAAGATTATAAAGACTAATAATGGACTTCAAGCTATGATCTCCAAATTGTTGAATAACTAACACCAATATCTGAGGGACATAGAATTAACTTAATGCTAACAATAATCTTTTCAAAAAATGAATTGTGATTAGTAAATTTTGTACCTTTTTGTGAAAGCATAAATTTTGTATCTTAAATTTTTAAAAGAACAAGATATAAGAGTAAACTAGAGCTGGGCAAATGGGTATCGGTCCGGATTCTGGCAGGACCCGTTCTTTGGAAAAACAGGTAGTTGGTTTTAAGACATAATAGGATAACTATAAAAAATCGAGTTCAGTTCGGGTCGGTTCAGAATTAGTTTTTCAGAATCCAAAAAATACCCAAATAGCGGATACCAAAAAAAACCTCCAAAAACTGGTTAAATTTAAATATATTTGGTTATATTCGAATAAATTTGGCTAAATTTTGACAAATATAACAATTAATTTTTTGATATTTTGGTTATTTTGGGTATTTAGGTATAAAACTGATTGATATATTTGGATAATATTAAAATTAAATATAATTAATATTCTAATTATTTAATTATATGTTTGGATATTCGGATCATGTTCGAGTATCAGATTCGTTCCAAGTATTACTTGATACCCACAAATAGGACTACATATGATCAAATTGAGTAATTGATCATACCTAATATCCGACATTCCGACCCAACCCGGTTTTTTTGGGTCGGTTCCGAATCCGGTTTTTTTACCCGCCCTAGAATAAAATTTTTATCCAACATTAATTAGTTTTTTTTAAGAATATGTTTTACTATAGGCCAAACTAAGATTCCACAGATGATAAATTTAGATTTGAAATAACATAAATTTTTATAAACTAATTTTAAGTCGAACTGATATATTATACTATATACTCATATACATTTCATTAACAAAATAAAAAAAAAGTTGAACATGAAGAATCAAGAGATAACTGGGGGTAGAGACCATGGATCTGAGCAAAATTAGTTTTGTAGTAATGTGTCACAGGGTTCATAACGATGAAAATATTAGTCCACAATCCTTCCCACTTTAGCCTCACGCATTTGCTTATTTTAAAAATGATCCAACGCAAAACATGAAACAAACACTTAATTATGTTGTTGTTTTCGAGATACAAATAACGTGTGAATTTTACTCTAAAATGTAACGTGGCACATATATTATTGTTTTGGTTATTATTTACTTCCACGTTCTTTTATATGTGATGTTTTAGGAGAATGTACATCGATTAAAAAATTATTTAATTTTTATTTATTTCTAAACTAAAACATTATTTATTATCTAATCAACCAATAAAAAAATAATCTATAGAATATAAATCGTCAAAACCAATAAAAAAAAGTAATTGATTTTGCATTGAAAACTGAAAACATCGTCTATTTAAGAACAAAATTAAAAGCTTAAAACATCACTTATTAAAGAACGGAGTCTACTTACCTCTTTTGTTCATCATTTTCATAAGTGTCATCATCTCTCTTTAGCACCATTGTTCAATTGTCTTTCATTCCGATTTAACTGGTTCGTCGTGTATATTATTCACTTCGCAGCGCCAGAGAATTCACAATCATTCTCTCGTATATACTATTTAATTCACAGCGTCGGGGTTCAGTTAGATCTGCATTTTTTGCGTTATAGATCTTTGCATGGATGTCCAAAATTTTTTATATATCTATATATATTTAAATATGTACAAAACAATATTAATAATTCTCTATATATGTTACTACATGTATAGATATTAATAACGCTCTACATACATATTCATATGTATATAAATATTAATAACACTCTATATACGTTTTTGTAATAAATCAAATGGCTTATTAATTAGGTTACTTTAACTTGTGAGCATTTAATAGCTGACAGTTTGATTTCTCGTTTCCTTTGAAGTTAAAAATGTTTTTTTTTTCACGCGCATGACCAAAAAAAGAGGTGGTTTTGTCGTAAATATTCCGAACTTTAAGCTCATTTATCAATTGTATTTATCTTTGTTAAAGACCAAAACTTCATAATGTCTATTGCCTAATTTCATACTTCATTTTTGTCTTTGTACATTTTAAATTGCCCAAGAATCAATTTATGTAATTTAACATTTTTTCTACAATTTATATCTGCATGTGGGCATAAAGTTCTGTGACCACGCAAGCATATTGGAAGTGTATGTAATTTAAATAAGTTGGGTTTTGGGACAATTAAAAAAAAACAAAATTGGCGTGCCATGTTGATGACTTCAATACGTGGGCTTAAAATTGTCTAGACAAAATGTTATCACCAATTTATTACAATTTTACGCGTCTGAGTAGGCATGACCAAAAGCTAACCGTAACCGTATTTCGGACCATAACCGAACCGTTTTTCAACCGTAACCGGACCGTAACTGTATAAAACGGTTAAAAACCGTAACCGTTAACCGTCAAAACAGATTAGTTACGGTTAAAAAATATACTAACCGTAACCGTCAATTAACCGTAAATGTGTCAAAACCGTTAGTTAACCGTACGGTTAACCGCACTATTAACCGCATAGTTAAAACTTTCAAAATATGATTGTAGCTGCGGATGATGCAAAAACAAATTTTGAATGTTCAGATAAAGATTTTCAAAAAAAGTAAATGATACCGCACATTAAAAAATCTACGTTAGGAAAAATAGTTTTTTTCTCAAAAAAATATGTTCTAATGCTAGATTGCTAAAAATGAAGAAAATTTGTTTATAACATACTTTTTTATTCTATTCAAAGTAGTATAAAAAGTTAGGTAACTCGTAAGATTTTACCTCCGATATTAATCGTATCGTAATCATCAAATAACTGTAACCGTATTTAACCGTAACCGTTGTAACCGTAACCGTATTTAACCGTAACCGTTTTAACCGTATATATAATGGTTAAGGTTACGGTTAAAGAAAATTTATAACCGTAAGCGGCGGTTAATCGACCGTAACCGTAATAACCGTAACCGTGGTCATGCCTACGTCTGAGTCCTTTTTTTTTTTCTTTTTTTCTTTTCTTTTCGATTTATTGTGTTTTTATTTGAATGTGGGCTACTAATAGTGATGTTTCGCATCAAAGCTAGCCAAAAAAATATTGCGCATCAAATTTATATAATGAGTTTATATGAGTTTTTTTTTTTTTTTTTTTTTTTTTTTTTGTTAATGAAATGTATATGAGTATATAGTATAATATATCAATTCCACTTAAAATTGGTATATTAAAGTTTCATAATTTATGTAATTCTAATTTTAATTTTTTTAGCGGATATTATGCAGCCTTTCACATTTGTTTATATTCAAATCAAAATAATATATTTCTTACCATAAAAATGTACGAAAATATTTTTTAGTTTTTAAAGTAAAAGAAAATATGTTTAGTTTAATATGATTTATATCATTTGGTACGATTTAAATAAAAAACGTTTTGATATTTTCTAGATTTTGATGTTTCTCGGTTAGACTTGAGATTCGTTATGAAATTTTCTGGCTAACAAAAAATATACATTGCCCGCATGGTTGACGTTCAGTAGTAAGTGATATTTGGAAATGTTCTAAAACTCTCCCCAAGGTTTGAGTCTTCTTGCAAGCAAAAATATCACATCCATGTGGGTAGTTTGTACTTGGATCAAAGATTCAAACAGTTTACCTGGTAGTCTAATAACATGTGATCTGACTATCCCTAAACATTAGTCGAAAAACATTTCAAATTCGGGATAGTCAGTGTGGTGGTCCTTCGAAAAATAGTCCATTATATAACACTTTGGTGCGTTTCTACTAAATAGGATTTATAAAAAAGAAAATGACTTCCATGAAAAACTAGTAGAAAGACGTTTTGAAAATAATTATCTTTCTTACAAAATGACAAAATCGTTTTCTAACCATCATAAAATTCTTTTAGCAATCTTTGTTCACATATTCAAACCTAGTTTGAGAAAAAAGGTCATAAGCTTAATTTGCAAAGACTGAAGAGATTAAGGAAAATCAAAGATAAATAAAAAGTTTAAATGACCGGTAAAGTAATTAATTCCAATTACGAATAGTCGAATCAAATTTGTTGACCCTAGTGGTTAAGATTCATTTTAACGGAAAAAAAGAATATGTTAGCACTGATCTCTTCTTTTACAGAAAGAATATTAAATAACATTAACGTACTTTGATTACATATATAGAAATTACAAACCAATAGTAATGATTTTCTTCTTACCAAAAAATTCAATTTGGGAAAATACGTTTTATTTTCAAACATGTGCATATCGAGGAAGTATTAAATATAAATTGTTTTTGACTTATTCTGTCTTCCATCGACGAAATTCATAACTCTTTCTCTAATATGGTGAGACCATATGAAAGATAACATATACATATTTAGTATACAACGTGTTAAAGATATCAAATGGTCAATTAATTAATGGACCATTTAGTTAAGAACACGTGGTTTTAAGCATCTCGTTTGGTTGAGTAATTACTTGTTTGGAAAAAGTTGAATTAATCATTGTTAAGGATTTAAGAATTACTCACACTGTTTTATAAAAAGTGTCATTCTAACATTTTTCACATAAATTAAGAAAAGGAAACAAATTTCATTTATACACCTTATTAATACACTAAATAATACCCTCTCTCTAATTAATAGGCTAAAATAGTGAGGTTAGAAAAGAGAATTAGTCTTTAAAACTGCATTGAAAACACAAAACGACACTCTTTGTGAAACGAGATTAAAACCTTAAAACGACACTCTTTATGAAACGGAGGGAATATTAATTACAAAATCAATAACTCTATCGATTAGAAAAGTGTAGTAGAATATATATGTATATCATAAAATATCTGTAATAAATTTGTTACTAATTTTGAACACAAATTTTACTTCTTATAAGTGAATTGATATGTAAACAGTGTAAATATTTTTGCACGTTTTACCATTTTTCCGAGTGAAGTCTTAATCCCTACTCAAATTTGGTAGAACACTAGTACCCATTCTCACATGCATGAAGCATGGTGGTTGGAAAATATTGACTTTGACATGACGCTATTTCAGCTAATTATGTCGGTGATAAAAAAAAATTGTTCATATCACCATAGCTAATTTAGATTCACACTGCAACCTGAACCAATCTTCGAATCATATAAAAACTTGGGTCTTTTTGCTATTTATGGTGTTTATACGGACCAAGAGAAAACACAGTGATAGTCGTAAATAGTGAAACTCGTCCTCTAGTTTTGTCCACTATACGAATTCTTTAACACATAAACAACACCACTTTTGTTTTTTGGTCTTCCAATAATACACAAAACAAACAACACCATTTTATGAAGCTAAAAGGTAAAACTTGTTAGTTAAAAATTGTGACGGTTGATTAATGTAAACCAGCTCATATATTATACACACAAGTACAATGTACACGAAACAAAACAATAGCCACCAATTATACGTATTTTTATTTTATTTTATCATCACCATCTTGATCTACAAGCTCCATTATAGCTTTGTTCTTCATCCAATAAATGTAAAATACCTTTTCTTAATTTGATAGTCGATATTAATCATGCTTTAAAGTTCAAACACAGCTTATGAAAATGATGTTTCCTAAGTCCTTATGTTATGAGATTATGATGGCATTAGCAATAGATGAAGAAATTTGTATATTTACAAAGACAAGTGTCTGATGGAAGACTTAAAACAATGTTTATCATAAAAAAAACCAATAAATTCATAATTAAGCGGCCCAATAACGAATCTAACGCAATATCTACGGCCCGGACATTTCTTCACAATTAGATAATGTAATCGGTGCTTTGCTCAAAAAAAAAAAAAAAAAAAAAAGATAATGTAATCGGTGGTGGTATAATATTTAATTAAATCTACACGTTGCTAAGTATCTAATTGTATTATATAAAAATAAATATAACGAATAGTGATGATTGTTTTTACTGCAAAATTCTATTTGTAAATTATATATAATCTTTGTGGTTGTGAAATATTTCGAAATATATAATTTAGATAGCGTTCATTTGTATCAAATTTAGCATCTTTTTTTTTAATTTACAGCTAAGAGCATGTCCCAAGTCAAGTCAACTTTTTGTACCAAAAAAAAAGTCAACGTTAGCCCAATATGTTGAAGAGTATCATTCCGTTCATATTACTTATGTGCAGACATACATATCATCAAGGATCAAAACTGATTTGTTGCAACATTTTCTTCTCAAATCTGTTCTCAAAGATTAAAACATATTCTTACAAGACAAAAAAAAAACACTAATCCGTAAAAACAATATGGAATTGGTCATCACATTAATTCAAAAGTCCAAGATATCCCCAACAATAGAAATAAAATAAAAATGAAACGAGATGCTCAAAGATATTCGTAATTTTGTAACATACATAAACAAAAAAAAAAGGTTTGATTTGCATATATAGAATCATTCTTTTTAAAGAGAGATGAAACCTTCGCTGACAAGCAAGCCAAAGAAGAGAACAAAGAGGCCAGCGCCAAGAGATTTGCCCGGATCAACATATGTCTGAGAATAAGCACCGAGAGTTAACACGGCTCCAACGAGTCCGATCACCAGAGATTGCATGTTTCTTCTGCTCACGCTTCTTTGTCTTGGCTTCACCTTCTCTTCTTGATCTACAACTTCTTGCTTCTCTTCTACTTTCTCCGTCTTTCTTCTTTCTCTCACCATTTTTAAGATTCTTTGATGAATGGAGAGATTCTGGTTATGATTTTCTGATGTGGGTTTGGTTGTGTGTTGTGATTTTGTAATTATAAGTTAATGATGGAGACAAAATATGGTCTTTTGGGGATTACTTTGAGGCCTTTTGAATAGACAGAAAAGTCAACTCCTTATTGAAGAGTAAGTGGTCGGTATAGATCCAAAATTATTAATTTAAGTACTATTTTGTTATAAAACAACAAGTGGTGAGCGTTGAAGTTTAGATATGATGTATCATGTTTACAATTAGGTTAGTTGTTGGCATTCTGTCTGATTTTTAACCGGTCAATGAATTAAAATAGTTATCATAAACAATACTCCCTTTGTTTCATTATAAATATCCTTCAAGGTTTTTTTGACACTAATTAATAAAATTATTATATTTTCTATTCAGTCTCTTATTAATATATTATACAATTTTTTTCATTAGTCAACAGATTAATATAGTAGAGATAAAACTGTAATTTTTTTAAACAGCTACATTAAAAATTTAAAACGATACTTATTTTAAAACAAACTTTAAAGTCTAAAAACGACACTTAATATAAAACGGAAGAAGTATAATTTACTAAGATATGTTATCATGTCTTGTTGCACTTGTGTGTAAGAGTTTGGACAAATAAATGCTTGTGCATTCCAAGACCATCAAAACAAAGTTAAATTTCCGTTGAGATATTATATTAAAATATATAAAACAACGTCTTTTTAATTAAAAAGTAAGTCAAAATAGTATTTGAATCCATTATCTCTCGGACAATTTATAGATACGTTATCAACCCCACTAATTGATTTAATAGTTTAACATAGAATTTCAATAGAAATCATACATATAAAAGTAGAGTTTCACTCTCTTTTTATTGGTCCATTTAGAAATGTAACTTAATTTTTTTTATTTTTAATTAAATCATAAATAAAACACATTTAACTCACACTTTAATATAAAAACTTAAATCATTAACTATATTTTTCTATTCAATTTTATTCAACACATAATAAATTAGAATTGTAACTTCCAAAATTTAATTTTTTTAATTGTAACTTATCTCACTTCTCATCCTATAAATACTCATTTCTCATTCTCTCATCCTCTCATCCTCTCATTCTCTCATCCTCTCATCCTCTCACTCTCTAACCCTCTTCCACTATAGCTCAAATCTTAAATATTTTTTTGTTTTGTGTTCTTACATTAGTTTTTTTTTTTTTTGAAAGATGCATCTTCATTGTCTATTTTAGATAATCATCATATAAGTAATCATTCTCTCATCTTCTTCAACTATATTTATGCGTCTATTTTTTTTATGTTGTTATATGGATTGAAAATCAAGAATTTGATTCTAAATTTATTTTAGAATGTATTATATATATCTAACATTGTATTCATTTTTGTATATTTCTAAAGCCATACTAAAATATACTTATTTATTCTTTAATTTTCATATTTTTAGTTTAAATTCACATATGTATACTAAAAGTTTTGATAGTTATAACAAATTTTTCAGGTTTATTGGTGATGGAGAGTTAAATATATCAATTCCAATCATAGCACAACAAGATAATGAAGTTGAAAAAATCCATTTCCATTATTTACTTTAGATGTTTGATTATTTTCTAATATATTCATGTAATTTTTTTAATTATGCAATATTTAATGAAATAAATTATTGTATATATTTCTTACCTTTTTCTTATCTCGAATAAATTTTGTACTTTATTTTTAATATATGTATTATTATATTTACTTTTTGTGATCCAATAGATATTTATATAAAACTCGTTATACTGTTTATTTTTTTAATTATGCAATATTTAATGAAACAAATTATTGTATAGATTTCTTACCTTTTTCTTATCTCGAATAAATTTTGTAATTTATTTTTAATATATGTATTATTATATTTACTTTTTGTGATCCAATAGATAATTATATAAAAATCGTTATACTGTTTATTTTATTTAAAGTTTGAGGTTTAAGTATTTTTCAAATTAAAAAGAGTTTCGTTAAAAAATATTTGGTCCTTAAGATTAAAAAAACGAATCATATGGTTCAAGAAAATTAAATTTAGGTAGAATAGAAAATTAGAATGAAATCATTAGAATGAAACCTAACACTCATACTTAAATAGAGTGAAATATACAAAAAAATAATTATAATTAAAACAAAAATCATTTTATTAAATCGTATAAAAATAAAATCATTAGTGTAAAATCTAACACTAGCTATAATATAAATTGATGAGTGAAATTAAAAAATAAAAAGATAGAAGTTATCCTTGGATCTTTGATGATTTTAATTAGATTGATGTTCATATGATTTTTATAAGAAAAATAAATTTAGTTTGCCACTTGCAAAATAATCTGAATTAGAACTATTATGTGGGAGTTTATATCAACAAACAAAAAAATTATCTGTGAGTTTATCTCAACAATTTATTTTGTAAAAGTAATAGATAACATATGTTTATTGATGTTTACAAACATAAATAATAGTAAAGTAAAAAACAATACTAAAATACGAGCAAATGCAAGATATCAAATCTTAAGAGCTTTTAAAAAAAATTCAATCATATTTATATTGAAACAAATGTCATCTACATCATTAGCATGTAACAATTTAAGATTTCTCTATAATAACATATAATAATTATATTTTACTTATTTTCTCATATTTTGTAACCTTCATACTAATAATTATCGTTACGTTATTAATGCTCACACTAAATTGCAACAATACTTTAAATACAATTAATACAAAATGAATTCTACACAATGAATTCTTTGAAATATAACATAACTTTTATGATATACATACAACTAACTTACTCATAAATGACATTTAAACATAATTGTTAAAGTTGAATAGTTGTAAAACGTAAATATGTTGTCTTCTATAAATAATAATATACACATACCACTAACCATCATATTCCAAATTTCATAATATTGATAAATTTTATAACACTTTCTTTTATAATCCGACTAATGGTGTTTAAATATAATATTTTTGTCAATTTTGTAAGAGGCTATGAAGAGGAGATGACATGTAGCCAAAAAACCTTACTCACAATCGTATGTGTTATTTCAGAGGTCTTTTAAAATGAGCGAGTAGAGAAACCCGAAGTTTGTAATGCAACAAAAGAAGATATAGTAAGGTTGATTTTCTTTGTCCAAAACAATCAATCTATATAAACCTGAATTTGGATTAACTCAAAATAAATTTGATATTTTTGAAGTGAGATTAAGAAGAAAATCAAGAAGACTAATGATGAGTAGAAGAAAAAAATACAATTGAGTATATTTCGAAACAACATAAATGTTAAGTGGGAGTGGAAGCAGATGCTTGAATTGTATGATAAAATAATTCATCTCTCTTCACTTATCTCTTATGATATAATTCATCTTCATTCCTACATCTATTTCTTAATCTGTAAAAAAAATTACGGAATAAATTATTTGTTATACATTTTTCAAATAAATTATGCTTTTACAAGTAGCATAAAATGGTTATTTTATTAACGGAGAATAAACTAATAAAATGGTGTTTCAACATTTGTTACGTCATTTATGTGATTTTAAATATTTTCATTAAGCAGATAAACAACTTCGAATCAAGTTGTATCAAAATATAACGCTAGACTTAATTCAAAACTCAGCCTAAACCCAATATGTATAACATTTGGTTATGATATTTTCATTAAGTAGAAAATAATAGAAATTTTTTTGTATTACCATTATATTTAAATTTTTTAAAATGCAACAATTACTTTTAAATTTGGATAAATTTAAAATATCAACTTTACTATTAAAATATAAATTATAAATTGAAAACGATGTAACTTAATTTTCATAGTAGGGTTTAATATTTTCACATTTTAACAAAATAAGTATTATTTATGTATACATATTATATTACTATAATCATTAATTTTATCTTCAACATTCTTAAAATTTCTAATTGGCATCAAATATTGTATTGATTAAAAGCAGTAATATACTCTTAATTATTTTTTAAAAAACATAAATATCATTGTATATAGATGAATACAATTCAAATTTTATATAAAAAATCAAATTTGAAATTACTGTCATTCATTTATTTATTTTTCTTTAAATTTTAAATTCAAACGAAAAAAACTAAATAAAATAAATAGCAAACATATAACATAGTGTGCAACAAGCCGCGAGTATCACAGCTAAATTACCTAGTTTCAATAAAATAGAACTATTTCAACTGTATGTAGGATTATAAAAATCTGACCCAACATCTACTGTTTCTAGGGACATTATTTATTAGTGTCTTCTTGAAAGCTATTTTTATGTATTTCAAAGGTACTTAAAATGAAACAAAATTAATTATAAGCTTATGTTATAATATGTAAATACAGTATGGATTAAATGGATATTTGAAACTTTTAAATTTTGGAATTTGTGTGTTTGTTACATTTTGGATGAGTACTTTTAACTTTGAGCTAAGAAACAAAATAAAATTTAGTATATTTGATTCTTGGACTTTATTATATTTTATATTCTTGAATACCATTATGTATGACTAAAATTGATAAAATTCATATCAATTTTTTAATTGAAATCATAAAGTGATATTTATTTTAAATAAAAAATAGGTTAAAACAACATTAAATTTGGAACGGAGAAAGTATATTTAATCAATTTTTGGACTATGTCAAAACATATACTAAACCAAAATGAAGACTAAAATATAGCAAATCTAATGAATAATTTGCCAAGTTATAAATAATAAGTAGTTACTTTAATATATCCACAAAATTGGGTCGCCTAACACAAACAATGACATAAATCGTCAATATCCTTCGGCAAAACGAGACGTGTCTTGTTTCGAATCGTTAAATTTACTCATGTTTGTGCCAGGAAGCTGGTCAAAACCCACTTTAAGTAGTAATTGTTTAAATTCGTAAGAACAAAGGTTAGTGCTTACCTTTTGAGGACCATTGAAAACTAATCACGTCTTACGTCTGTCTCCTCTCTGGCACTTATCTTTGCTGATCCTGATCATAATGTTGACTGTCTATAGTAAATACCAGCTCCCAGATCTGAAGAAGATTGCTATTTGACACTACTACGGTTGAAATTAGTGGAAAATATCTTTAATTCTTGTGAACTCCTCCACTCTATGTTGGTTCGGTTCATTTTTTTATTATTCATGTTCAACTAACCAAATATCCGGCGATTATAGATACTCAGCTTGATATCCAAGCCGCTTTGTAGGATTTTTAAATAACTAAAACATATTAAAAGAATAGAAATTGTCAAATTTCAAAGAAAGAAATATCTACTTTCATAGAGAGATTTGAGAAAAAAAAAAAAAAAAAAAAGAAGAAAAAAAAAGAGATGCATCAAGTAATCTTGGTGCAAATAACTGCCACCATTGTGTGGAAATAAAAAACACATTTGTGTGTGAAGTCTGGGTTTGGGCCAAAAGGCATAAGCAGTTTACCTGGTAGTCCAGTAACAGGCGATCTGGCTACCCCTGACATTAGTCGGAAAGCATTCCAAACTCGGGACAAACAGTATGGTGGCCCTTCGGGGAGTAGTCCACTCTGAAGCACTTCGGTACGTTTCTACCGAAGCTAACCGGATCAGCCGATAGAGTTTATCCAAAAAAAAAAAAAAATAACTGCCACCTCTTTGCTCTCTCTGTTCAAAATTGGGCATTGTAGCTAACTATCCTTTTACTTGCCAATCCTGTTTCTGACGGTTCCCCATATTCGTCGTCTTCGGTTAGTGCTAAGCCGGCTTTAGACGGTTTAAATTTATTCCACAGTTTCAAATGTCTAGTGTTGCTACTTGCTCACAAGAGAAAGGGAAGGAAAGAACGCAGATCTCAAATTCTTGCTTAGTTTGTAAGCTTATCTATGATGGAGTTTGATACAAATGCGAACAACGCTTGCGAAAAAATTGAACCCCTTACATATATAAAGATGTCTTGGGACATAGGAGACATCCACCCATAACAGTATATATAAGAGAACAGTACATTTATGCATGTATATATATCCACAAAAGTTTTACTAAGAAAGTTAATTAGATTACATTCTCGTGATTACAAAAATCATGTTACACAAATCTAAACGCAAAATTCTAATATCTCTTTTTGCTATGTAAAAGATCCATCGACAGTTATAAGTTATAACAAATCATAAATGTTATAGCTAGAGATAATTTAATCTACACGTACATGATATACAGTTTAAACTCTAGACGTAAAATTATATCTGGACAAGTGACAGGAGCCAAGCCACAATGTGTTGCTCTGGTTATAGTAGTTTTCTTAAGTTAGAAAGAGCTCAAGCTCTTGCCCAATATAGAACTAAAAATGTTTTCAATGGATATATATAAAAACACTTAAAAAAGGCACAATCGTTGCTTTGGTAATCGTGCCATTCTCTCTCTCTTGCAGACGAGTTTCAGATCCAGTTTCTCTTGTTAGATCTGTTCTTCATCGCCGGTCAAGGACTCTCAGAGGTCGGTCAGGAGTGAGTCAATAAGCTTCTCCGTCAGCGGTGGTGTGGTGTCTCCTCATCGATGTGGATGTGGCTTCGGTTTGGCGGAGGAGGAATTTTTCAGCGGTGGGTCACGGTTTAAAGGACGTTGTGGTTGCTTCAAAGTTCCTCAGGCTCAGCCGCTGCTCTGTTCGCTGCAACCACGGCGGAAGTTGATGGGGTCTGGTGGGTTGCGTTGTTTGGCGAGGTGGTTAACGGTAGTTCCGGTGGCTCGGAGCTTAGATGGCTGGTGCGGGTTCTGGGTTCAGAGGTTTGGTTGAGCCACCATCTTCTGGATCTGCCGCTTCTGGCATCCACAAGCCCGAATTGAAGTTTATTGGCTCTGGTTAATCGGAAAGGTTTGGTTTGAGAAAATTGGGGATAAATCCAGGTACGTCGGGTTGCTAGGTCGGGATTCGTCGTCGTCGAACCTGCTGTCGGAGGGGCTAGCTTTCTGGGAGATCTGTGGCGGGCTTGGTGCGTCGGAGGAAGGCGAGTGTGGTCGGGAACCGAAATCTCTCGGCTGTGTTCTAGCTCCTTTGAGGCTTCCACGAAGCTGTGGTTTTGATTTCGCCGGATCTAAGGTTCCGGTCTCTCTGCGGCAGATGATCAACAGGATTCGAGCCTTTTTTATTTTTCCGGCGAGTTTTCCGTTTAACCATTTTTGTAACTGTTTCGATTTTCTGTGTAGGCCTTGGCCTAAACCCATTTGGGTAGTTGGGTATATTAATATAAGTTGTTTAAAAAAAAAAAAAAAAAAAAAAAAAAAAAAACTTTGCTATCTTTTCTTCTTATGAAAATATAAAAAATTAGTTTAAAGAATGGACAAAAACGTCATCAGTGATGTGATAAGATTGTTCTTATCGCATCAACAGAATGGATGGGGAGCCACAAGTGAAATGTTTCTGGTCAAATTGAAACTTGGAGGCATTAAAGTTTTTGAAACGGAAAGGTTTAATAATTTTGTAATAAGAAAAATATCTTCAAAATAACATCTTAAGTTGCCTGTTGAACTACGCATCTTTGTAATAGAAACTAAAGATAGCATTAAACCAAAGTTAATTTTATAATATATTTTTGGAACGATGTTATATATATGTTATGGTTGGTTCAGGTCTACATCAGATTATATATATATATATATATATATACTTTATTAATATAAAATTGAGATATTATTATATAGCTTTATTTCTCTCTACTTTGTATATTTTCCTTCGGATTTAAATAGTTTTAGAAAACAGTAATTTTGATACCAAACAATGACCAATTATTGGTGAATAAAACCTATATTAATATTTGTTCTTCATCTTTACACAAACTAGTATAAGAGCTTTAACATCAAAAAACTCTTTCTGTATCTTCTTTCTTCATTTCCAAAACCATTAAACAAAACATTTGGCCAGAAGTTGAAACTTTTGATATCTGAAATGGATTACAAGGTATCAAGAATTGGGGAGATCGTAGAAGGAGAAGTAGAAGATTCAGAGAAGATTGATTTGCCACCTGGTTTCAGATTTCACCCAACTGATGAAGAACTTATAACTCACTATCTAAGACCAAAGGTTCTAAACACTTTTTTTTCTGCTATAGCTATTGGTGAAGTTGATCTCAACAAGGTCGAGCCATGGGACTTGCCTTGTAAGTTATAGGTCATTTCTTTTCTTGGTATCTAAAAAAATCTATGTTTTGTTACTTCTAATCACTCTGTTTTTTTAGGGAAGGCTAAGATTGGGGAAAAAGAGTGGTACTTCTTTTGCGTACGAGACCGGAAATACCCGACCGGTTTAAGGACGAATCGGGCTACTAAAGCCGGTTATTGGAAAGCTACAGGGAAAGATAAAGAGATCTTCAAAGGGAAATCTCTTGTTGGTATGAAGAAAACTTTGGTTTTCTACAAAGGAAGAGCTCCTAAAGGAGTAAAAACCAATTGGGTCATGCATGAATATCGCTTAGAAGGCAAATATGCCATCGATAATCTCCCTAAAACCGCTAAGGTGAGATAAATATATAGACATATATATCATAGTTCTCTGTTTTTATTGTGAGCTAAGTTTTTTTTTTTAAAGCAAAACTTTGATTTATAAGTTTTTTTTGTGTTGTTTGTGAATACAGAACGAATGTGTTATTAGTCGTGTTTTTCATAAACGGGCAGATGGTACGAAGGCGCATATGTCCGTCGGTTTACCTCCGCTGATGGATTCTTCCCCATATCTAAAGAGTAGAGGACGAGACTCTTTTGCCGGAACCACCCTTGGTGGTTTGTTTTCTAACATGACCTGCTTCCTCGACAAAACAACCGACGACAAGAGTCTTGTGGTCGAGTTTAAAGACGATTTTAAAAATACCATGTTCGGTTCGGCATCGACTAATTTGATACCAAACATTAGTTCTCTGCTAGACTATGGTCCTCTGTTTCTGCAAGACAATTCTTCCATACTGAAGATGTTGCTTGACAGTGAAGAAACCCAATTCAAGAAGAATCTTCAGAATTCTGGTTCCTCGGAGAGTGAATTAATCGCGAGTTCTTTGCACGGTCACGATCCTTGTGCTTCAACTGGACCAGTGAATCTTGATTGTGTTTGGAATTTCTGATTTTGGAAATTGGAACATTGCATATCGGTTGTATGGGAGAAAAAATAGGAGGTATATAGGTTTAACAGTATATGTGTTATGTGTTTGCTTTAGAATCTAGAGTCTAAAGACTCAGGATATACCAAAATTCTTGTAACATTTTGTAAAAAGAATCATTGTAGTGAAAATCTACTCACTTACCATTTGGATTAATCACAATAGTTTCAATTTTAGAGGATGACGTAGTGTTCTGATCTCTTTGATATATATGGTTGACGAAAGAAAAAGTAGTGATATGATCTGACCAATTAAGGTATATTTCATTTTATAATTCATTTAGCAAAGATTAGTTCTTTTTTATAAGTTCTTTTTTTTTTCCTTGTTTCATTTGGATTGAATCAGTTCAGATTATCCAAATTAGACACTAAAACCAAAAAATGATCGATGGGCAAGGAAATAAATATACTTTTTTTAAGAGATAAGATTAGTTAAAAACCAAAAAATTGTTCAATGTTTCTCTCGATGAACTAAGTTTGGATGTCATTCCATGTGTATATCTACCAAGTGTTACATGTTTCTAACTTAATTATGTCAATACTACAATGTTTAGTTGACCATCTATTCCGTATATCTATCTCTTTTCTGTTTTTATTTTCTCATCACATATATATATGCGCAAACTCATTCGTAAATCAAAACGATCATCTTTTTGCTATGTGAATCCCTCTACCAAGTGTTACATGTTTCTAACTTAATTATGTCAATACTACAATGTTTAGTTGACCATCTATTCCGTATATCTATCTCTTTTCTGTTTTTATTTTCTCATCACATATATATATGCGCAAACTCATTCGTAAATCAAAACGATCATCTTTTTGCTATGTGAATCCCTCTACCAAGTGTTACATGTTTCTAACTTAATTATGTCAATACTACAATGTTTAGTTGACCATCTATTCCGTATATCTACAAAGCAAAGGATTATGATGAAGATGTAGTTGATGCTGATGGAGTTGTTAAATGAGTCAAAAAATAATACAAGATTTTGTGTCATGGAGTTGCTGAATGATTCAAAAAGTAATTCAAGATGCGACTGTTTTTATCAGGGCCGGCCCGTTATGTTTAGCTACCTAAAGCAAAACAAAAAATGAAGCCCATTAACAAATGCATTTATTAAAAGAAAAACATCAATTGGGACTTTGGAGGTTTCGAACACACAACATTAAAGTCCAAGGACACATTTTCATATCAACATAAACCACTACACTAACGACATTTTAACAAAATGATGCCCCAAAATTATATATATACCAATATGATGCCTAAAGCACCAGCTTCACCAGCTTTAGCTATGGGCCGGCCCTGGTTTTTATGTGAGTGTCGGTTTCTACAAGATTTGAGAAGATATGTTTGGAGCGTGTTTAGAGGACGAATCAAAAAAGAAGAAAGACTTAAAGAAATTTGGAAGACTTGATGAAAGTAGAGTTTGATGAGAAAAAGGAAAAGTGTAAAAAGAAATTTACTTTTCCTTATGGAATTTGAAAATCTTCTCTTATGGTGATTAGGAAATCTTTTTGGGTATATAAGGAGGAGTTGAGGACGTCTTGGAGAAGTAAGAAAGCTGAGGCATAGAGACAAATCATTGAGAGCTTTCTCAGGGTGTGTACGACATAGTTTCGCGGTTTTGTGCGATATAGTTTCGCGGTTTGATGCTTGTATGATCAAGCTTATTTGTCTGTTGGTGTAACGTTCGTGTGTGACGGTTGGTGCAGAGACTTGAAGAATTGAAGTCTAGGCTCAGTGGGAGTTTAGCTCAGGGTTAGGTTATCCTAATTAAATCTAGACTCAGGAGGAGTTTAGTTAAGGGTAGAGATTATCCTTAAGGTTTCACGTTATAGAAGGGAGCGGTAAATCAAGAGGGTTGTGCTTGTTTTACGAGTTTGCGAATTGGTTATAATTTGCTTTTTTGTTCTAGTGAAATCGAATCTGGACTAGGTCACGGGGAATGGGAAAAACCGAACCTCGTTAATAAATTTTTTGTCTCGTTTACTTTTGGCATTTTATTATTACCTCACTCGCACTTACAAGTGGTATCAGAGATGGTTCTCGATAGAGATTTAGTCTTGTTTCGGGTAGCTCAAGGGTGAGGTTTAGGAAATCGTTCAGGAAGTAAGACAGAGTTTGATATCAAGATTGATGGAGATATTGAGGTTGCCATTCAAGAAGCGGTTCTCATGGAATGAGGGAAACAAATCTCTTCACGGGTTTAGGGCTAATGGAAGCAGAGAAGAGTTGGGCAATTTATCAAAGGGCATACAATGTTTTGAGTGCAAAGGTTTTGGATATGTGCGTTTGGAATGTGCGAATTTGCTGAAGCCAAAGAAGAAGGAACTTATTATGAGTAACTCTAAAACTGATTCAGATGATGGTGAAGAGGTGAAGAGTTTTGTGGCGTTTACAACCTTTGAGTCATATATGTAGTAGGAGGTGTATCAGCGTCTGTGTCAGAGTCTGCATCAGCGTCTTCAACAGGAGCTGTAATTGAAAGTGACAATGATCAAAGTGATGAAGATGCTGCAAGTATCAGTGATGAAGAGTTTCATGAGAATTACAAAGCCTTATATGAGCATTGGCTTAAAATGGTTCAGGAAAATTCAGTGTTAACTAAGGAGAAGCTCAAGTTAGAGGCTAAGGTTGTTGAAGCACAGAAATATGCGGCTGAGAAAGAAGAAGAAGCAGCACAAGCTAAAGTGCAACTTGAAGAAACTCAAAAGAATTTGAGGATGCTTAATAATGGCACAAAGAAGTTGGATCATATTCTGAATATAGGCAAGATTGATAAGTGTGGCCTTGGATTTAAAGGAAGTCTTTCAAAATCGGATCCAGTGTTTGTTTATGGTGGAAAATCACGTCTGCATCAAGAAGTGTGTCAGAAACTGCAACTGTGGCAGAGACTGCATCTGATACGAGAACTACTATGAGAAACGGTACAGAGACTGCATCAGCTTTAAGGAAAATTCCAGAATTGAAGAATGCACCTCGACGGATTTTTTGACATGTTTGTCATCATTGTGGAGTTGTTGGGCATATTAGGCCAAGATTTTTTAGATTGTTGAGGGTGAAAAATCGAATGGAGAACACTTACAATGTGAGATTTTGTGGTCCTACATGTTATCATTGTGGAGTTCAAGGACATATTAATAGGAATTGTTTCAGATTCATTCGAGAATTCAGTCATGAAGGTTTAAGGTGCAACAAGATTTGGGTTAGGAAAGATGATTTCTATGGAGGTGGTGTACTAGGCTATCAACCTCGTATTGCAAAGCGGAGAGAATTTTCCAAGTAGTTTTGACCATGTTGTGACTCATTCAGGGGGAGAATGATGATGTGTTTCGTGATGTTGTTTTGGAGTTAGAACTGTTGAGTTCACAAACATAGTCAAAAAGGGGGAGAATGAATGCTGTTGGTGGAGTTGTTAAATGAGTCAAGAAGTAATACAAGATTTTTTCTGATGGAATTGATGAATGCTTCAAGAAGTAATTCAAGATGCGAATGTTTTTGTGTGAGTGTAGGTTTCTAGAAGATTTGAGAAAGTATGTTTGGAGCGTGTTTAGAGGACGAATCAAAAAGGAAAAATGACCTAAAGAGATTTGGAAGACTTGATGAAAGTGGAGTTTGGTGAGAAAAAGGAAAAGTGTAAAAGGAAATTTACTTTTCCTTATTGAATTTAGAAATCTTCTCTTATGGTGATTAGGAAATCGTTTTGGGTATATAAAGAGGAGTTGAAGACGTCTTGGAGAATTAAGAGAGCTGAGTGATATGTTCTGTTTTTATCGGTTTTGAGTCTTTGTTTTCTTTCCTAGATCATATATTTTATAGACTCAAAGTTTGTTTTTAGAGTCTTTTAGTCCTTTATCGAGTCTTTGCAGGTTTGAGGTTGCTTCGGAGGAAAACGAGATGTTTTGGGATATTAACACACATTTGGAGATGAAGTTTTGGTTAGAAGTGTCTGACGTTTGGCCTAAGATGGAAGACTTACCACCGTTAGATCTTTCTGAAATTTTGACACAAGCTATATGAAGATGTTATCTTGAGTTTCCAAGTAATTTGAAGGAAATCTAACGGTACATTCATTAGTTATACCCGAATTAGTGAAGACAGGTCATTCTGGCGAGCATTTGAAGCAATTGCAGAGTATACGATCATGCATTCTTATATGATCATCATGATATGCATCCATGTACGAAAACTACGGAGTATACGGACCGACATAGCTTTCCTTCTGTTAGGATAGTGAGTTGTAGTTTACTGGTTGCTGATATATGATGAGATTGAGCCACTATGGTTTAGAGGTTGTATTCATGAGATATGTTGTTATCGCTTGCGGTTTTTCTTGATGCAGATTATGTGAGACACCGGTTCCACTCCCTCGTTCAAAAAAAAAAAAAATGGAAATGAAAAGAATAAATGGGAAAGGAGAATGAATGGAACTGGAAATGTCGAGTTGATATTAGTTACGTTGATAAGCATCAAGGGTACGCATTGATTTGATTGGGGTAGTGTGTTGGTTGATTTGATCCGAGCTTAAGGGAAGCTATGTACCTCCTAGTTGGTTTGTGTCTCATTGTGATTTCGCATAATGACATGCATCCATTTTACACTGTTTGAGAACCCGAAACACTTGAGCCACCAAATATTAGCCCTTTTTACCAAGCCCATAACGTGTTTGATACCCACATTGTGAGAGTACACGCCACTGCTAATGAATGTTAAAAAGTTAAGTTATCTGACTCTGAAAGTTCTTTTAGATCTCGGGACTTAATTTTGTTGCTATGGTTATGGCGAAGTACAGTCTAGTACGGTTTCATGAGTTTTGTGATAGTGGTTTGCAGACAATTGATAAGAGCATGATCCCGAAGAAAATGTGAGTTCTCGTGTTTTCAAACATCTTCTCTTGATAAGGATTTCTGCTTTCCTTGAGGACAAGCAAAGATCTAAGTCGGGGGGGAGTTGATATGTTCTGTTTTTATCGGTTTTGAGTCTTTGTTTTCTTTCCTAGATCATATATTTTATAGAGTCAAAGTTTTTTTTAGAGTTTTTTAGTCCTTTATCGAGTCTTTACAGGTTTGAGGTTGCTTCGGAGGAAAACAAGATGATTTGGGATATAAACACACATTTGGAGATGTAGTTTCGGTTAGAAGTGTCAAACGTTTGGCCTCAGATGGAAGACTTACCACCGTTAGATCTTTCTGACATTTTGAAACAAGCTATATGAAGATGTTAGAGTGAGTTTCCAGGTGATTTGAAGGAAATCTAACGGTGCACTCAATAGTTATACCCGAATTAGTGAAGACAGGTCATTCTGGCGAGCATTTGAAGCAGTTGCAAAGCTGAAGACCAGAAGCTCCAGATCGATCGATCCCTTTGTGGATCGATCGATCCACTTCCCTGACGGATGAGAAACGTTCCAGACACTGCTGGATCGATCGATCCCTTCCCCAGACGTAGTTTTGGCCCAGATTTGACCCGAGTCACTCCAGATCCGACCCGACTCGTCTCCTATTGTTTTAAAACCCTATGCTCGACTTTTGAGACATTATCTTTGATTTTTTCAGTTCTAAACTTTGGTCTTTGGTTTGTAAACAACTTTGGGCAAAGGAATCCATCCTCTTAACACTTGGAGAAGATTTCTAAACCCTTTCTTTTTATTTCTACAATTTCATCATGTTTCCTTCATTTATTTTTGTTATCTCTTTTCCTATGTGTGAGTAGTTATCCTATTGGGTTCTAGGGTTCTAATTAGGGGATTTAGTGGATTGATGGATTGATTGTTACTAGGAATTCTCATTCTCTAGGTTCTTTGATTCACATGTTCTTAATGCTAGAATAGGATTGATCACCCTGTTGTAGATTCTAGGTTTTCCTATGCATCAAAAGTGTTCGATAGAATGCCTGAACCAATGTGAATTGACGTTGACGTTAGGACGCATTGTGAACTAAATGAACCTGTTTGATAATGCGAATTTGACTAGGAAATTACATGCGAAAGTTTAGTAGTCTAATAGTCAAATTTAGTGATTAATATCTTGAAAGAGAGTTAGTCTAAATGTGTTCATGTTCAAGAACGGTACTTAATTGTTGAATTCCATGTCTCATGTTTCTATTATTCATTGATCTCTGAAACACCCTATGGCCTAATGTATTTAAATTCATAAGTTAAATAGTTTAAATTACTTGCATTTTTATTGTACAATCTGAAAACCCAAACAAAACAATCTCTCTCGCTTTAGCTAAGACCGAGTCTCGGAAGTCTTTAGTGTACCATTGGTTCTTGTGGATCGACTCCGTATATACTACCTTGCGGTTAAGTGTATCGGGTAATTACTCAAGCAATCAAGTTGGCGCCGTTGCTGGGGACCAATTGCGTTACCTAAGGATTTAGGATTAGTTTTTAGTCTAGAGCATTTTTAATTATTACTAACTTTCATTTGTTTTTTTTTTATGCCATGGAATACAATGAATTGCCGCAAGAAGAAAGATGATGAACCATATGTGGAGCCACCGTTTGATGAGAGTGTTCTTACACCGGAACAAAAAGTGAAGTTGGATGAACTAAAAGCTTGTGATGAGTAAATTAACCATAGAACATAGGTTCTTGTCTATATAATTGATTAATTATTCCCATTAAACTATGCTCGTCGTCGTCTATTTTTTTTATAACAATAAAAATTGCATAAGACAACGAGGCGAGTAAGTTTAAGTAGAAACATTAGATGGTGCCAGCGCCGATAGATCGAATGGGAAATGTCGTTAGTTACTGATATGAGTCAAATTAGACCTATAGACTACTCTCTCAAATAAGAGATCACTTGCAGCACTTAAGGGTCGAATTCCACAAAGTTCTTTTGTTTACACAATTGCTAACAATATCGAAATTATACTAAATAAAATAATAAGAATTAAAATAAAAACGAAGCAGGCAATTATATCAAGTAAAAAGATCAATAGATTAAAGCGTCAGGTTTAGGGAAATTCTCAGGAAATAAATAAATAGTAAATCTAGCAAATTAATTAGGATTATTATCGAACCGTTCTAGAACTCAAAACACTAGTGTATAGCCAACCACCTCTCGTATGAATTGACTAACTAATCGAATATCAGGTAATTCCACCCTCTCGAATGCGAACTCCTAGATCTAGACTAGCGTTACAAACATGTTTGATATGTTCACAAATATTCCTAGACCTCCTCTCTAATGTATCTAGAAATATTTTCCCACCTAAGATAGTTCCAGTAATAGGCGCCCTCTCGGATCAAAACCTATTATCCTATGATCAAGTTCTAGTTAGCTACTCTAGAACTAGCATTAAGAACAACCTAAGGTGAAGAACTCTAAAGATTAATCCTAACAGGTAATCGATCTACTAATTCATCTAAATCCCTAATGAGAATCCCTAAACCTAACAAGCAAACTACTCAGACATGATGAATGAAACAAACAACATGATTAAATAAAATTGCATTAAGAAAACAAAGAAGAGAATAGAGTTAAGAAAGATCTTCTCTGGAGGAGCTCTCTCTAATTATCTCCCAAAGGGTTCAAGCTCTTCTTTGAGAGATGTTCTTAAAACAAAACCTTAAAAATCTATTTATATGTTCTTAAAAACGTGTAGGAACTTTTTTGGAAATAGGGAAAACTTCTGGGCACTTTCTGTAAATCTTCAAAACTTCAAAGAGACTCGAAATTGAATTGCCGTCAGATATTGGTGTCAACCGACATCAGGGGTGGGGTTGAATTGCCGTCAGGTATTGGTGTCGACCGACACCAGAGTGATTAGTGTTTAAATTTTAGATTTAAACGAAATTTATGTCAATTTGGTTTTCTAATGAGGTTTAGGGTTTAGAATTTACAATTAAACAAAATTATATGTCGGTTTGGGTTTATGAAAGAGGGTTATGGTTTAGATTTTACAATGAAGTGAAATTAGATGTCACTTTGGGTTTACAAAAGAATGATTAGGGTTTTGATTTTACAATTAAATCAATTTAAGAATTTTTAATGAATTAAATTATTCCTTTGTTTTGGTGATCCATTAAATTATTCTTTATTAGATAATAGTAATTGTTTAGGTTATTTAATTAGATTACATGGTAAATTTTGATTGGCTATTTAATAAGGAGTTAATAAGAGAGTCACTCCTAGCCCTTAGGGGTGAATCCAAGAATTGTTCATAAGTAAACTGAATTCAACCAATAAGAAAACATAATGTAAAAATGTAAAATATAATTGTTTAAAAAAATTTAAGACATTTAATTTTTGCATAAAAAATTAAAAACATCAATTAAAATAAAACTAAATAATATCCTTAACACATCACTTAAAGTGATACATAGGAAGTATTAAATTATGACTTAATTTTGGTTCACAAAAGAATGTTGTTTTGTATATTTAATGAAACTTTTCAATCAAAAATTGCGGGTTTTCCTCAATTAATTTAATTTATAAATTTGATAAATTCTTTTTATGGATTTTTCTTTATGAGTGTGAAAAAATCTTTAATTGACACATACATCAAATGAAACTGAATGAGCAATTTATCAATCGTTAATTGTTTTATATATTATAAAAACCATCTGTCTTAATATCTTGGTCGATATTGTCATATTATTATTATGCCATCTGTTAAAAATAAAATAAGTATTTTCTATATTGTTGGTCTCCATGACATGTATGAAAGGTGCATATTTGTAGCTATATATATGTTCAAGTATGAGAACGTTCAAGTGCGAGTTTGTACGAGCATAAAGTAAAGCACACAATTTTTTTTATCGAAATTCGGTTTGCACACAATTTTTTTTATCGAAATTCGGTTTGCACACAATTTTTTTATCGAAATTCGGTTTCCCTACATGCCTGAGACCTAATCCAGAATCAAATCCACTAGAGCAAAATTGCAACTCTAATTACGTATAGTGGATAAACTATAAAAATAGATACCAAGCCCGCATGCTTGACTATCATGGCAACACGAGAACATCACCGCCTTCTTAACGGCTGCAATTTTCATAGACAATTACCACCAACTTATCTACAAATATTTATGGTGGGACGATACCTCACACTTCATATGCATCTCTCAAAAATATCCTTAGGCGCGCAAGTCTTCATGAGGCCAGTGCCAGCTTAGTTAGAAGGGCAGACAGTGCAACCACCAGGGGCCCACACATCAAGGGGGCCCACAATTTTTTTTGTTTGTAAGCATTAACGGAAAAAAAAATCTGCCGTAGGAATTATTTTTTTAAATCAAAAAGGCCAATAATTTTTGTATTTTTTTTGTAAACATAACGACAAGTTTTCTCTTTCTTTTTACTGGGCCAAAATTGGATCTTAATTTTCTTTAGGGATTATTGTTGATTTTGCCATTTTTTACCAAAATCTTTTGAAAATGCCATTTTTGCAAAAATCTTTATGGATTTGCCATTTTCTAACACTTAAAAATGTACGTATTTCGGATTTTTTTTGGTAAAAATACGTAGTTTATACAAAATACTAAACCCTAAGAACAACCACAACCGACTAAACCCAAACATAACGAATAAAACGCATGTTTCCTTAGCCTGAAAAAGGGTAAAATCCATAAACTATTCAAAAAAGGGCAAAATCCACAAATGTCATCCAAAAAAATGGCAAATCCGTAATTGATTCTTTTCTTTAACCCAACCATTCTAAATTTTTAATTGATTTATTGGGCTATGACTAATTCTTTTTTTATTTCTGTTACAAAGAAAGGATTTAACACACATCAAAAATCATTCTATGAAACTTTTCACCTTCCCACCCCACCACATCTCTGAGTCTGTCTCTCGAGTCTCTTTCCCAGCAAAATCATAGATCAACACACAACAATGAATGATTTTGTTTTCGATTTTATACAATAGTCAATTCAGTTCAAGTTCTCTAGATCTGTAATCTATTTATGTAAGTTTTCATGTTCTGTTTGAGTTTTGTTCTGTTTTTTTCTAAACTAATATTTCATATTCTTAAATTGAAAGTCACTAATCACTAACAACTGGTCACTAATATTTTTCAGGTTTACATTGTTCATTTGGCATTCAGATAATCATATTGATTCTCCAAAATAATCTTATTTCTTTCTTTTTGTAAACGTTAGTTTTTTTCTTTTTTCTCAAAACGTTTTTTTTAATATAATAGGGGTCCTGTTTTTTATTTTGCCCCGGGGCCTATCAAATGCTCGAGCCGGCGCTGCATGAGGCAGCCTCTTATATTTATATTGATAGCTCAACCCAAAACCTTAAGAGTATCCACACAATCTTTCCTTTTTCTTCTCCTAAGAGATGGAAACTTTTCATCCCTAATTTTATTATCCTACACCAAATAGGAATTTGACAGATTTATTTTTTCTTTGTGGATAAGGAATTTTGTGTTCATGTTCCCATCTTGAATATACTCTTCACGTTGTTTACAAAGCTCAACAGACGTCACTTGGTTTGTCCAAGTCCGCCCCAAACTTATGTACTCCAACTTTTCAAAGCAGTTGAAAACCTCGACTTTTTGTACTACTTCATGTATTAACATCAGAACTAATATTAAAAAAAAAATACTTTAGACGTCTGATACATCCTATGATATATCTCACATGTTTTTTGATTCATCACAACATATTCTCTGTTTTGTGTCAATCATTGTATCAACACTTTCATAAAGTACTATCTTTGCATCTGCTCAACCATCATCTTTTTCAGTTATGTCTAATAACTTTGTATTTACTGTCACACCATTTATGAGACATATATGACGATTCCATCTATGTATCTTTGTCTTATCTATCACAGTCACTTTCTGTTCTGATAGCTTATCAAACTCAGTCAACACAACATCTTCTATCTCTCTCTAAGTGATTGAGTTTTATAATAATCAAAGCACATTCTAAGACCAATAAACTCAACAATAACAATGTATTGGTCCCATGACTCCCTTGGACCAAATTTATTTTCTTTTTTTTTTAAATCACAGAATTATTTTTTTTTGTTTTTTCTAGTAATCATCCTCTTTGTGTTTGCAATCTGCATCTTCTCATGCACTTCTTGGAGGGATTTTACAGCGAAAAGGTATATTTTCCAAATGACATGTCTTCTTCAAGACTCATGAACACGAGAGTTAGTTAAGAGCTTGTCTTGTAATATTTTGTATTATTACACGATCCCTGTAAGGACAGTCATGTCTGGCTCAAAAATATTTTGGACCTTGTGTCTAGTTTTTTTTTTTTTTTTGACATCTTTGGATCGACAAGGCCCGATCCATAACTAATCCCTACTACGCGGGATAACGCGACTTAGTGGAGTCGAACTCCGGTGGAGAAGGCGGAGTCAAGTGGACTTAACCACTTGACTAAAGGCACATCTTCGACCTTGTGTCTAGTTAAAAATAATAATTCTCGAAAAGTTCATAATATAAAAATTTAGGGACATATTTGCCAAATTTCTAAAATTTTGGGATCTTAATACCTTATAAAAACTAGAAAAAACTATGGGACCCAATACTATTGCACTGTCAGCATTGCCCCTACCTTGGGCATGAATATATAGTTTGTAATGGGGAAAAGGGTAATTTGTACAATCCGCAAAGTGTGTATTCCGACCTGAATGAACACGTAGGGTTAAATTATACCCAAACTCCAAAAAAATTTGAATTTCATACCCGAACTTTATATTTAGTGTCTAATATGGAGTCATAATTAACGGGTGTTAGTCAACCATTACGGTTACGAGTCAAATGACATGTGTTTGATGTTATGGCTCAAAACAATGTAGTTTTAAGCGTTGGAGTTAAGATTTTATAAAATTTTACAAAAACCGGGTCTCGAAGCCATGGCGTTTCACTCATTTTCGCGGCCGATTACCATTTGATCGACAACTATCGTGAAACGTTGTGGGTTTGAGACTTGATTATTAACTTCAACTCCAATGTTTAAAACGACGTCATCCTAAGCAACGTCATCAAATATGTGTCATCTGATTCAACAACCGTAATGATTGATTAACATCTGTTATTACGATTTCGAATTAGGCACTAAATGTAAAGTTTAGGTATGAAATTCAATTTTTTTTGGAGTTTGTGTATGAATTAACCCTACAAATTTGTTCAGGCTGAAAAATACACTTTGTAAATTGTACGAGTATAAAAATACCCTTTTCTCGTTTGTAATGTCGTTTGTAACGGCAAGTTTATAGATGACCATTTTGGGGGCATGTATTGGGATATTGGTCCTTTCTGTTACGTACAAGGCATTCAAGAACAACACCGGAGTTGAGCTATAGCGAATTGCTGAGTACTTGGGACGTTGTTTCAATGAAGAAGAACGAGAGAAAATGTTGTAGAAGAGATCGTAGTAGGCCTGGGAGTTCGGATCAAACCGATCAAACCGACATTTTCGGTTATCGGCGTAAACCGAACAGCTTCTTCCTAACCGATCGGCGAAATTAAATTGGGTAATCGGATTTCGGTTCGGGTCGGTTCGGTATTCGGTTACCGATCGGTTTAGTCGGTTTAGGGGAACACACTATAAAAACTTAAAAACCCTAGATCTAATTCATTTCCTAGAGGTAAAAGATCTCATCTCCTCCACCCTACGATCTCCATTCTTCTTCAGTTCTTCTTTCTTCATCTCCTTCCTTCTTTTCTAAGACTCCTCTACATCTTAATTTTCTTCGTTCTCGTCTCAATCCGCCTTCAACCCATCTTGATCTTCTTTGTTCTCCTCTACGATCTCCATTCTCCTTTCTTCATCAACCTCGTTCAATGCAATCTCTCTTAAAAGCTGGAATAGGACGGTCGGAGTTTGCCGCGGCTGTCGCCGTCACCTTCACCGACTCACCGTCACAACCGGAGCCGCAGCCGCTCAGCTCATATCCTTGTCAAAACCCTAAAATTTTTATTGGGTATTAATTATATTGGGCTTTTATTTGGGTTTTGTTAATTGTATTGGGCTTTTGAGTTTTATTTTATTGGATTTGGGTTTGTAATAGAATATTTTTTTTTCTTTTCTAATATGTAAACCGAAATAGAAACCGAATAAACCGAAGAAATTAAAAATCCGGTTCATGTTCGGAACTTAAATTTTAGCCAATAACCGACCCGAATAAACCGACTTCCGAACCGACCCGAACCGAATTTCAATTCGGGTCTATTCGGTGGAATTTTTTAAAAACCGAATTTCTCCCAAACCGAACAAACCGACCCGAATAACCCGGTTTAGCCGAACTCCCAGGCCTAGATCGTAGTGTTGTTTGGTTTCTGAGTAATTATAGATAAGTGAAATTGCATGATGGAGTTGAAATGATTAAAAGGTTATTCCCTGCCAAATGTTAAAAGGTTATAAATACTTATTATACTTGCCAAATGTTAAGAGGTTATAAATATTTTCCTAATTTTTTCCACAATTTAAAGTTTTATTATACAACCCGATTACAACTTTTTCAGTGACTATTAAATTTTTATCGATGCTGAGGAAAATTAATCAAGTATAAGAAAGGAATTTATCAAACCACATCAAGTTCTCCATTATTTAGATTACAATAAAACAACTAATATACCACATACAAATCTAAACATATGAAAACAAAAGAGTTAAGTTTAACATATCAGTGTAGTTGAACATAAAAAAACAAACATATCAATGCAAAAACATGATTCCAATGAAATAAGATTTGGATTAAAAAAAAAAACAATAAGGCTTGTGAAGAAAAGCGAATTTCAGGAGATTACTGGCAGCAGAGACACGAAAATACCCGAATTAAATCAGGTCGGTCAAAAGCTGCAAAGCGGATCCCTAATTTTAATATATGCACATAAAATTATTAGACAGATTCCCCAATTGTTTTTACAGGGATGTCCCAGTACTTGTGCAATCATTAATAGCCTTCTCAAAAACAAAAACGAAATAATCAGACACAAAAAAAAAAAAAAAACGAAACTAAGAAGAAGACAGAAACGGCTAAGAACAGAAGAGAAGTCAAAAGTGTTTGTTGTCTTTTAAAGAACGATAAACAAGCTTATATATAAACTCACAAGTAAAAGTGTAAAACCCTACTCATGTTTGATGAGTTTTTGGGCTTGACCTAAATATTAATGGGCTTTTAATTATATATTTTTGTGGGCTTTCTTTAAAGGTTTCGGTTTCACCCAAAAACGGAGCTTTTTGGTTTTTTTTTTTCCGTTCTAAAAATCCCCACCTACCCGATTACTCCTCACTTAATCAATACGCCCACCCTATTCACCCCGATTAATGACTAATCCCTTAAAGAAATCAGTTACCCGATTACTCTCCGTCTAATCCGATTACTTCCCGCCTAATCCGATTACTTCCCGCCTAATCCGATTACTCTCCGCCTAATTTTAAATATCCCAATTATTTTTATATTGCAAGTATAAAAAAACATTTTATTTTTGTTATTCAATCATTTAAATTGGGAGTTTATGAAGTTTTACAGTAACTTACATTCAAATTTTAATAAAAATCATAAATTTGTAATAAAAATCATAAAAATTTATCTCAAAAATACAGTTTTTTGTGTTTACTGCAGTTTTGAAAACAATATTGGATTAATATTTTAACCCTAAAACTAATCCCCGATTAATCCCCAATTTTAATCCGATTTTCCGATTAATCGCTAAGCCCATACCGAACGTCCGACTAGCGCCTAGCAATTTTTCAAACAAGTTTTTTTTTTCATTCAGAAACGCAACTTCATTTCGAGAAGAACTTACAAAGAAGGGAAGAGTCGGTAATATGTTTTCATCATTGGATAAAAATCAATTTCCAGCACATGTACATGGCGAGAAACTGTGATTTCAATCCACAGTTTGACATCTTCAGGTTTAATATATGGATTAAAGTTACGCAAGCTTTCTATGACTGGGGCTCTATGTAATGGCAGCTTCTTGTCTATAAAATCCCCAAGTCCAGTCCTTGGATCCGACAGAGAATTTAACTCAAGATTCGGCAACCACATCCAAAGAAACTCCCATTCTTTCGACAAAATGAAAGTGGAGACAACAACTTTTGTTGGAAGAAACGATAATATCATCAACAACACGTCATTAAGCAATCCATTGATTTTGTCCATATCTTACAAAACCCAAGCTATTGTTACTAAAACAAAGAAAGACACATGAAAAACCAATATCATTAAGACTCGAAGGATTTATACTAATTAAGCCAAGTAAACAAATTAATAAGATGGGGGATGTGTCTTTAGTCAAATGGTTAAGTCCATTTGACTCCGCCTTTTCCACCGGAGTTTGACTCCAGTAAGTCGCGTTACTCCGCGTAGTAGGGATTGGCTATGGATTTGGCCTTGTCGATCCAAAGATGTTAAAAAAAAAAAAAAAAAAAAAAACAAATTAATAAGATGAAAAAGAAAAAGCTAAGTATCTTTAGCTCAACTCGTAA
Organism: Arabidopsis lyrata subsp. lyrata; assembly: GCF_000004255.2. Taxonomy (NCBI): domain Eukaryota; kingdom Viridiplantae; phylum Streptophyta; class Magnoliopsida; order Brassicales; family Brassicaceae; genus Arabidopsis; species Arabidopsis lyrata. The sequence continues at coordinate 5,380,605 of NW_003302551.1, forward strand.
AGATCTTAGGCGAAGCTTAGAGGTCGCCGGTTCGAGTGATGTTTTGGACGAAACTAATATTACATGATGTTACGGGCTTTGGCCCATATGCTCCTGGTATTCAAAAAAAAAAAAAGAGTGAAAATATACAGCCACACACATAGAAACTAGACGAAACTTTAAGAAAAAGCTGTCATGTCGATTCCGCTCGGGGAAATCGGAAACGCCCTTCTCTTCGACGTTACCATTAAACCCTAATGATCGAAACCTCTAGTGGGCCTGGGCGTGGACCAGTTTTCGTGTGAAATATTTTCTTCATTTGTAAGAGTTTATTAGGATTTTTGGTGCTGATGGACTGATTATCATGTTTGAGATTTTGGATATTGGGAAAATGTCTTATTTGCCCACCATGTTATCGCTTTGTATCAAATAGAGACAACCTATATCTCTCTGAATCGTAAATTTTTATCTAATCGTATTATATAAATTTTTGTTTAAAAAGTTAGTAACTTGCATGATCGTGACACATGTCATAAAAGATTTAATTTTTTTTCCTTTTAAAAAATAAGAAAACCATTATAAAATATTTACACATACTAATTTTTATGTATGTATCTAAAACATTAACTTATATGAAAAAGGAAATTATAAAAATCATATATGTAAAAGGATTACAATTACAATTATTAAAAATATATAAAAATAAAATAGTAAATTACCAACCCATAAAATAAAAAATTATATTTACTATTTGATTTATTAAATAGAATAATAAAAACCAAAGAACATCCACATTAGTGTTTTTACCAAAAACAAATTTCATTATGAATCTACAATCATAATTTGTGGTCATTTATTATGAATACTCTTAAAATAATCAAAACCATTACAATGGTTGTTTATATCTTTTCAATACATGTCATAATTTCTAACTTTATTGCATTTTTTAAAATTCAGTTCTAGCATTGATAAATTTGATTTTTGAGGCAGTTGATGACAAGTTGAAAAGCCGGATATACAAAATAAAAACAAAATTTACCTTTGTCACAATCATTCATAAATTAAATGGTTAGGGTTTAGGACAATTTTGATTTCTTGATTTTTTTTTTTTTTTGACAACTTTGGATCGACAAGGCCCGATCCATAGCCAATCCCTACTACGCGGGGTAACGCGACTTACTGGAGTCGAACTCCGGTGGGGAAGGCGGAGTCAAATGGATTTAACCACTTGACTAAAGACACATCTCCGATTTCTTGATTTTTTAGGTAATACATTTATTATAAAAGATAAAATGATTCTTCATGTTAAGAATGACGAATGGGGGAAGTCAATGATCTTGTTTTATGGACAAAATAGGAAAACGGTGTCGAAATGAGTTGATAGAGTCTTGGAATTCAATCTTAAGACATGTTGTGATGTTCATATTTTGAACAATTTTGAAAAAAACTGAGACGATTAATTATAATCTATATAAAAATGATTCATTATATGCCTTGAATTATAGAAAACATGAATAATGACTAGATGCGACGAGCAATGGAGAACGACCAGATGAAACAAGAAGAGATCTAATTTTGTTACCTTTCAATTCGGCCGACATCGTTCGGAGCGACTTAGAGTTACTCCGTTGGTTTTTATTACTAGGGCTTTTTCTTTTTTTTTTGCCCACACTTACTGACCCACCCGTATCCGAACCAATCAGAGTGATTTTTCGCTTCGACCCAAAAACAAGTTTTTTTTCTTTTACTAGATGTTTTTCTCAGTGCCGGCCCAGTATTATTTGGGCGTAAATATAGAAAAAAAAATCTAAGCTGTTTAACAAAAAAAAAAAACCTTGCACAATTGGATTATTATATTTTTGGGTCTCTAAAAAACTATATTAGATTTTTGAGGCCTTTAAAAGATAATTATTTGATTTTTTGGGCCTTTAAAATAGATTTTTTCTACAAAATCTGTTTCAAAAATTGGGGACCCAATACAAATGTATCTTAGGTTTGTGTGAAGGATCGGGCCTAGTTTTGCCCATGCCACTCGTGGGTTATTGTATAAAAAATTATACACAAAATAAAAGATCAATGAGATAGTTAACAGATCAATATATAAACTTTAGACTTTCACTTTATATTTTCGAGATTACTTGTTCAATATATGTTTTTTTTTCTTAACATCTTCATTTCATTAGCCACAAACCAACAAACAGAGTTATTCAAAATACAAGCAAAACAGAGCAACGATAAAAACAGAGGCTAAGGTAGCCAAACATATCGAGAGATCAGTGACCCGTGCGACATTCTTCTGCAGTTCGTTCATGCAACCACGCAGGACCACCAATGGCAGATCTAGAAATTTTTCATGGGGGAGGGGGAGGGGGATCGATAAAATATAAATATACTTTTATGTAAAAAGAAATTCATATAGTATTTGCCTTATTTAATTATGATATATATAATTAATAATGTATATAAGAAAAAGTAAAATGAATGCAATATTTTTATGAACACTTAAATATAATAGGAAGATTATTTTAAAAATCATTAAAGCTTGAAAAATTCAAAGAGTAATATTTAAAAATTTAGAGATTTTGAATTAGCATGTATTTGTTATAAATTTTACAAAAAATAAAATTTTAAACGACTCTCAACATAAACTTAAATTTACCAGAATTTGTATACTAACGTTTTAAATTTAATGCTTTATAGAAAACTCAAATATTTGGAAAGGGAACACATAAAATGCTATAGAGAAATCATTTACCATATATATAAACCACCAAAATTATAGGAAATGACTGAGTATTCTAAATATTAAATTTTGAGTTGATACAAAGGGAAATAAATATAACGGTATATGCATGTTAGATTACGTTGTTATTTAAAATTTTTGGAACTAAATTTGTAAAGAACTAAGCTGCATTAAAGGGGAAAAAGAATATGTAATATTCATTTACCTTTATTTTAGTTAACGAGAATTGGTTAATTGGGAAACGAAAGGTTTTTTTTTTTTTTTTTGTCAACCACACATTAATTAATAAATAACTCCTTGATTGGTTGCCCAATTAGGAGGAAAAGAGTTTACAAAAGTAACTTCAGAAAATAAAAGTCTAGAAGAACGGGCTAAGCAGTCCGCTTGAACATTACATAAACGAGAAGTAAGAGAAAGCGAGAAGAACGGGAAAGAGACACGGAGAAAACCAAATTCGTCTAGCAGATTGGAGAAAGCAGGCCATTCATCCGGTGACTATATCATCGAGACTAACTCCGAGCAGTCTGTTTCAAACACCTGACAATCGATCCCTCTTGAAAGGATATTCTTCATAGCCCAAATTAAAGCTTCCATCTCCGAGTGAAGAGGGGAGGGACACCTCTGAAGGCACTTTGCATCGAGCAGTATCGTTTGATTATTTCCTTGAAAACACCACCATCCTATACCCATTGTTGGATCTGAATTTTTCCAAGAGCCATCAATCCGACATTTTATAGATTGAACCGGTCGTTCCAAAGTTTCCGTAATAGAACTAGTTTCGATCGGATCCAACTGAGCTTCTTCCCACAATAATTTTTCACTCAAAGCATGATTTAAAATGTCTCTGGGTTCAGATTGTAATCCCTTGAAAACCTTTTTATTCCTATCTTTCCAGATGAACCACAAAATCCAAGCATAACTGAAGGTTTTCTCTCCCCCATCCAGATTAGATGGTAACCTCCAATAAAGATAATCTAGATTTGAGAATTCCGAGGTTAGAGGAAAACTACCTATTGCCGTAGGTATATTGGATAATTCCCATATTTTCTGAGAATGAGTGCACTCAAATAAAGCATGATTTATTGTTTCCTTTGCCATCTCACACCTTTTACAGAGAAAGTCACATCGGATCCCTCGATGTGCTAATTTTGAAGTAACTGCTAGAGATCCCGTAGCAATTTGCCATAAGAAATGTTTTAGTTTTGGAGGGGCTTTGACTTTCCAAGCTTGTGCTTGTAAATTCTTATAATTTGGGCCACATTCGATCGTTTCTGTCATCTCTCTAGCAACCCGATAGCCTGATTTTACTGTATATCTTCCTGATCTTGTATGATGCCAGATAAGCCTATCTGGCTTATAAACTTTGCTAATAGCCAATCCCCTAATAAACTGAATATCCACTGGATCCAAAAATTCTTGTAAAATGGGAAGGTGCCATTCTTTAGTAACCGGATTAATTAAATGGTTAACCATCAAACTTGGAAGTAATGTTTTTCCTCTTCCATTTGCGGGCCGTGGGTTAACATCAGGAATCTATGGATCTCGCCATACGAAAGTTTAAGGCAAGAAATATTTTTAATGGGGGCAAATTAAATTAAGGGAGACTCACAAAAATGCCCATTTTCATAAATGCCTCATTTGGCTGTACATTTAAAAAAATACCTTTTTATGTACAAAATGACTAAATTATCCTTCTTTTAATAAAAGATATCACAAATATATAAAGAAAACATGAGAATGTGCACACATCAAAATTACAAATTTGATTTTGTAAAAACTTGTAAAACCTTTAAAATATCTTGTAAAATTTTTCCGTAAAAATTTCTACCTTATAAAACCTTATAAGTACCTTGTAAAACCTTTTAAAATACATTGTAAAACTTTACAAAACACTTGTAAATAATCTGTAAAACCTTTAAAATACCTTGTAAATTTTTCCCGCCAAAAAAATTGCGGAATCACTTTTCCCGCAAAAAAAGTTTTGGCGGGAAAATTTTTTGGCGGGAAAAATTTGTACGGGAAAATTTTACAAGGTATTTTAAAGGTTTTGCAAGTTTTTACAAGTGTTTTGGTGGGAAAATTGCGGGATCACTTTTCCCGCCAAAAAATATTTTGTATTTTGTGGAACTAATTTTGTTTCAAATAAGAGTAAAATGGTCATTAAAAATTAAAAGAGGGCAAACTTAAAAATGGACTCTCAAAAGGGGCATTTTTGAAAAAGGGTATTGAAAAAGGGGCATTTTTAACAATTTCTCTTAAATTAATTCCTTAAGAAAATATTCCGTCTCTTAAATTAATTCCTTAACAATTTCTCAAATAACAGTTTGGTTTATCTTAATTCCTTAAGAAAAGGGGCATATATATATATATATATATATACATCTATTGTGTTAAAAATTTATAAGAAAAAAGATAAACCAAACTGCAATAAGACCTTAGATAATGTTGTTGAAAAGTAGACATAGAGCTACCTTTTGTTGTCACTAGATGAAAGTCCGCGCTAAGCGACGGAATATTTTTTTAAAAATAATTTTTTTTTTTTGGTAAGTATATTTTCTTAAAAATAAAATTGTGTCAATATAAGTATGACTGGAAGAAAATTAAAAGGCTCTTAAGATTTGATATCTTGCATTTACTCATATTTTAGTAGTTTTACCCTACTGTTATATATATATGTAAACATTAATAAACATATATTATATATTACTTTTAGAAAAATAAATTGTTGATATAAAATAACATGATAATTTGTTTGTTTGTTGATACAAACTCTCATATAATAGTTCATTCATATTATTTTTTAAGTGGCATATAAATTTGTTTTTCTTAAAACATTTATATTAACTTCAATCTATATATATTTTTTTAAAGATCACAAGGATAACTTCTATCTTTCTTTCTTTTCTTTTTTTTTTTTAAATTTCACTCATCAATTTAAATGGTAGTGCTAGATTTCATACTAATGGTTTCATCTTTGTATGATTTAACAAATTGATTTTTGTTTTAATTATAGTTATTTTTAATATATTTTACTCTATTTTTACTAAATTTAATTTTCTTGAAACATCTGATCTCATTTTTGAAATTTTAAAGACCACATTGTTTTAAGAGAAATTGTTAAAAATGCCCTTTTTTCAATACCCCTTTTCAAAAATGCCTCCTTTGAGAGTCCATTTTTAAGTTCGCCCTCTTTTAATTTTTAAAGACCATTTTACCCTTATTTGAAACAAAATTAGGTCCACAAAATACAAAATATTTTTTGGCGGGAAAAGTGATCCCGCAATTTTCCCGCCAAAACACTTGTAAAAACTTTAAAATACCTTGTAAAATTTTCCCGTGAAAATTTTTCCCGCCAAAAAATTTTTTTGCGGGAAAAGTGATTCCGCAATTTTTTTGAAGAAATGTTTTTGGCAGAAAAAATTTTCTAGGTATTTTAAAGGTTTTACAGAGTATTTACAAGTGTTTTGTAAGGTTTTACAATGTATTTTAAAAGGTTTTACAAGGGACTTATAAGGTTTTATAAGGTATTTATAACTTGTAAAACCTTATAAAAAACTTGTAAAACCTAATAACTTGTAAAACCTTATAAAATAGCTTGTAAAATCTTATAATATCTTATAAATACCTTATAAATACGTTGTAAAACCTTTTAAAATACATTGTAAAACCTTATAAATACCCTGTAAAATACCTTGTAAATACCTTGTAAATTTTTTCCGCCAAAAAAATTGCGGAATCACTTTTCCCGCAAAAAAAATTTTTTAGTGGGAAAATTTTTTGGCGGGAAAAATTTTTACGGGAAAATTTTTACAAGGTATTTTAAAGGTTTTACAAGTTTTTACAAATCAAATTTGTAATTTTGATGTGTGCACATTCTCATGTTTTCCTTATATATTTGTGATATCTTTTATTAAAAGAAGGGTAATTTAGTCATTTTGTACATAAAAAGGAGTATTTTTAAAAATGGAGAGCCAAAGGGGGCATTTTTGAAAAGTGGTATTGAAGAAAGGGGCATTTTTGTGAGTCTCCCTTGTTTTAACGAAGTCTTTTTGTTTTCAAAAAACTCTTAAACCTCAAACTTTAAATAAAATAAACATTATAAGATCTTTATATAATTATCTATTGGATCACAAAAATTAAATATAATAATACATATATTAAAATAAGAAAGAGATAAGAAAAATATATTTGATAAATGTATTACAATAATTTATTTCATTAAATATTGAATAAATAAAAAATGCATGAATATGTTACAAAATAATCAAACACCTAAAGTAGATAATGGAAATGGATATTTTCAACTTCATTGTCTTATTGTGCGATGATTGTAATTGATATATTAAACTCTCTATCACCCATAAACCTGAAATTTTTGTTATAACCATCAAAACTTTTATTTTTCATAAAAGAATTTAAACTAAAATATGAAAATTAAAAAAGAAATAATTATATTCTAGAACATCAAACTTTGTATAATAAAAAGATATACTTTAATCACTTTATCACTTTTTGTACAGTTTCCTTTTTAATATATGTTTACAAAAAGATAGTACTTGAAATTATTTTCTTATTAGATTTGTAATTTACTTTATTAAAAAAAGGAATAATGCTTTTAATTGTTTTTTATTAGGATTAGTAATTTACTATTATTTTTCGTTTTATATACTTTTCAAAAATAGTACCATTTTCCTTATTTTTAATTAATTTTATAATTTCGTTAATTAATATAATTTGTTTACACATTTCAAAATCTTATCGATATATTTGATACCTGTCGCCATCATTTGAGTTACTAATTTTGAAAACCATACTTTATATAATACGATCGTGCTTAGAATTTTCTAGATTATTGTAATAAATCTTATATAAATTAATAATACAGAACTGCAAATTAGTGCCTTAAGGTAAAAACGAAAATAGAAATAATTATTTTCTCTAACTTAAAATTTCTCTATTTATTTCCTAAAAATTGTTTCTACTTGCAGCAAAAGTTTATATCTTTTTTGTTAAATTTAATTTAATTTAAAAGTTTTTATATCCGCACATCGGACGGGTCTTTATCTAGTATAATATAAAGCATAGCGTCATGTTTGATTCTTTATTCTGAAAAAAATCAGTGTAGATAGCTTCTTTTAATGTTTCTATATTTATTACTGTTTTTAGATTTTTTTTTCTTTTTCATAGGAGCAATTAATCTCAACTCCAAAGTCAGAGTAATCTCCTAGTCAACAGAAATTCTTACTAGTTGAGTAGTTTATATATATGTAATGGTATCAACCCACTCTTATCATCCAAGAATATTTCCCAAGTCCCCAATTTGAGATTTAAATCACTTTTTATTTTCCGGTGGAATCTATTTATTTTGAGAAAAAAGGATTCTTGTTCTGACACAACTATGTACTTCCTCTGTTTCAAAATATAAGATGTTTTATGCATTTTATTTTGTTTCATATTATAAGATGTTTTACAAATTTCTATGCAAATTTAAATGTATTTAATCATTTGTGACCATTTATATTCTGCAGTATTTTCTATGATTGATGTGATTTGTTTTTATTAAATACAAATCATATTTTTTAAAAGAAAAACAAATTACCTAAATATGTATCTAAATATGTACGTTTTTACCTTAAACATCTTATAATTTGAAACGGGAGGAGTAATAAACTAAGACTACACCAACAATGAGTTGGCCTAGTGGTTAAGCCCTTTGGTTACCGATAATGTAGAGACTTTGGAGGTCACGGGTTCGATTCACGTTGGGAGGGGTCTGCTGTCCAAAAGAGAGTTATATTACATTGTTTGGGCCTCGCCCTGAAGAATGTAAGGGTCTACGGAGACTCTGAACCTCCTAATCATAAAAAATAAATAAATAAATAAAAATAAACTAAGACTACCTTCATTTCAGGTTGACACCGTTCGTGTCGTGTGACCATTTTATCGGCCTCACTTCTCGGCGCAAATACCAAGTCTCAACGTCCAACTTCTCTCTTCTCTCTCATAGACAGACTAATATAGAACATGTGTTATATATAGTAATGAAATGATCAAACGAATTTATATATAAGGTCAACGCTTTTACACCAATTCTAATAATTATCAAATTATTAAAAAGGTATCAGCTCCACTTAAGATCCAAATCCCTCATCATCAACTCTCCTATATAAACATTCGAACTTCTTAACGATTCGTCTCATAAAAAAAGGAAAAAAAAAATACAAGAAAGAAAACACTATCCACAAAAATATCAAGAAACCCAATGTTTTCAAATATATTGGCCGTGGTGGCTATACAACTCCTTATACGCAGCGTTTCTTCTCAAAACGTTACCAATGAGTATTTGAACCACCAATGCAACAACACCCAAGGGACATACACGCGGGGGAGTACGTTTGAGAAGAATCTCAACCAAGTCATCCATAACATCTCCCACCTTCATCTTCGCAACGGTTACACCTACGAATCCAATGTTGTGGCTTATGAAGTTAGTAAGGATCCCAACATTGTCTTCGTTTTGCTCCAGTGCCGTGGTGACTCGTACGGGTCTAAGTGCCACTCCTGCCTCCATACAGCCCTCTCTGGGGTAACTTTACTTCAGTATTATATATTTTCTTCGTCCCACAAAGATAGATTTTTTAGAAATTTCATATTATTTAAAAAAATAATGTATAATGACAATTTTAACCTTTTAACCTTGTTGTTTAATAAGGGTAAAGGAGATAAACTGTTTTAAATTTGACATTGGAAACACAAAACTTCTATCATTGTGGGACAAATTTATTTTCTGAAAAATCCATCTTTGTGGGACGGAGGGAGTATTAGAAGTCACATATTTCCATATATGAATGTACACACACGACCAATCTTAGGTAAATCTTAGAGATAAATGTATAAACGGTGTATAATTATTCTAACGTGATCTAATTGATAAAACTGATACGCATTTTTAAGGCTAGTACAAAAGAAAGCTAATTGTTATATGTAGATTATTCCATGCAATGTTGTTCTTGATCGGTGTGTATAAAATTTTATATATATGACAGCTTCGTGAGAGATGTCCGGGAAACAGAGGAGCAATAATATGGTACGACCAGTGTGTTTTGGAGATTTCTTCAATTAATACCAAGGGGAGGATTCGTTACGATAGTTTTTTCAATATGACCAACCTGAAGAATGTGAGTAGCGATGCGGAGCAGTTTAAAAATAAAAGGAAAGATCTCTTCAACAAGCTATTGGTAAAAGCCACTAAGGATGTAAGCGAAAAGAATGGTTGGTACGCAGTGGGTGAGACGAGGATAGGGAGAAATAAGTTGTATGCAATGATGCAGTGTGCGCTAGACTTAACGCCGAACGGTTGCTATGTGTGTCTAGAATGGATTACCGGTAGGTATGATAGTTACTACTTCGACCGTAGACAAGGAGGGAGAGTTTTGGGTAGGAGTTGTAGCTTAAGGTATGAGCTTTACCCTTTTCTTAGAAGGTAAAAGGACTTTTAGATGAGAGCTCCATTTCTCTCTACCTCTCACGTTTACTTGTTTGATTTTCTCTTCTCTTAAAGAGATATAAAACACTCAGGAGAAATAGTATGGTATGGAGAGACTTTTTCAAACAATTATTTAGATCGTATGTGTGTTTTATATATATATTTTTAATAGCTTTTATGTAATAGTTTCAGTACAAGGTCATTTTCCAAGTATATAGATCAAGGTCGGATTTTAACATATTCAAATTAGCGTTTGAATTTTGTGGTAACTCAATAAACTATAGGCCATTTTGCAATGTAATTTCAACATAATAAATATCCCATTATTCGTCAATTTTAAAGGCTTCTCTAGCAATTCTCAAAGTTAGCATAATAACAAGTTTTGAAAACAAAATTAACACTTACATTATTCCTAAACGTCCCATTTATACCACATTCTTAGTCTCACAAAAAACAAAAATAACCTTTCATTTAACAAACAACTAAAATACCTAGCAAATGGCAGAGGAAAAACATTATGGATCGTGATTCGTCTTCCTCTCATCGTTGGAGATTCTCGGAAGTGTCTCCTCGCTAGCATATAGATCGCGTCCATATATAGCCGGAGCTCTCTCATCGTCCGATATACGGTATGATGAGTTTATGATCAGACGCTAATGGCCACTTTCATCATGATGATCAATTCTAGATGATAGTGGACAGAAAAAATAACAATGTTGAAATTAAGCTGAGTTGTTAATTTTTATAGATATATTTGTATGATGTAATTTTGTACATTTAGATCAACTATTCATAATTTAATATCTTCTCTTTGCCATCTTAATCCAAACTTGTTAGAAGTAATGTCTTAAGGAACTGTAAAATCATAGATTTTATGCTTAAGTCCTATATAATTATGCTCAACACATTATTATATAACAAAAAATATAGCATTTTTTGTTTACTTTTAATACAAAAACAGAAGACGATTTCATATATAGACTAGCATTACTTGCAGACTACGGTTTCAGCTGCAACTGCCTAACATGTGCTTTCATAAGAACAGATAATTTTTTTTTTTTTCTATTTAAAACATGATTAGAGATTACTCTTATACAATGATTCTTATTGATTTATAAATCTCTTTTTTCCAACAAAAATGCTTTAAAACAACTTCATTTTATAATCTCCTTTAGAATATTTGAAATAAATTTTGATTAAAACTACATCGTTTGATTTTTCTAAATAATACAATAGTTTCATGTAAAATAAAAGTTAGAGTTGACACAAAAGAAGTCTAAAGCAACAATTTTTTTTTAACTTGCTTTAGAACTTCAAATAGTTAGGACTGGTCTTGGCGTTAACAAAAGGGTAACGCTCAAACCTAAAGTTACAGCTCCTACCGAAAACTCTTCCACCTATTTTCAAACCTACTGGTTTATTTTCATAGCAATTTTGAAATTTTATGACATTGTGACTCACACACTCCACACAAGCCTTAGGAGTTAAGTCCTTCGTACACTGAACCATTACATAGATCTTCTTATTTCCGAACCTCTTCTCTCCTGCCGCATATAGTGCCGGTTTGTCCACATCTTTTACGAAATTATTTCTTTTAGTGACGGCTATATTTGTCAGATTATCGATGAGAGTCAAAAACTCTAAAACTTCATCACGGGTATGAGTTTTCGCATTCGGCCTTGCCCTTGCGGTATCAATACAGAAATTGTCATCATAATTGATCTTCCCTGAGGTACTGATCGAAGAAAACTCGAGAAGACAATGATCGTACCATATTATCGCCCCCTTATCTCTCGGACATCTCTTAAAAAGCTGTCATTTACATTATGCATATCAACACCACAATCAATATCAACATTGCACAGACTAATTTGCATATAAGATAGTTTTTCTTGTCTATTATACGATCATCTTGAAGATGGTACAAAAAATGACGTGTGTGTGCGGTGGTAGTTACCTCAGGCCGGGCAGTGGCAAAGCAAGAGCGGCACTGGGGCCCGTAAATGTCTCCACGGCACTGAAAGGTGATGTAGACCCTTTCAGGCTCCAAACGAACTTCTTTAATATCGGTGTGGTCCATATAGACGAAACCACCACGAAAAGCTTCCTTATCTTTCGACAATTCTTGGATGCCAGAATCGAGGACTTTCTTGTAGTGGCTTCCTGGCTTGTATTCCCCTTGATTGGCAGAGCATTTGTGGTCCACGTACGCATTGTTCATGTTCAAGGACGAAACGCTGCGCATAAGGAGCACTTGTGCCACCATGACCAAGATAGGGACTAAAATGAGGCGTTTCAATACAGAGAATGAAGAGTACATTGTTTTAGAGTTTTATTACTATGTTTTCCAAACAGTGATAGTGGTGTTTATGTAGGATTTGGATATAAGTTATATATTTAGTTTACAACTTTTGGTTATATGAGATTCTACTGATAAATAAAGTTTCTAATACAATATATATAGAGTTTGTAATGAACAGGGAGAGAAGTTGGTATTTGCGGCGACAAAAGAGGAATTGTAAGGTGTGACTGAGTTCAAACTCTTTCAATCACACGATTGTAAGATGATGACCTGGAATGAAGGAATTGTTACTGGTTAAAAATAGTTGCATATTACACAACGATGACCCACCTAGAAAAGAACTATTGTAAGAATTTCAAAAGAGCCCCGGATACAAATTTCTAAAAGAACTCTCTGTGTAATAGAGGTGGACTTTTGTTTACTAATAGGTCATTAGGATGTCATATATATTACCCATTTCGCAGTTTAAATATCAAAGCAGATATGTTAGAACGTATATATATATATATATATATATATATATATATATATATATAATTTTTATTATATATATAATCATCACATCTACGCCAGAAGATAGAGTCTAGTTATTGTTAATGTTGTACCAAACATAATTAATGTAGAACTCCCCTAGAAACACCAAAAGATTACTTTAGAAACATACTTTTTGTGTTCAAAGTTTTTGCCGTTATGATCAGTCAAACGGAATCAACTTCATTGGCTTTCCTCTGATCAATCACATCAACGTTTACATCCTCCTCAAAATTTTAGCCTTTGGCTGCTTCAAGATTCTCTTCATCAAATTCTGTAACTTCATCAAGTGTCCGAGCTGCCAGGCTTGTAGATAACATTACATTTCAAAAAAGTTATTTTATATCACTTATTTTGTATATTTGCATCAGTTATAATTGATGCAAATTAGTTTTACATCACTTATATGCAGCACACCACATAAACAAACTCTATTATCTCTGCTTTAACTATCACGACAAATACGTCTTTAACTGTCTGCTCTATTCTCCCTAAAAGATTGTTTTTAATCTCCCTAACACAAGTTTAATATAATTTAATCTCTTTCTTTTTTCTAGTGAAAGGTATACTAGGAATGAAAGTTTCAGACGAGTGATACAGATTAGAATACGTTTTAACGATATTTCAAAAAATTATTTCGTAAATATACATTTTTCTTCAAAGAGAATAAGTTTTATTTTAATTAAGCAATTTTTTCCTGTTTTTCTATAAATGTAATAAATATCGGTTGTGAAAGGCGAGTTATCAGCTGTCAGTATAATGTTCGCCTGTAGAGCATCTCTAATGGTTGGGTATATGCTTTGTTCTAAAAATAGAGTTCTCTAAAATTATAAGTAGAGGTTTGCTCCTTTCCTTTTAAAATTTACAAATTCTACCCACTTATTTTATTTGTAAGAAAATATCTAATAAAATTACAATATTATTAAAAATATTTCATTACAAATATAGAAGATGGAGTCATTAATATATTTTTATTTAACCATCACCATTAGTGTAATCTCCCACAAATGGTCAACTAATGTTTTTCGAAAGTGAGAAATAAGCTTTTTGTTTCTATATCCAGCAAAACTATTCTAGAAATTGAGTATTTTCATCCCTCTCTATTTTGACTTCTATAGGTGGAGCTTCTCTTCCAACTTTAATTAATTTAGTAACTATGATTTTTAATATAAATTTATCTAAGTATAAAATTTAATTATAATTTTGTTTAGATATAAAATAATAATATATTAAAATTGAGAGACTACTTTGTAAATAAACAAGTTGTTACTTTGGAGCAACACTATCAATTTTTTATTTTTGGAGCAAAATATAGAATATCATTGGAGATGATTTTACACCAAAAATAAAGTTTGGATCCGATTTGAAACACCATTGGAAATGTTCTTAGTTTTGGTCCTTGTTCAAAAACGCGGGCGCCTAGGCGATTAATCGCCCAGTAACACCGCCGCGATTTTCAATAATCGGCCAATTTAATCGTTGACGGACTAATAGTCCATTAATCGTTGAAAATCGGCCCATTAACCGATTAATGGAAGAAAAAAAAACTGGACTAATTTTTACACATTTTGGGCCTTAATTGCTCAAGGCCTCATTTATTGATTTACAGCTAAACCATCTACTACTATTTATAAGACAAGTTTCCAAAAGCTTTTACTCTACTAACCAATGTGGGACTTTTAGTTTTAATTGCTTCCTTTTGTCTTTTGCTTCCAACAATCACGTTATTTCTCCAACGACCATATTATTTTTTATTTATATTATTTAGTTTGTGTGCATAACTTTTTACTTTACATCTAATTTTTATTTTGTAATAATAATAAAAGAAATATCATGGTAATAACTAAGTATAACTTAGATATTTATAATTTTGCTAACAAAACTAGTAAATTTTGAGTAGAGTCTCTTCAAACTACATTGAACATACCAATATTTTAGTAAATTTTGCATAAATGTTATATATATATATATGATAAAAATATCAAAAAAATAATCCCGATTAATTCCCGTTTAATCTCCGATTTTTCAGCTAGGCGCTAGGCCCACCCCGAGCGCCCGATTAACGCCTAGTGATTTTTTAAACAAGGGTTTTGGTTCATCTTCGTTTTTTTTTTTTAACCAGGTTGTCCGGGGCCCACCACTTGTGGTCCCGACTAGCACCGTATTGGGCATTGCCCTCAAGTGTGGTCCTGGTGGCCTTACATACCGGGTTCACGTTATCCCATCGCTAAGGGTGTGGCAGTGGCCAAATGGGATAAAATCCAGGAGTGTCGCGCTTGCAGAGAGTCGATCCCTGGCCTGGACCAACAGAGTCGCTCCTCTGCAAGTGGAAACCACTGGACCACCACCACTTAGGTTTTGGTTCATCTTCGTCATACACCATTCTTGGTTATTCCGATGTACTTATTATCATTGTTAATTTTTTGAAGTTATGTGTGGATAAGATATGTATTGAATAAGCTGTTCAAAGTATGAAACCCATTATATATTTGGTGTATTCATCATTAATTTGCTACATTCACAAAGGTTAAACACAGAGAGATTAATTTAATTTGTTGAAAAATTGGAAAGAGTCATTTTTCATATGATGTAGATGAGGAATTAATTCAAATTTAGCTGCTTTTTGTTTTGTTTTTTGGAATTAAAATTTTATTTACACAGTCTTACTTCCTCCAAGTTCTTGAAAAGGCAAAGGTACAGACTTGAAGGCTCTATATTTCCCCACGTTGTTCAAATGCTCATTCTCCAACCTGATTGCAAAAACAAAGATCATTAAAATTTTATCTTCCGATCTTTTTCTTCGATCAAAATACCTGAAAATCGGGTTTTAAGTTACAATCGAACCTGAAAAAGTTCCAAATGCCACGACGAACAATCTCTAAACTTGCAACAACAGCAACCAAAGCTCTTTTGTGCAAAAATGGAGCTTCTTTAATCCCAAGAACCGTCTGCATCCATGCCAGCCTCAGCACCACATTCACCACCTTTATTCCAAATCACAATCTAGCTGTTAGAAACCCCGCGAAAACACTACAATTCAAACCCGAAAAAGTGTATTTTTTCTTATTATTTATTTTTGGTTTACCATGACAATGAAGTAGATGCTTTTGTAAGGGACTAAGAGTTTGTCACGAAGCCACGGGTTCTTGGAGTTGCGGTTCATGAGACCCCAGTCCTTGAAAATGTCCCAATAAGTATTGAAAATCGTGGCAATGCTCGAAGTGGTTACAGCCACCGTGAGCCAGTAAGTCCCTCTCTTCATCTCAAAAATTGTCCTAGCCGCAACCGCCAATATAGTCGACAAATACTTCAGCGCGTTAAGGCCGTGCATTTTGTCTTTCTCCTCGACCAACCTCCTAATAGACTGAAAGAGAAAAAAACAAACAAAAGTAGTTTTAAACATTTTGAAAATGTTATGAAACCGTAAGAAATGCGGGTTCAATGTAAACTACGGAAACATTTACATGTTTAGCAACAGAAAGAGTGGCGGGTTTAATGTAAAGTATGTTTGTTTTTTCTAAGTACCTGAGCGAAGCGGAACCAGTAAGGAATAATGGCGACGACAAGGTAGAGTTCTTTGTAAATTTCACTATCATAGCATGTGTGTGTTCGTTTCTTAAAATCTCCGCCCCATCCATAGTAGCAAACATAAAACAATAAGCTTCTGAATGTTTGGACCTGTGAAACAAAAACCTAATTAATGATCTGTCAAGAAGAAAACATATAGATTAACCAGATGCTAAACCAAGCAACTTGTACCTGACTTGTCAATTGATCTGCGAGGAAGAAGTCCGGAAGAATAACCTGGCAAAGGAAACCATACTCACGAACTATATGTAACATTTTTTTCAGGTTTTATTTCTTGGATTGAACGTTACCTTGTAGAGAGGACTTAAAAGACAACGAAAGACGCTTCCAACAAAGAAATATCGGCTTGAGCGATATATTATATTGAATGGACAGAACAGCGCCATCATCAAGCACTGCGATCATAAGTAAAAGACGTCTCAGATCTAACAATGTTGATGTATTGTTAAAGATTGATATCAATGGTCTAATTTCAAGAACTTACGACTAGAAGAGCTAAAGGAACGAGCTCGGTGATGACACTGAAACTTTTGGTTCTTGGATCCATTTCCATGTCGAGATTTGAGATGACTCCTCCGAATGTTAAAACTGCTAGACCAGAGCCTACGAGAAGAACTTCTCTATAACCAAGATCATTTCCTTGCTCAAACCCGAAGATAAACGGGTAATTTACTCGGTATCGACTCCAGAAATATATGTCTGCCGCATACATAAACAAATGAACCGCAACAAACCCGAACAAGCTGCGGAAAAAGTGTTAGAAAATCGTAGGATTTATTAAGTTTCTTGAGGTTCTAACTCAAAATTAATTGACAATCGGATTGTTCTATGTACTTTATATTTACTTTTTCTCTATCTCTCTTTCGATGTAGGATTCCTATTCCTCGGTTTCAAAAAGGATGAATGTAACTTTATAACGGACCTGTAAAGAGGGAAAATGTTCTCCATGTACTGATGCCGGCCCTCACTTTTTGTTAAGCCTCTAATATGTACAAGAACCGTTATTGCAATGGCGAGAGCCACAGCGCAACCGGAAAAGAAGCCTATATATGAAAATGAGGTTTTAGTCTATGAGAAAGAGAAAATGTCTTTCTTTTTCAGTTTTATTTATAAAAGAACTTAAAATGATGAATTGAGTACCAAGGAAGTAGGTGATTCTGTGTTTCTCCCTCTTAGTTTTAGGCCTTAAACATTTCATTCCTTCTCGGTGATTTCCATTGGCGAAATGCTTAATAAACGTCGCTTCTACTCTCGACATGAGCCTCGAGACCTGAAAATGTACAAGATAAGTCTGGTTTTCTAACACTAAACTTAAAGAAAAGATGATCTGAAAATATATGTATTAACCTCATCGCAGCTACCCAAATACGAATGATCCACTGTATTTAGATAAGGCTTTGATGCATTCCTCGAAGTAGTCTGCGGAAACAATACACAGATATCACAGTAGGAACAAAAGAACAAATACAGAAAAAATTCGAAGTGAAAAGATTACAAACCTTGTCATACTTCTTTAGTATCTTTGCAAACGCCAATTGATTCAAGAAGCTGCAAAGAGAGATGCTGAGAAACAGAGTTTTTGAGAAACCAGAGGATCTTTATAAAAATATTCTTACCAATAACTCTTTAAAAACCTAAGTTTCTGATAGAACTCAACAAAAGCACGGTTCATAAGTTCCTCAGCTCTCTTAAGCTCGGGTTTGCTGAAGGTTTGCTCACTTGGGAGACCGAGGATCATCAATTTAAGAGTTGACAACGGAGTTTCCGGCTCAATTTTGAGCTTTATATGATCCAACATTTCTACTGGAGCAGGTTTAAATACTTTCTTATCTTCTGTTTGTTCCATTTCTCTGATCACATCCATTGGTGAAGTGGCTACAATATCAGATATATTCACATCAACCTTTATCAGAAGCTTAACGTTTGATTAAACATCACTTAATGCAGAGAGTTAACAACTTTACATTAAGAAAATAAAAACTTTAAACGCGGGAAAATTTACTTCTTGTACATGTCTTAACACATGTAATTTCTAGCACCCTTCAAACTAATTTGATTAACCAACTAAAAACATTTTTTTGTAACCGAGGTAGATCCTAGGCCGAAACTAGACTAATCTCCGACTCGGAAGCCTATAGAAAGCCGGGTATTATTGCAACTTAAGACTTCTATAGTAGCCGAAAGGTATTCCAACAATTTTGTAGATGGTGAGACTCATTCCCAAACCTAGACCCACTAGGAAAATCCTCACCCACTCGAACAAACCACTAGACCACACGCTCTTGGTTCGTTTTAAAAACTTTTCTGATACAAAAAAAAAAAGAAGATAAAACTATAAAAGAATTTGATGAAATGGAGCTAACTAAACCTGGAGTCCTCATTGTTGTATGAGGAGAAGCAGGAGCACTCGCGACGCTATTAAGGTCAGGAGGAAGATGAACATTAGGATTCTCAACTTTAACTCTAAGAGCAATCAAAACATTTAATTGTCTGCTTAGCTCATCAGCTTCCTCCATTACATTTTCAACCTTTTGCTTATAAAATCTCAAAACTTTGTTGAATTCTCCATCGAGTCGCCGAAAAAACTGAACCTCCATCTCCCCTCCTTCCTCTGCCGAGCTAAGAAACGTCGTCGTATAACTTGACGTCTCGTCTTCATTAATCAAAATGACCTGTTCCTCGTCATCGTCAAAGAGATGATAATGATGATGATGATGATGGCGTTTGCTGCTTAAAGGATTATGATGTTTGTGTGATTTTTTCGGAGAACGAGAAGCTCGGTTTGTTAGACCGCTAAATGCGCGGTAAAGAGAGATTCTTCTCGATAATCCTGCTGCGCCTGTTCCGCCTCCTCCGCTGTCTGTTTTGAGCGGTACGGTGTCCCCGTTGGGAGGAGGAGGAGGAGGAGCAGGAGGACGTTGTTGTTTTTGTAGGCGATAACGAAGGATCTGTTTAACTATTGATTTAAGAGAACGATAATCCATATAGGCTTCTTTCCATTCTTGGATCATCTGCGTTTCAAATTCTCTTCCAAACTTCATCTTTTTCTTTGGATCTGAATGTTTTTTTCCCCGGAAAGATTGGAGTTTCCCGGGAAAATCCAGCAAGAACAAGAACAAAGAAAATCCTCTGTTTTTGTTTTTTTTTGATAAAAGAAAAAAATCCTCTGTTTCTCCTTCGTAATCTTTAGTCTTTGAAATTTTGGTTATGGAATTTTGTTTTTTATTTGGGTGTGTAAGAGCTGGATCAAGTTTCTTTTTCTGGTAATCAAAGACTATATATGTGTGTGTATCAAGATTAATTTGGTAGAAAGAAAATTATAACTAGAAACATGAGAAAAACAGAGTTATTTTGTGCATTTTCATTCCCAAATCCGAATACAAATATCATGCAAATAATAGAAAAAAAAAATATAGTATAAACGGGAAAAAATCACTAACATCACATTCGAATCTGTGTCTTTTTGTAACCATCTATAGTACCAAATGGGATTTAGGGAAATACGAAACTTAATGGATTGCAATATAAACTTGTAAATTTATAATTCTAGTGTTGAAAATTCATGATCATATACCATAAACGTTCTTTATTTTCCAACCATGGGTAATATAGTTACAAAATATAAATTGATATGAAAAGAAAATTAAAATTCTCATAATGCGTTAGATATTAAACCCTTACTGAAAATAGCTGCATGCATGCTAAGGACAAAAATGTAAATATCTACATTTCCAAATCCCACATTTCCAAATCCCAAATATTTATCTGCTTTAGAGAAAAAATATCCTAATTGCAAAATTTGTATCATTTCAAACCAAATGATCGTCGAGATAAGAAAAAAATAAACAAACAAAACCAAAACTATGGCGGTCTAATTCATTTGAAAAAAAATATATGATACTCCCTCTGTTTCATTATATAGGATGTTTTTGAATTTTTATTGTTTCATTATATAAGATGTTTTACAAGTTTCAATACAATTTTAAATGTATTTCATATTTTTTATTATATAGATTATATGCAGTCTCTTTTGTAATTGGTTGATTTTTTAAAAGTCTAATATTAAATGATAACTTTAAAAAGAATATTAAATTTCTTACTTTTTCAAAAAAAATAAAAATATATTAAATTTCTTAAACAATGTGTTTTTAGCTAAAACTTCATATAATTTGAAACAGAGTAAGTACATTTTTTTCGAATATATGGTTATTAAATTATTGAATGGTTCTTTGTTTTCATTTTAGGCTAGTGATGGATGGGTCAACCTAATTTTATTTAAAATGGTTATCCCCTTATTATTAAAAGGGAAGTACAAATTGAAAAATGGTCAAATTTAGCCTCAATTTCAATTTCAATTTTGGATTTTGTTCTTTGTTAATCAAAATCGACAAGGGCATTTTGGTCATAAAGTTTCATTAAACTTTAAGAGATCCGCGTGTTAATACTCGGGTGGGTTAGGAGTAATTAACTCTTAATCACATAGTCAAGTTCTTAATCGGGTTTAGCATCCACATAAGTCAATCTAAGCCGTTCAAATTATTTTGTAAATTTAGTTCATTTTTGGTATCTAAATATGAGCATATTCGATCATAATAACTGCAAATTCAATGTAATTATCTCTCATAATAACTACAAATTCGATCATATATTGCCTAATCCCAAAAAAATCGTAATTACTATCTCTCATAAATATAATCCTAACCATAACCAACTCTACAATATTCATCATTTATCTAAATATAGCCAATCATTCAATTCTATTCCAAATTCGAATATATTTTGTTAATAGTATCTTTGATTTTATGCTTTGTCTCCAAGATATTCTCCTAGATTTTAAAATTATTGGAGCCAAAAACCCTAGCATCCTAGAATGCTATAAATATCAACGTCATTCTCATTTCCAATCCATCACTCAAATTCCTCTAACCTTAGCATCCTTCTTATTTAGATATCACAAATGGCTCAAGCAATTGCTTACCTCGATGACATCAAACCATACAAAACCACTTGGAGAGTTCAGGTCCGTGTCCTTCATACCTGGAAGACATTTACCACAAAGTTTGGTGAGACTTTCGACATGGTTCTGTCTGATGTCAAAGTAAGAATTCTTTGACATGTCTATATTAGTTCAATATATTAAAATAAGTTGTCTAATGATATACTAATATATTTCTATTTCTATGGTAGGGCAAGAAGATCCATGCGTCTGTGAAGAGAGAGCATCTCAACCGTTTTGAGAAGCTCATGGTTCCAGGAGAGTGGAAGGCTATTGAAAACTTTGGATTGACTTATTCAACTGGTCAGTTCAAAGCAACTGATCATCGTTACAAAATGGGCTTCATGGCGCAAACAAGAGTTGTGAGGATGGATCCATTGTCTGATTCTTATTACCTGTCATTGACTCCTTTCAATGATGTTTTAACTGCTGGTCTCAACCAGAACTACTTGATTGGTACATTTTCATATTAGCTATATTTTCATTTTTATCTAATCCTTTATGCAATATATATTGACGTTTTGATATTCTCTTTTGGTTCAAGATGTTGTCGGTCAAATCGTGAATGTTGGTGAAATGGAGACTATCGACGTGCAAAATAAACCTACTAAAAAGATTGATTTTGAACTGAGGGATCATACGTAAGTTTCATTCATTAGTTCTGTCGGCATTAAAATTAAATATGTCTTATTTTTGAATCTAATATTGCTATTACAATATTTAGGGATGAAAGGCTACCCTGTACTCTATGGGGTTCATTTGCAGAACAAGTTTTCTCTGCCTGTGAAGCTTCTGCTGGTGAGATGGTCATATGTTTGGTGAGATATGCTAAGATCAAGACTTACAAAGGTATTTTGTTTTGGTATTAATATCATACTTATAGTTTTTTTAAATCTTTTAAAAATTGAGCTGCTGACACTTTCTTTATGTTTTGCTTTCTAGATGTAAGGAGTATCTCCAATGCTTTCAATACATCTCAGATCTTGATCAATCCAGACATCCCTGAGATTGTTGCCTTCAAAGAAAGTTTACCAAAAGATGGGCTTGCTCTTACTCTTCTTGAGTCTAAACCAAAGCAGGAAATGATCGAGCTGACTACAGGGGATTTCTATCTTCAGTTTCCTAAGAAGACCATCAAAGAAGTCGCTGAGATGTTTGATGTAATAGTTCTTTTTTTCTATTACATTCTAATTTGATTGCATAGTTTATTCTAACCAACTTTTAAATGTTCCTATTTTCAGACTGGGAGGGTTAAGGTGCTCTGTACAATATATGATATTGACAGAGATTGGTCGTGGTATTATATTGCCTGTAGGAAATGCAATAAGAAAGTGTCTAAGGTTGTCACAACTTCTCTCAAGCCACAATTCTGGTGTGACTCTTGCCGATCACCTGTGTGCAATGTGGTTGCAAGGTATGGTTCATAATCTACTGATATATTAATGATTTATTTGTTACTGAAATGTCTAATTGTAACGATGAACTCAACAGGTACAAGCTACATGTTAAAGTAATGGATTCAACTGGTGAGATGAAGCTGATGCTTTTTGATAGTATGGCTTCTGAGATTGTTGGCTGTCCAGCAAACAGTCTCCTTGATGGATCGTTCGATGAGTTTGAGGACCCAGAGAACCTACCTGATGCGATCAGACATTTGACTGGTAAGACATACCAGTATCTGGTCTGTGTGGAGAATGAAAATGTGTGGAATGGACTGGATACTTATAAGGTATCCAGAGTTCTTGCTAATGATTGTGTTGGAGAGGAAGATCTACCAGATGATTCAATTGATCAGGTATGGAATATTATAAATTTTGTCTGAGGTCCTACCCCCTATGATTTGAGAAGAATTCGATATATCAATAATCCTAATCTTATTATGTTTTAGACTCAGGGGAGCCTGCTGCTTACCTACTCTGGAGAGCCTTCAGAGACTACTACTCCATCTTCTAAGAGGAGTAGTGACAGTTCTCTGTCACCAGCTGATAATTCCTCTACAACTAAGAAACTTTGTCTTGAGTCAATCAACGTTGTGAAGATAAAGCAAGAGAAGGGTGTGAAGACTAATGAAGATAAAGTCGATGGAGTCAAGCTCGAGTGTGTTGCTCTGAAGCAGCATGAAGAGAACACTGATGAAGACAAAGTCAATTTGGACAAGCTCAAGGGTTCTGATGTTAAGCAGAAGAACAAGAATATGAAGTAGTTGACATCCAACAATGTTTTTTCTTTTTAGATTTGTGTTTTCAATAAATGGTTTATGTTAGCAGTTTACACATTTGCTTCTGTTTTCTAAAATTTGGAATGTTATTTGGTTTTATTGATTTTTCTATTGGTTTTTATTACAGTTAATATCTGTTGTTTAATGTTTCTTTAAATGTTTCTTTAATCACTGGAAAACATACATCAGTGTTCTTATTATGTTGGTTTGATATTTCTCTAAAAACTTTTTCTTAATTGTATAAGTTTTTTCATTTGTTTTTTTCCCTATTGGTTCTTTAAGTTTTTAAGTTGAATTCTTCATCTTAATTCGATATATGATGTATAAGATATGTTCCAAGAAGCTAAACATTCACGTATAGTAAAAAAAGACTTACTTTTATGGTATTCTTCAGCATGTATTTTCCAACTGCACCATAAGGTTAATGCACCTAATCCTGTCAAAATGAATCAAATATGTAATTTTTACGGTTTATTGGACCAGGAGTAAGATACAAATATTCTCCTCTTACCAAATACACAAAGAGTAAATATATTAATATTTCAGAAAAATAATAACAAATATACGGTTTAAAGAATTAAAATCTTACCGGTGAGAGAAGTATGGAAACTCTAAATCTATCAAATCATTGTTATTATTACGTTTCCATTTTCAATGCTAATGTCAGTCCATATGTAATCATCACTTATAGATAATATTGAACTTTTATTGTTTTTTTAGGCTTAAACGTTTCATATAACTGCTAAGGAACTTCTCTTCATAAATATATAACAAGATCTCCACAGAATTAGTCATAGGGAAACCCTAAATCTAAAAACATTTTCCGCAATTCTAAAAGTTGCTGTAACGTATGGAACCTCATCATTATCTTTCTGATTTGAATGTTCATTCAACTAGATGGTTGGTGCATGTGAAGATCTTAAGTTTATGGAAAGAACCTACTTCTTCTTGGAGGACAGAGATCAAAATGATATTGGCTGACGAGAAGGTATAAAATTCTATGACTTATACGTTTCTTGCTCTTTTTTATAGAATGTTTCTTTGTTTTGCTAAAACTCATGCCAAAATTTTTGATTTCAAAAGGGAAACAGGATCGATGCAACCATTCCAAATCGCCATTACCACTGGAATTTCCTGGCTGTATTGAAACCAGGGTTATGGTATCGCATGTCTGACTTTGAGGTTGTGCGCCCTGATGAGAAGAAAACCAAATATTCTTGCTTCCCAGTCGAAATCAAATGCATCGCAGACACTACCATGTGGCCTATTACTGTAAAATGTCCTTACAGTTTTTTTGATTTTGTTTTCCCACAAACTGTTGAATTTGCACAGGAAGAGGAAAAAGAGTTTGTGACTGGTAAGAGATTTTTTAATGTTAGACAGTTTTAGATTATAAAAACCTTACTGAACTCTTTTTTATCTTAATATCATGTCCTTAGATGCTATTGGTGTTGTCAAGGCTGTGACTACCATCAAACGGTTTCCTTATGTCTGTCAGAATGGAGGGACAGATTATGAGTCAAGATATGTGGCTTTCAAGTTAGTGGACTATGAGTAAGTTTGACTTCAATTAAGTTTGTAAAATCCATTGTTGTTATTTTCATATCATTTGAAATTCTTTTTTTACATAAAAGTTTTGTTCAAACATACTATAGGGGTTTGGAGATCAAGTGCTGTGCTGTTGGTAGGTGCTGTGAGTTGTTTGTAAACAAATATGCTCAACAGATTAGTAAGATTACTTACAACTACCAACCTATAGTCGCTGTTCTCCGAGGTTGGAGAATCACAGAGGTTTTTGGTAAGTTTTTCTATACAACTTTCATGAGGATAATTTGTTTTGTCTATAGTTCAAGGGTTATGATATTAAGCAGAAGAACAAGAATATGAAGTAGTTGACATCCAACAATGTTTTGTCTTTTTGGAGTTGTGTTTTTAATAAGTGGTTTAAGGCAACAGTTTCAACATTTGCTTCTGTTTTTTTAAATCCGGGAAATTTGTTTTGTTCTATTGGTTTTGTTTTGGTTTTCCTTACAGTTCATATCTATTGTTTGTGTTTGTGTTTGTGTTTTTATATAAAGGTATCAAGTTAGCGGTTTTATTCAGTCTAAAAGAGTATTGCTCAGTCTAAACAGAGTACTTCTGTCTATATTTGTTATTAACTATACTGCACTTTCATCCATGAATATAGGTTCAAATGTTTTAATGAGTGAACATGGTTGTTCCCAGATCTACCTAAACCCAAGGTTTCCGGATGTAGATGTCCCAAGATACATGTAAGATTCAATTCTAGCTTATGATTCAAAAAACTACCTTCTTTTGTTGTGTTTCTACACTCACTCTTTGTGGAATTTACACAGTCATGATTTCATGGAGATGCAAAGAGCTGACGATGACAATGTCATGATGGAGGTGGTTGCAGAGAACCAGTAGATGTTCATTGCTGTTTGGTGGAGGACCTATGTTTAATTATGTTCTGTTTTATGTTTTCGTATTTCAGTTTCAGTATTGAACTCTTTTGTTTTTGTTTATGCAAACATTTGGTAACTAAGCTAGGACCCGGGTTCATATGTAATAAGTCAAACTTTGATTTATTACGTATACTTCTATCTATATCATGATAGATTCAAGCTATTTTCTAAAACTTTTTGTTTTACTATTCTAGAAAAAAATACATTTTTACGAAGCTTTATTTATCATTAACCATTATATGGTAACTTACTACAACTACTACATACAATTAAAAGTTTATCAAATTGAGAATAACTAACCTTTCCGTATGATAAGTTATCTGTTCCTTGCGTAATGGGACTTACTCATCTTATTGATCATAACCTGTTAATAGGAAATAAAATATGAAGATTTCTTTAACTAATTAATTATAGATTCCTTTTTTAAAGGTATATAGCAACGAGATAATATTCTTTTTTGGCATTAAAATATATCAAGAATATCTAATTGATTCTTGACAAAACAGACTTTATTGTTAGCAAGATATCAGACCCTACATGTTTAATCGTCTAATCCTTGAAACAATATTGATTATTTGATTACAGAAACGTTTTCTAAATGAAGAAAAGAAATTCATTGGTTGATAAAGGTTTAACTGACGTAACTCCATCTTCTAAGAGGAAGTGTTCTACACCTAAATCCAGAGTTATAAGTAATTTGCAACAACCTAATTCATCTGAAAAGCAGACATCAGTTCCTGTGAAGTCAATATTTGGTAGGGTATTTACAGACATAACAAATTTGACTCCTGTGGTGTTAGAAGAGTCTCTTTGTCCTAGAGGGAAAAATTTATCAGTAACTGATACAGGTAAATCATTATATTGATCATTCTGCTAATTTTATGATGTTTACAGTTTTGCTTTATGTTTTTCTAAATGTACAATTTAGAACTTTATAATTGTTTTTTAGGTTCACTAGATGAGAACTCATATCTAACACCTGTTTGTGTTAGACAATCATTGTCTTCTCAAGAACCATACTCTTTATGCTCGGTTCCAATTACTGCATCCATTCACTCCTCTCAATGCCAGGGATATATAAATTCAACTGGTATATTGATAGTACATTTTAACATATTCGTGTTTTTTTTTTTTTTATATAAATCTGACTTATGTATTAAATGTATCCTATAATATACTGCAGAACTTAGTGAATGTTTGATAAATGATGGAGCAAATTTAACAGATATACCAATTAAACAGTCAACCTCCTCACTGGCCAGCAAGGATTTCCTAAGTTCTATCAGATCCGAAGCAATCAAATGTGATCAGTTTTTATCAACATAGCTTCATTTTTTTCAGCTTTCGTTAGATAGTCTTTTTTATCGTACTCATATAATTATTCATACACAATTTTCAGCAACATTGGCTGATGAAAATGTTCAAAACCTTTCATCAGTCAGAATAAGTCAATCTTATGCTCAACTTGGAGCAGATACCTTTTTATCCGACATAAGAAGAGAAGCTACAAAAAGTATGTTTTTAGTAAAGTTTGGTTTTTGATATTGTATTTTATTATTCAGCTTATTTCACATAATATATATGTCCTAAATCTATTTGCTTTTTGGTTAGACACCATCATTCAGTCTAATTCAGGAACCCAGACCTTAAAGTCAGCTAAGAAGAGAGCACCTAATAGGGTGTTAGGAGACATATCAAACAAACCTGATAGAAGAAGACGGCATGAGCCACTTGGGAGCAGTGTATTATATTCTGCACAAAACAAAGAAAATTATACACCAAACTGTGAGTATATATTTGATTTCATTTGCAAATATTAATATCAATAACAAAACCTTTATATGACATTAGACATAAATTTACCATTTTATGCAATTTGTACAGTTGAATATTCAGAACAGCAACCAAAACAAAGAAAATCTAAGAAGACTCCAAATTTGGAAGATTGTCGTGTAAATTTATTTGACTCCACACCTTTTGAAGGTAGTAATCATCTTCTATATAGTTTATATTTGGCTTTGGATTTTTAATGTATACTAATAAAAGTTTGTTGTCAAACAGAAGAAGAAATTTCTGATCTAGAACAGGAATATGATGTGAGTAGTCAAGAAGATATGGGTTCTGATAGCAGTTCTGGATATGAAACAGAATTATCAGTTGAAACAGATGAAGTAATACATGTTCAGAATAAGAGGGGAACATGTAGTAAAGGGAGAAAAGGAATTAGTCTTAAACGAAGAAAATATACTAAAGGAGCATCTAACCACATAAAAAGAAAAACAGGTTACTATCAACCAAACTCATATGTCCATAATTTCAGTGTTTACATATAAAAAAATTATTTATTTGTCTTTATTTTATTTCTTTTTCAGAAGCCCTCATTGACATTCCTTATTTAGATCACGGTGATCCAAAATGGAAATGTCAATACTGTGGTGCTATGATGTGGTATGATGAGCGTGTTAACAAAAGAAGAAAAAGCAAGAAACCAAAATTCTCTCTTTGCTGTCTTCAGGGAGCAGTTAAATTGCCATTTCTTAAAGAAGCACCTGAGTTAATTAGAGAATTGCTGAGTAAGGATGATGCACTAAGCAGGCATTTCCGTGAGAATATCAGAGCTTACAACATGTTATTCAGTATGACTTCTCTTGGCGGTAAAGTTGATAGATCTAATCCACAGGGAAAAGGTCCTAACCAGTTCCAACTACATGGAGCCAATTATCATTTGATTGGTAGTATGATTCCTGGTGAAGGAGATTATGCTAAATTCTCACAGCTTTATATTGTTGATACTGAGAATGAAGTTGATAACAGATCTACTGTCATGAGGTACCATATATATTTACTATTATTTATTACTAATTTTTAGTTGTGTATTATATTACATTTTATGGTATTTTCACTAATTTAGCATCCATTCACTTTCTGTGAGTGTAGCAAGGGCAAAAATCCAAAGAAAACAACAGTCAAGAATCAAGTCAGAAAGGACCTCATTGCAAAGCTCATCAAATTGTTGGATGATTGCAATCCCTACGTTGAAAATTTCAGGATGGCAAAAGATAAGTTGGATAGTACTGATGGTGAACCGTTCTACATGAAGATTGTTAGTGATAGGGTAGGAAAAGATGGAAGAACTTATTCCAACCCTACAGCGTCTGAAGTTGCAGCTTTGATTCCCGGAGATTTTCGTCCTGAAATGCCTACACGTGATATTATTGTTCAAAATAAGAAAACAGGACAGCTTTCAAGAATAAGCGAAGTTCATCCTTCTTATGTCCCAATGCAATATCCTCTCATATTTATTTATGGTGAAGATGGATTTAGACCAGGAATAGAAAAGGGATATACAGGCAAGACAGAAAAACAAGCAAACAAGTGTATAAGTATGAGGCAGTGGTATGCTTTCAGAATACAAGAGAGATTTGATGAAGCACAGACACTACTACGTTCAAAGCGTTTGTTCCAACAGTTCTTGGTAGATGGATACACAACACTGGAATCCAACAGGCTGTCCTATATTAAGTTTAACCAGTCTAATCTGAGATGTGAGAATTATTCTACTCTTAAGGCTGCCTCAGAAGCTGGAAACACCAACATGGGTGAACAAGGTAAATCAATACGTATTCCATCTTCTTTTACTGGTGGACCTCGCTATATGTTGAACAGTTATTATGATGCTATGGCTACGTGTAAAATGTATGGTTTCCCAGACCTGTTTATAACATTTACATGTAACCCCAAGTGGCCAGAAATAACTAGATATTGTAAAGAGCGTAAACTTAATGCGGATGATAGACCAGATGTTGTGTGTCGGATATTCAAGATGAAGCTTGACTCTCTTATGAAAGATTTAACAGAAGACCATCTTCTAGGAAAAACTGTCTCTGGTAATGAATTGTTTTGTTTTTACAGATATGTTTTATGTTTGTTTATTTTATTGCCTGTTACTGTACGAATATGAGTTTAAAATGGTTATTGCTATTTGCAGCTATGTACACAGTGGAGTTTCAGAAAAGAGGACTACCACATGCTCATATACTCTTATTCATGGATAAAAGTTGCAAATTTCCAACATCTGATGATATTGACAATATCATCTCTGCTGAGATTCCAGATAAAGCTAAGGATCCTAAGTTATATGAGGTTGTAAAGGAGTGTATGATACATGGTCCATGTGGTGCGGCCAACAAAGATTCACCATGCATGGTTGATGGCAAGTGTTCTAAGTTTTTTCCTAAGAAATTGGTTGAGCAAACAACAGTTGGTAAAGACGGATACCCAATATATAGAAGGCGGGAATCTCAGCACTTTGTTGAAAAAGGTGGTATTAAGTGTGACAACAGTTATGTTGTTCCGTATAATCGCCTTTTATCATTGCGTTATAGAGCTCACATCAACGTTGAGTGGTGTAACCAATCCGGTTCTATCAAATACTTATTTAAGTATATTAACAAAGGACAAGATCGTGTAGCTATCGTTGTTGAACCTAATGACAAGAATACTGATACGGAGACTGGATCAGCAACTGGCAGTAAAGAAAAAAGTAAAGATGAAATCAAAGATTACTTCGATTGCAGGTATGATATAATATTCCTTAGTGAATATATCTACTATATCAGTTTTATATTTTCAGGTTGCAATAATTTACATTTTTTCCCTTAATAAATAGGTATGTTTCAGCTTCTGAAGCTGTTTGGAGGATATTCAAATTTCCCATCCAGTTTAGGACTACACCTGTGATGAAGCTTTCTTACCATCTTCCTGGAAAGCAACCATTATTTTTCGATGGCACCCAGAATATTGATGAACTATTGGATAGAAAAGCAAACGAAGATTCTATGTTTATGGCTTATCTTAATCTGAATAAGGAGAATGAGTTTGCTAGACAGTTCACTTACGCAGAGATTCCTCAATATTTCACTTGGGATGGACAGAATAAGCAGTGGAAGCTTAGGGAAAGAGGTTTCTGTATAGGGAGAATAAACTATGCCTCCATTAAAATGGAACCAGAATATTACATGAGGATCCTTCTTGGGATAGTAACTGGTCCAAAGAGTGATGAAGATATCAGAACATACAAAGATGTTGTGTATGAGACATACAAGGAGGCATGTTTGGCACGTGGTATTCTAACAGACGATCAAGCTTATATTGATAGTATAGTGGAAGCAAGCTTATTTTTCTTTGGAGATCATCTTCGTAATTTCTTTTCTATGATGCTTCTGGATAAATGTCTTGCAAGACCGGAGTATGTGTGGGAAATGTGTTGTGGAATTTTAACTGAAGACATCGAAACAAAGAAAAGAAATCAGTACAACAATCCAGGTTTGTTGAGATACAATTTTTTTCCGTTGGTTTGCTTGCTTTCCGTTTCTGTTATAATGAAATAGTGTTTTTCTTTTTTACTCCAGATTTAGTATTAACTGATGCTGAGAAAAGAAATTATGCTCTTCAAGAGATAGAAGATTTGCTGTTGTGTAATGGGAGTACTCTGACAGACTTCAAAGACATGCCTAAACCTACTCAAGAAGGTATAGATCATTCAAACCGTTTCATTACAGAAGAGAAAAATTATAACCGTGATAAGTTGCGAGAAGACCATGATGAGTGGGTTAATAAGATGACTTCTGAGCAAAAAGGCATTTATGATGAGATCATTGGTGCTGTTTTAGAAAACAGTGGAGGTGTCTTCTTTGTTTATGGATTTGGGGGAACCGGTAAAACTTTTATGTGGAAAACTCTATCTGCCGCAGTTCGAATGAGGGGTTTGATTTCTGTCAATGTTGCGTCTAGCGGGATTGCTTCTTTGTTGTTAGAAGGTGGTAGAACTGCACATTCTAGGTTTGGCATCCCTATTCATCCTGATGATTTCACAACATGTCATATCGTGCCTAACTCAGACCTTGCTAATATGCTTAAGGAAGCATCTCTTATCATATGGGATGAAGCTCCTATGATGAGTCGTTATTGTTTTGAGTCATTGGATAGAAGTCTAAATGATGTTATTGGAAATGTCGATGGAAAGCCATTTGGTGGTAAAGTTGTTGTTTTCGGAGGTGATTTCAGACAAGTACTCCCTGTAATACATGGTGCTGGTAGGGCAGAGATTGTTTTAGCTGCATTAAATTCATCTTATCTCTGGGAACACTGCAAGGTCCTCACTTTGACAAAGAACATGCGTCTTATGGCTAATGATTTGGATAAAGATGAGGCAGAGAAAATTAAAGAGTTTTCTGATTGGCTCTTGGCCGTTGGTGATGGTAGAGTTTCAGAGCCTAATGATGGTGAAGTTCTCATAGATATTCCAGAAGATTTACTGATTAAAGATGTAAATGATCCTATTGAAGCTATTATCAAAGCAGTTTACGGAGAATTGGATTTGTTGCAGCCTAATAATGATCCTAAATTCTTTCAAGAGAGAGCTATATTGTGTCCAAGAAATAGTGATGTCAACACCATCAACGACATCATGCTTGAGAAACTTAATGGTAAGAATTACGTTTTAATACTATAATCTTTAACTGTATATGTATAAGAAACTTATCTAACAAATTTTCCCTAAACAGGTGAAGCAATGACTTATTTAAGTGCAGACGATATTGATCCTCAGGATGGTGCTTCATTGAACAATCCTGTCTTCACACCTGATTTCCTCAATAGTATCAAGCTTTCTGGTTTGCCAAATCACAGTCTCAGTCTCAAGATTGGTGCACCGGTTATGTTACTGAGGAATATTGATCCAAAAAATGGTCTATGTAATGGTACTAGATTGCAGATAACGCAGATGGGTAATCATATACTTGAAGCCAAAGTGATTACTGGAGATAGAATCGGAGACAAAGTGATAATCCCTAAATCTCAGATATCACCTTCAGATACCAAATTGCCTTTTCGCATGAGGAGAAGATAGTTTCCAATATCTGTGGCTTTTGCAATGACAATAAACAAAAGCCAGGGACAATCACTTAAAGAGGTAGGGATTTATCTTCCTAGACCAGTATTTTCTCATGGCCAGCTGTATGTTGCCTTATCAAGAGTCACTTCCAAAAAAGGTTTGAAAGTTCTTATTGTGGATAAAGAAGGAAAAACTCAGAGTCAAACAATGAATGTCGTCTTCAAAGAGATCTTTCAGAACCTAAGGAATTAGGATAGTTTTAGTTTTTTTGCTTCTGTTATTTAACTTTGTAGATGTTTTGTATTGTTTTTTAGAACAGCAAGTTCCTTTCCATAGTCATTTTAATCCAAACATAATCAGACTCTCTGCAACTACAGTAGTGTAAGTTTAAGAGTTCATTTCTAGACAACAAAATCAAGAAACCTTAGTTCAATTATAACTCCGATTGAGACAAACAACAACTTCAATTTGTGTCTACAACTGAAAAAACAGATCCAAAACTAACCTTATAGAAATGACAATTGCTTTAAGTGTTGTCGATTTGCAAAATTTGATCTGCAAATGGTTTCATTCATCCTCTGTTCTTCACTGATCCCCTCTCCCAGATTTCTAACAGAAACAAATTCATCATCTCAAGTGCTTTATCCGAATCCTATATGAAAAAGGTAATTGATCACAGAATCTAAATTATCTTGAAACAATTCAATTGAATTAGAATGAAGCTTACATCATAAGAAGAATTGGCGCAGAGATGTGAGCTTATGATCTGATTATCAGCTTCTTCGGTATCATCGGTAAAGCTTAAGCGTGTCAATGGGTGTTAACTCTCGGTGGAGAACGAGAATCATCGTTCTCATATGTTTTTTTTTTTTTTTTTTTTTTGTTTTTTTTAATTTATTTAAATACACAACTTATGTGTCTTTAATTTTTAAAAAAACATAATTTTAATTTTATTTGTTTACTTTATCTTCAATTTTTTAAAAATTTTTAATAAATGTTAGAATCTTTGTTATGCTAAAAACAAATTCTCTTCAAAACTATATAGTAAAAGAACACTTATAATCACAAAAACAATTACACCACTTTTACTATTTCACATTTTAATATCTACTTTTACTTATATTAACATTACAAACCCATTTTATAATTAATACACCTATTTAAATATATTAAATCACATTCTTCTAAGTATTACATAACAACCAACCAATTAAAATACCACTTATTAGTTAAAAATGATTTAATTTAAAAACCAAGTTTATACCAGTTGAACATAAAACATAATCAACTACTTAATAAGAAAACCGCACAAAATCTACGCCCGCGGGATACCGCGGGTTAAATCCTAGTCATATCTAAATTCACAAAACATATTTAAATATTTGCATTACTTGTCTCAAATATACACAAAATCCGTGGACGAGGTTTTTCTTCTCTCCCTATTTGGGCATCTAAGTTTTTTTCATTTGTATACAACTTATAAAATCTATGTAACATAGATCTGCTAACAACTTTTGGTAAGAAAATCAAACTTAAACTCATCAGTTCCTTGTTACACGGAAGAGTGTAAAAACAAAAACAAGACTTGATAGTATTTTATTTTGTCTTTTTCTTTGAACAAATCTCAACTTTTCATTGTTGTTTGTTGTTGAAACTAGAAGATGGATTTGCTACCATCAAAATATAAGATTCACAAGACAAAGTTAAGATGGATCTTAACAACAATGACGATGATGATGATTAGAAGAGGAGAATCAATGAGATTAGATATGGAATCAGGTACCTCAAAATGTATCTCCGATGACATCAAAACAAATTACATGACCGTTGGGACTTATTCCATCGTCAATCCTAACGAAGGCCACCATCTTCCGCCTTCTCACAAACTCTTCGTCACTGTAAGTATTCACTATGAATCTATGAATCGTTTAATGGAGAATCAAATCTTATGTATATCTCTTTATAGGTGTCATCTCCTAAAGGGAAAAGCCATCATCATGCAGAGAATGTAGAGTCCGGGAAATTCGTGTTCACGGCAGATGAAACCGGCGATTACATGACGTGTTTTGTGGCTCCAGGTTATAGACCTACGGCGAGATTCGCGGTTGATTTCGAATGGAAAAGCGGTGTAGAGGCTAAAGATTGGACCACTATCGCCAAGAGAGGCCAAATAACCGTAAAAACTACATGTTACCTAACTATAGTTATTCTTTTGCATATATTAACACATATATCTCCATATGTATAACTTAGTTCTAATTTTCAATGTGATATGTTTATTCTCAGATGCTGGAGGTGGAGGTGAGGAAATTACTCGACGTGACCGAAACTATACATGACGAAATGTTTCAGCTCAGGGAGAGGTACAATTTAATTAAATTTAGTAACAGAAAATTTATTATAAATTTGACAATTTATCAGAATCGTATTTTTTGAACAAGAAGTTATATTTTCGTTATAGTATGGATGCTTTATACTAAAGTGAGAGCCTGTAACAAAAAAAATAATCTAATTAAACCTGTGTTCTATACTTCTTATTTGATTAGTTCGGTTGTTCAATTGTTGGAAAAAGTATGTTGAAATTTTTTTAACACTTTTTAGGGTTTCATATTTTAAAACATAATTTCATTATTTTCTATTTCTATCATTCAAAATAGTAATCAAATTTTTTACATTTTTCAAATCATTAGAAATAATTTTGTCATAATACTAGTTTACTACGAATTTGTTAAACATATAACTGCAAATAATTTAACACCGTTAATTTACTTAAACTAGTTTTTTATAGCGGTTTATGATTTGAAAATTTGTTATCCGATTACTTGACTATTCTGTTATTTCAAATAATTATCTAACATACTATTGAAACCGTTACAAACTCAACTATGAGCTTTCACTTTGATTGATGTAGGCAATGAGATTGTTTACAAATTCCATTTACCTGATGTAGTTAGCAACAAAAGAAAAAGCAATTCATGTTTATAACGGGTAATGTGAAATTTGTGACAGGGAACGGGAAATGCAAGAGTTAAACCGATCAACGAATTCAAGAATGGCAGCTCTCAGCTTATTGTCGTTTGTGGTAACAATGTCGGTCGCGGGTTTACAACTATGGCACCTCAAGTCATTCTTGGAGAGGAAGAAGCTCCTCTGATCATACTTGTTGCTTCGATTGCGTTCAATAGATTTTGGTGTTTTCGGTTTAGCTTCGTTTACTTACTTAACCAATCAATAGTCTTGATTTTTGAATTTTGAGAAATTAAAATTGCAAATTTGCTTAGACCAAAGTCCAGATCATATATTTGCACTGATTTGTTCTCTGTATTTTGGTTTGGATCTGTTTTGTAGTGTAGTATTAAGAAATTGGCTCTTTAGTCATCTTAGACACCAAAAGAGAGCCCTAGTTCTCACACGCTCGGAACACTATAGAGAACTTTATGTATCTCTCAAGAATGTTATGGAAGGCTTATGCCTCGCGGGTCCGCCCGTTTAGGCTCTGGAAACTCGAATATCAGTTTCATGTCATTCTGTTAGCAATTTTAAAAATCATCGACAGAAATGAGCTGGTTCCATAGATAACTCAACCCGCAAGTTCAGACGGCTGAGAGTAAAACCTGCCAAACCAGACGGCTGGGTAAAACCCGCCAAACCCGTTATTTTGCAGGTTAAAGGATCCTCTAGTAGATCATTTACGGGTCAGAAAGTAGTAGGCGGATTCGTTAAACCAAACGACATCACTAGAAAACACACTACAACTATTTCATAATAACTTATGAAGGTCTCATTTTGAAGTTAGCAAAAACACGAAGCAAAAAACAAAACAACAATTGACATAAACGTAGAGAGAAGTGTGTTTTTTTTTTGGTCGACTAGAGAGAAGTGTGTTGGTGGAGTTACTTATTTAGTCATAAGAATGCAATCCCAAATCATAAAGCTTTTAGTCATGTCCCTTGTGGTGCTTATCCTTCTTCTTCTTCTTCTCATCATCATCATCATGATGATCCTTCTTCTTCTTCTTCTTCTCATCATAATCATAGTGCTTCTTCTTCTTATCACCATCATCATCATGATAGTCTTTCTTCTTCTTCTTCTCATCATCATAATCATAGTGCTTCTTCTTCTTATCACCATCATCATCATGATAGTCCTTCTTCTTCTTCTTCTCATCATCATGATACTCTTTCTTCTTCTTCTTCTCATCATCATCATCATACTCATTCTTTTTCTTCTTCTTCTCATCATAATCATCATCATGATGATCCTTGTACTCATCTTTCTTCTTCTTCTTCTTGAACTCATCTTCTTCAGAGTTATTACCATCTTTCTTCTTATCCTTCTTCTTCTCCTTCTTCTTACTCTTCTCATCTTCATCATCATATTCCTTACCACTCTACAACATTTCAATAACCATTTCTTTAACATCAATGAATCTAACAAAAGTAATCTCTAACCGATTCAAACCTCCATTATCGAACATGGTAGTTGCTTCAACAAAATCTAATTTTCAATTTCAAATTTCTCAAACTTACTTGTTTTTTGTGACCATCGTTATCATCATCCTTATGACCGCCATGGCTAGGTTTCAAGTAATCGCTCTCAATTCTCCCACCATAGCCAGATCCGTGCTCCGATTCAGGTTTCCAGCCATACTCAACCTCCGTTCTTCCGCCATATCCAGAATTAGGTTTCCGGCCAAAATCAGATCCACCGGATCCAGATCCAATGGGTCCGGGTCGTGCATAGCTACTGTACTCGGTTTTTAGAGCTTGGTCGTCATAAGCAGAAGACTCGTGGTTTGAGGAAAAATTAGGTCGCTGATACTCAAAGGCGTCGCCGGAGCGAGACGAGAGAGGGTAACAAGTCTCGTCGGACGGTGGAATTGAGCGGCCGTATGTTACGGTGATGTCATAGCCTCCACTATACGGTAACGGATCGTATTCGGTGAAATCGTCGACGTCATTGTCGTCGTTGGTGTAATACGGCATCGTTTTCGCAGAATTCGTCTTCTTCTCTCTGATTCTTTTTGGGATCTCTGAAAAAATGAAGATGCTGAGTTTTGTTTTCCTCTGTTTACATGGCGACTACTACGTAGGAAAAGTCAATGGGTTCCACGTGGCTTTATCTGTATTGTCTAATAAGTTAAAGTAATGTTTATTATTTTAATCCAAAATTAAATGATGTGGCAGGACTTGTCCAACCTTAAAACTTCAAAGTATCACCAATCATCATTTCTTTTCGAAAATTCAAGTTTGAATTTGAATATTGTTGAGTTAGTAACATTTTTGAGTGATGTTCTTTGTAAATTTGTTGGATCAAAACTTAACTTATATAATTTTTCATGAATGCAGACAATAATTTTATTTAGGAAAAATGATTGTCAGCGGTTCAAAATATAACCTAACACATAGACCCTATTTTTTGAGTACCGTTGCGACAAATAGTAGCGACTCAAAATTGGAAAAGATATAAAGAAAAGAGATAAAAGTGAGATATGCGAGAGAATCGTTGCGATAAAACGAAGAGTGAAAGGAAACTAGAGTTGTTGGTGATTTTGAAGATAGTCACTGGAAATTTCGGCATCTCCGAAATCACCTACTAGAATAGCTGCGACATAGATGAAGGAGATGAAAAAGGGGAGAACTTGGGAGGCGAAAGAAAATTGAGGGTTATTTTTTTGTTGCTCTTAGCAGTCGTTGCATTTATTCGCTCAAGAGTGTCATAATCACATCTAAAGTCTAAACTAAGGCCATGACTGTGAATAAAGATAGTAAAACTACAAAAAAAAAAACTAGGGTATTATGAAGATATATTCAGAGGACTTAAAAATTAACTGACACAAAAAACACTATATGGAAAACACTATATATGTATAATTGACGATTACGCCCCCTATATATTTATCCAAGAGTGATTTTAGGATATATATAGCTGCATTGTTTGAGATAGCATGTTTAAGATCTTTTTGATTGATTTTCTTTAAAAAAACCAATATAATTTAAATTTAAATTAAATGATGTCTTTGAAATTCCAATCGTCATCTTCTTTGGCGGCTATATCAAAAGTTGGAATTATTTTTGTTTGGAGAATTAGAGAAACTGAAACCATTAATGTGAGAAAATTTCCTTTCTTTGGTGGAGGTCCTTGTGGTTGTTATCTTGCTCTATTGCGTGGTCTCGTTCATGCGAGCAACGTTCTTTGAGATGGGTAGGTCTTGCTCCTTGTCTTGGCATTTTCGAATCTGGTGAGATCGGATTGCTTTTATGATTTTTATCTAGGCGCTCCTTGACGCACCATCGTCTTTGCCGCATCCGGAAGTGCTTTATGAGGTTCAGTTTTGGCCTTTACTTGCCCAGTTATGAAGTCTTGGTTACTGGGTTTCGAGAGATCAGCTCTCATCGTGATAGGAGGAGGCAGAAGTTATCGATGGGTTGGCCGTGGGCAGCATTGGTTTTTCTCATTCGCAGGTTCCTCATTAGAAAAAGTGGTTTTTTGTGCTTGGGTTGAGTGTTTTTGTTCGGGTTTAAGTTTGTTTGCCTCTTTTCTTAGGTTTTGGTTTCGATTCCTTTCGATTTCGGTTTAAAAATTTCAGTCTTGTATTGTGTTCATGTTTCTCTTGTTTAGGGCTTAGACTCCGGAGAATTATCGTTTTCTTCCGGCTTAGTTTCTGGGGACTTTTCTGTTGTCCGCTGGCTTAGTTTCCCTTGTTTGGGCGTTGTATTTTAATTTGGTTCTTCAACAAGTTTCAATAATAAAATTTCAGATGACAAAAAAAACCATTAATGTTATGTTTTAGTAATAGATTTAGCGGACAACGGTTTAATAACCATGTTAATAGAATTTATACACGCTAACATTGAGACCTTTAATGTTATGTTTTCGTTATCATATCTCTGTTCATTATTATCATTATTAGCATAGTATTATATCACCATTGAGTCATGCTATATTCGCATATCCACGTTTAATTTATCCCATCATTTGTCCTGATACTAAGATAAATGCAGAAAAATATTTATCTTGGTCTGACGATAAAGAAGATGTGAGGGTTGATAACATGGTAAGTTAACGGGAAAAGAATTTCTATTCATGAGTGAGATGTTATCTTGGGAACACATCCAATCTAAGTTGGAAGTTACTCTGATTATAGTCTATTTATCACTTTATGTCAACGGTTTATCATCATGGTAACATTTTTTTACCTTATTATGTGTATAGATTTTCAATTTTTTCGTCTCCCATGTATTTATTTTTAACTCACCCAAAAAACTAAGTAGCTAAAAAAAAGGAAAAAGCATAAACACTATGTCTTCATATGTATAGTGTCCACCGTAAAAGAATAAAAAACAATTAAATAAATCAAATGTGGGCAAAAGTCATAATAAATGTATTTTAGCTAAATTTATTGCGCTAACATATAGTATTAACAGTCACATCCTAAATTAATATTGTATTAATACGAAAATGAAAAAGGAAATATGCATGATGACATGTACATATAAACAAGGGAGACTCACAAAAATGCCCTTTTTACAATACCTCTTTTCAAAAATGCCCCTTTTGGCTGTCTATTTTTAAAAATACCCCTTTTTATGTACAAAATGACTAAATTACCCTTCTTTTAATAAAAGATATCACAAATATATAAGAAAAATATGAGAATGTGCACACATCAAAATTACAAATTTGATTTTGTAAAAACTTGTAAAACCTTTAAAATAACTTAAAAAATTTTCCCGTAAAAATTTTTCCCGCCAAAAATTTTTTTTGCGGGAAAAGTGATTCCGCAATTTTTTTGGCGGGAAAATTTTTGGCGGTAAAAATTTACAAGGTATTTTAAAGGTTTTTACAGTGTATTTATAAGGTTTTACAATGTATTTTAAAAGGTTTTACAACGTATTTATAAGGTATTTATAAGATATTATAAGATTTTATAAGCTATTTTATAAGGTTTTACAAGTTATAAGGTTTTACAAGTTTTTTATAAAGTTTTACAAGTTATAAATACCTTATAAAACCTTATAAGTACCTTGTAAAACCTTTTAAAATACATTGTAAAACCTTACAAAACATTTGTAAATACTTTGTAAAACCTTTAAAATACCTTGTAAATTTTTCCCGCCAAAAGTTTTTCCGTCAAAAAAATTTCGCCAAAAAAATTGCGGAATCACTTTTCCCGAAAAAAAAATTTTGGCGAGAAAATTGCGGGATCACGTTTTCCGCCAAAAATTTGCGGGATCACTTTTCCCGCCAAAAAATATTTTGTATTTTGTGGACCTAATTTTGTTTCAAATAAGGGTAAAATGGTCATTAAAAATTAAAAGATGACAAACTTAAAAATGGACTCTCAAAGGGGACATTTTTTAAAAGGGGTATTGAAAAGGGGCATTTTTAACAATTTCTCTATAAACAATTGGAAACATATACCATTTCACACTTTAAGATATAGTAAAACTTCTATAAATTAATAATGTTGGGACCTGAGAATTTTATTAATTTAGAGAGGTATTAATTTATCGATAAATTAATTTATAGAAATTTTTTACTAATTTTGTAATTTCTTACAAAAATTCTAACTAAAAAGAATTTTTTATTTATTTTTTTAAATCAATTACAAGTAGAGAAGCAATTATAAATTTTAAAAAATAACACAAACTTTTTTTGAATAAGAGAGTCATATTTCATTCAAAATTATACATATAATATTTTAAATATATATTAAGGTAAATATACCTATATATATATATTTATAAGTTTATACAATTATTAATTTATGAAATTTATGGGACCATATGTATACATAAGATTTTTTAAAAAATTATTATATTATTAATTTATCGATTTTTGTCATTTTTTACAAAGGTCCCAACTCGAGATCGGAAAAATTTATTAATTTAAAGAGGTTATTAATTTATCGAGTATTAATTTATAGAGGTTATAATACTTTATTTTATTGTGTATATAAATATAAATAATAGAGAAATAATTTATACCCGCAGAAGAATCGGGATACTGAATAATAAAAAGATGAGAGAGAGATGAGCTTATTACTTCTCTTATAATTGAAATAGGGAATTGTGATTTACAACGATTGAATTCGATCGTTTATATAGGCGGAAAAAAATAAATTCCTATGTATGCATAGTGATGATAGGCTCCACACAAATTGATAAACAACAAAATATTTCACCATGTGTTTTACGTTCGCTGCATCTTTTGACATTTACAACAGTTAAGAATTTGCAAAAACTCTCAAAAACTATATTTTTCTTTCTTTAAGGAAACAAAAATTTCCATAATCTTGATTAGATACTTAAATGATTAAAAAAATCTAAAACCATTATAGAAATTACTACCATTCAAACTTTGGAATTTTTTTTTAGGTTGGACTGGTTTATAGGTCTCCGTTCATGAACATCGGGGTGAGTTTACAAATAAACAGAAATAAAGGAGATTTTACGAATTAAAAAAGAAAAGTATCCTGATCACTAAAAAAGACAAAACTAAAGAACAGCACACAGATGGTGATCGAACAATACCGACACATATTAATCGACGCGATTCATCATCACCCCAAAAACCTCTGTTTCGATTTCTCAACACTGTGACTAGGGGTTTACAAGTATGGCTACGACTCGAATAGTGAGGGTTGCGCAAGATGGTTCCGGAGATTACTGCTCTGTTCAAGACGCAATTGATTC
This sequence comes from Arabidopsis lyrata subsp. lyrata, assembly GCF_000004255.2. Lineage (NCBI taxonomy): Eukaryota > Viridiplantae > Streptophyta > Magnoliopsida > Brassicales > Brassicaceae > Arabidopsis > Arabidopsis lyrata. Next base: position 5,423,509 of record NW_003302551.1, read on the forward strand.
GGTTCCTTTAGGTAACACTTGTAGGACTGTGATTCGTCTCTCACCAGGGATTTATCGGCAACCGGTTTACGTACCCAAGAGGAAAAACTTCATTACCTTCGCCGGAATCTCACCGGAGATCACGGTTCTTACTTGGAACAATACAGCTTCGAAGATTGAGCATCACCAGGTAACGTTGCTAATTCTTGATGTTTTGGTATGTGGATGGTTCTGATTTGGTTGTTTTGCAGGCGGCTAGAGTTATTGGGACTGGTACGTTTGGGTGTGGGAGTGTTATTGTTGAAGGTGAAGATTTTATTGCAGAGAACATTACTTTTGAGAACTCTGCTCCTGAGGTAACCATATAAAGTCTCTTCCTTTATACACAAAGTTTGGAAATTTCTTCTGCTGAGATTAGAAGATTAGTTTAAGTAGGCTTAATACTGAAATCAGTTCTGGGATCTATAAAGTCTCTTCCTTTGTACGTTCTTATTAGTGTTTAGATTCAAAGTTTGGAAATTTCTTGTGCTGAGATTAGAATTAAGAGTTGTGTATGTGTTAGAACTGTGGTGGCTTTAAAATGTTTAGTTTCTCTAAGTTATTACACTTTAAGTAGGCTTTATCATTTGCAAATGAATTACATATGTCAGGTCTGGGATATATCTGGTAATGATTTTGATCCTATTTATGTTATTTTGACTCTTTTGTATATAGGGTTCAGGGCAAGCTGTTGCTATACGAGTCACTGCAGACCGATGTGCCTTTTATAACTGTCGATTTCTCGGCTGGCAGGTTCGTTAAGCTGTCTCTTTATTCAGATAACATCAAATGTTTGTGTTTCTCAATTAAGTTCTGGAAGTTCATAGCGTTGTGGTTTGTTGTTGTCACTTTAATCCGATTGTCTTACAAATACTGGCGATGTACTTGAGTAGTTTAGAGGTGGTATGTTGCAAGTAGGTTTATCCAATTTTGTTATAGCTTATTGCAAAATGTGAAATGCAGGATACATTGTATTTACATCATGGGAAACAATATTTGAAAGACTGCTACGTCGAGGGAAGCGTGGATTTCATATTTGGAAACAGCACTGCGCTCTTGGAACATTGCCATATCAACTGCAAATCTCAGGGTTTTATAACAGCACAAAGCCGAAAATCATCTCAAGAATCTACTGGTTATGTATTCTTAAGGTGTTTTTGACATCTCTTCACTTGCCATCTCTTACAGCTTCGTCATTCTTCCTAGAAAACTAATCTTGTATTGACCTAATCGTGATCATTACCTTCATGTGTTGCAGATGTGTGATAACAGGTAATGGTCAGAGTGGGTATATGTATCTTGGAAGGCCCTGGGGACCATTTGGGAGGGTGGTCCTTGCTTACACATACATGGATGCGTGTATCAGAAATGTCGGTTGGCATAACTGGGGAAACGCAGAGAACGAGAGAAGTGCTTGCTTTTATGAGTACAGGTACATCATTTGACATCACTTAACTGTAACAAGTTACCATCAAGAAACAGTTTTTGATATTCTTTTGGATGTAAAACCTCAGGTGCTTTGGTCCGGGTAGCTGTTCGTCTGAACGGGTTCCGTGGTCGAGAGAACTGATGGATGAAGAAGCCGGACACTTTGTGCATCACAGTTTTGTGGATCCAGAACAGGACCGGCCTTGGTTGTGTCTAAGAATGGGTGTGAAAACACCATATTCGGCGTAGAGTACTGAAAAATGTTGTAACTGCCACTATGAGTCGAAGAATAACAAAGAAACCTGAAGAACCTACTGTAACCAATTATCGAACTTGGGATTATCTTTTGTCTAAGTGAATAAATGTACTGAAAAAAAAAAGAGAAATCTTCCATAGAATCTAGGATTGTACACTTCATAGTTTCTTCTTGTTACGCATTGGCAAGTGATATGTTTGTTTAACTAAAGTGATACAATGTTTGGTTATTATTTTGTATAACTAATACAATGTTTGGTTATTATTTTGTTTAACTAATATTAGACCAAATTGGGCGTTTGGTCTAGTGGTATGATTCTCGCTTAGGGTGCGAGAGGTCCCGAGTTCAATTCTCGGAACGCCCCAATATTTTGCTATTTATTTTTCACTCAACTAAAACTTATATACTACAACTAGGCCTGGGCATTCGGATTTCAAATCGGATTCGGATCGGATATATTCGGATTCGGATAATTCGGGTATGAGAGTTTATTATCCGTTCGGATTTTATGATTTTTCGGTTCGGTTTCGGTTCGGATATATTCGGATTCGGATAATTTGGGTAGGAGAATTTATTATCCGTTCGGATTTTATGAGTCATCGGTTCGGATAGGTGTCGGATTCGGATCGGTTTTCGGGAAAAAAAACTTAAAAATAGTTCAATCTTAATAAAAATTGGTTTAATCTTACTAAAATTTGGTTAAATTTTGCAAAAATATGTATAATTTTAACAAATATAACTAAATTTTTCCCAAATCTAGGATATTTTTGTTATTTGCTATAAAATTACAACTAAATATAACTAATATTTTTGGATATATAATTTTTATTTCCGGTTTTCGGATATCCTTTCGGTTTTCGGTTCGGATCGGGTTCGGTTCGGGTAATTCGGATAGGAGAATTCATTATCCGTTCGGATTTTGTGACTATTCGGTTTGGGTTCGGTTCCGGATTTTTCGGATCGGTTTCGGATCGGTTTTCGGATTTCGGGTTTTATGCCCAGGCCTAACTACAACACTACAAACAGAAAGCTTTTTCAATACTTCTATTTTATATATAGATGAATCAATTTACCATCTTCTTGACTTGCTTTTGCAGATTTTGATGGGTTTGGCGAAGAACATAAAGCAAAAGATTATCAAGAGCTTCATTGCCAATCAATCACACACAACAGCTTTAAATAGCACAGAAATGGACTGAGTTCTAATTTCAATATTAGATTCTCAGATTTACCATCAACAAAATCGCGACCATAACAATAGTTACTCAAGAGAAAAACACTCGAGAGAAGTAGACGAAGAGAACACAACACCAAGTTGTTCAGTAACAAAGATTTTGGCCAGGTAGGTGAAGAGAGAGGCTTCACCTGGTGAGTTTGAAGTACAAGATCAAGATAATAGCGAGGACAAGGACTGTGATGATCACACCGATAGTCCATTTGTTTCTATTCATCCTCCTTGTCATTGCTGTCAATATTTTCTTGCTCTTTCCCACGTTATCATCAACTCCATGAAGCGTTTCATGGGCGCGTAGGAGAGACTCTCTCTGCCCGTGCAAATCCTGAAGGATTGAAACACCAATCTCTTCAGTCTCCAGCATTGTTCTCCTACTGTCCTTGATTCTGTCTGTGGTTCGGCCTAAACGGTCTGTTGACATCATCAATCTTGATCTTTGATCAGCTGAAGCCTAACACCCATTTGTATCAATCCGCGAAATCAAAAATCTATTTTTGAATAATACGACCAAGATTGAACAAGTATATCGAGTCTTTCTACATACCGTCAATTTGTCAGCCATACCAGCTTCTAGTAACTCATCTCGAGCATTAGCATTTAAGTTTCCAGATGTGATTCTCTTCACTTCAGTCTTGAAATTGTTCAGATCGGATTTGTATTCCCTTAATTTGACAAGGAGGCTGGATTTAACATTGGGTGGAAGGCTTCTCGCCTCGAGGTCCATTTTCTTAACCTGGAAATAAAAAGCAACCATCAATCGGATACATGACTATGGTAAAACTTTCATATTCCATTAGAGCTCTGTAAATCACATACCAATGCTTCTGCTTCATCAACCCCAGATTTTATTTCAGATAGCTTCTGCTTCTTTTGTTCTGCAAATTAGTAAAGTCCAAGCTTATAAAAAAGGAAAAAAATCTTGGCATAAGTAAGCGGTAAGGAGTGATGATCTATTCATACTAATAACAAGTTTTTATCAGTGATCGATCAACGGCAACCTATGAAACTAAAGCAAACACCATATTTCTTAACCCTATAGGGAAAGCTTCTGCATTCTCATAGTCACATTCATAAGCTAAATAACTATACAACAAATCTATGTATATCTGAAGTTTTTATCGGTGGTCGATCAACCGCAAGCACCGTATTCGTTCTTTATTTATAGTCGCATTGACAAGCTACATAACTAAGGTTATTTGAATCTCTAATCACTATTTCTGAATTCTTCAACTACACTAACGAAAGATTTCGAAAAGAGATGAAACTATACCTCCATCAAGAGCATTGGCTGAAGTACATTTCTTTGAGAGATTTGCAGAAATCTCACAGTATTGTCGCTCATATCTTTCGAAAACTTGACTCATCGTTCTCAGAAACCACTACTTGTTAAAAATTCTGCAGAATCAATCACTTAATCAAAATCGCAAAAAACACGAATTAAACGATAATTGATCTTCTAAAACAACCTAATCCACCATGATATATATAGTTCACATTTAGCTAGATCGTTGAGAACGCATAAATTTAAGGGGAAGATAAAAATTGACATCGAAATTGAAGCGATCACGAAGGAAGATCGCCGGAGCAAAAAGCAGAAAAAATCATTTATTGTCTCTGCAGATTACATTGTTAAAGACGACAATTGGAAGAAGAACCGCCGGCGAAAAGGGAATGTGGATGACGAGGAGATCCGGCGAAGACAATTCTGGACAGAGCTGTGAGAAAAAGAAATTTTTTGGTTTTTATTATTTTTAATGAAGAAGAAATATATTTAGGTTTAAAACTGATTGTTTGAAAAAAAAAAAAAAAAAGTTTATGACTGAATAAACAAAGGAAAACTGTTATTTAATCTCCCAATTTTTAAATTATGGTCATTTTAAACATCATTTTCATTTTTATATGTGAATTGTGAGTATTTAAAATATGAACTAAACGTTGACTAACGTTTGGGATGTGGAAATTCGTTGACCAGACCAAAATATACATGTCGTTAACGAAATCTCTTACGCTCGTTATCACCCGTTAAGGACTCTGTTAGTCAACTTTCAAATTGTGGTCATTTTAAACATCAGCTTAATATGTGACCATTTAAAACATGAACTAAACGTTTACAAACATTTGAGACATGAGAATTCGTTGACCAGAGCAAAAGAGACATGCGGTCATCACTCGTTAAAAGAAACTATAACATCCGTTATTACTCGTTAACGATTTTGTTAGTTTTCCCAAAACGACGTCATTTTAAGGATAATCGAAAAGAAATCATGATTTTTTCCAAATGAAATCTCCGAATCAAAAAGTTTGTTTTAAAGTAGAACCCAATGACATAGTTTGATATAGAGACAATCGTAGAGCCAGTAATTGGAAGCAAACAGTTGTTTTTCGTTTATATATCTGTTTTAAATCTTAAAAGGAATCATGGAAGCAAACTTGTAGACCTATCATATGACTAAATGGAGCTTTCTGAAATGAGATATAAAAGGTCATTTTCTAGCTACAATTGGAAGAGATAGAGATAATAAGATTGTTCGTCTTGCTTGGGCTATTGTAGAAATAGATTTGAGGATTTGGGGTTTTTATTTGGCAAAAATCCTGATTTCTTCTCGATTATCCTCAAAACGAAATCGTTTTGGCATACTAACAGAGTCGTTAACGGATGTTATAGGTTCTTTTGACGACTGATGACGGCATGTCTATTTTGGCATTGTCAACAAATTCTCATGTCTCAAATGTTAGTCAACATTTGTTCATGATTTAAATGACCACATATGATCTTGATGTTGAAAATGACCACAATTTGAGAGTTGACTAACAGTCGTTAACGGGTGAACGGGCGTTAGAGGTTCCGTTAACGACTGATAACGGTATGTCTATATTGGCCTCGTCAACGAATGCCCATGTCTTAAACGTTATTAACGTTTAGTTCATGTTTAAAATGACTACAATTTTAAAAGTTGGGTGATTAAATGATATTTTTCCCGATTAAAAAAGTCGGAAGATTGCATTGTATAACCCCTAAAAAAATTATAATTCAAAAAGTAATCATTCTAATATAAAGATTATAATATGTTATGTATCTTTTACAAAATAACTATTTTATCCTAATTACATACATGCTCTGTATATACTTGGTAAAAATCCATGCATATTTTATATTGTTTAGTTTCAGTTACGTTTTAATACCACAAAGTTGTTGGGTTAAAATCATACATATTTATAGTTTTAAAATTTTAGATTGTTGATAAAATTAATAAGATTTATTTTTTTGTTTATGTATTTATTTAATAATTAAAAAATATTAAAATGGACTGTTATATTGATTTATTTTTTTTGTGGGAATTTTTAATGAGGAATTGCTAGAAATATTATCTTCACAAATATTTTTTAGCCATTTTCAAATTTATCCTTTTTAATTTGTAATGGTCAATTTACCTTTACTTGAAAAATAGTCAAATTAACAAAATAAAAATGTAAATTTTTCCGTCAAACAAATTTCTGTAAAAAATTCCAACCAAAAAATTTCTCGGCAAAAAAAAATATACATACTAAAACAATCTTATAAATACCTTATAAACGGTTTTACAAGACATTTATAAGGTTTTACAAAGTTATCTAAAAGATTTTAAATTTTACAAAGTTTTTAAAAAGGGTTCAAATACTTTGTAAAACCTTATAAATACTTTATAAAAATTTTCTACATACCTTTGTAAAACATGATAAATACCTTCTAACGGTTTTACAATGTATTTATATGGTATTTAAAAGGTTTTACAAAGTTTTTTAAAAGGTTATAAATTTTACAAGGTTTTTTAAAAGATTTTAAATACCTTGTAAAACCTTATAAAAACTTTTAAAAGGCCCTGTAAAACGGTTTTACAAAGATTTTATATTTTACAAAGTATTTTAAGGTTTTTATAAAGTTTTACAAGGTATAATTTTCTGTAAAATACGGAATCACGTTTTCCACCAAAAATTGTGGAATCATGTATTCCGTCAAAAATTACGAGATCACTTTTCGAAAATATTTTTGACGAGAAAATATCTTTGGCACCAAAAATAAACATTTTCATTTTTTACTCTCACTAAAAAGAATAATTTAGTCATAAAAATGAGTATTTAAAAAAATAAACATAAAGTATTTTTAAAAAAGAAAGTAAAAATGGCATTTTTATAAATGCTTCAAACATAATATAATAGCCACTGAAACACGGTTGAACAAAAAAAAAACAGAAAAAAAGTCACTCAAACACATTTATTTTTAAGACAATGATTAACTAAATTAATCAAACAGTAGAAGTGAAATTGAAGTTGGCGCAGTTAGTTTGACGGCCCAATAACGTAGAACTAAACCCAAATCTGTTACTCGCCAAATCAAATTCAATCAAATTATCCTCCAACTGAAACCCTCCGATCACCACAGAGGTTCTCGCGTTGACTCCTCCGTCAACGAAACCCAAACAGATGACATCATCACTAACACTCACCATCGAGTTACCTCCAAAGATCCTCCAAACAACGTCATTGCTATGAAGCACAAGCTGAATCTCCGGCACTGCGTATCCTAAGCGCGTGACGCCAACGTTCTGCGTGCTGAAACACGCGCTAAACGGTTTCACCGACGCTACTCTCGTCATGTTCCTCGCTGTTGCTTGTCTAACAAACATCGACGTAAAAGATTTAAAGATCGATGACTCCAACACAGTGTACGGATTTACGGAGCTGATCTTTGTACCTCCGAATCCAGTTTCTTTGTTGATCTTCAATAGCATTTGATTGATCGGAACTGTTTTCTCCACGATCTTAATCTCCCTTACGCCGATGAAATACTCACCTTGTGAATATACCCCCGGATTGATGAGAAGCGGAGTTTTTTGAAGACGTGAGATTTGGATTCCGGGGAGGAAAACGTAAGGTCCGTTGCCGAAGAAGGTGACGCCTCTACCGGAAGTAAGACACACGGCGAATTTACGGTTGAAGCTAAACGCGGCGGCGAATTGAGACGGTAAGCTGATTTTGTGACGTCCCATTCCAGCCATACCAACGGTTCCTTTAGCGAGTCCTTTAAGAAGAGAGGTTGATCCGCAACTGAATATTATATTGGGGATTTTAACGAACCGACCCGGGTTGGATCCGTTAGTTGACTGAATAGAGACAACGTCTAAAGCAAATTCGCCTGAAGTTGACCATCCGGTGACGGAGTTAGATGGAAAAGCGCCGCAAGTGTTGTTACTACAGCCAGGTTTTGGAGGTGAGAAGCATGTACCGCAGCTGATGGAGCCGGCACGTGAGCAGACGGCGGAGTTGCAGCGAGGGGAGTGGTATGTGGTTGAGACGTAGCCTTTATCACAGTCGACCCAGAGTTCTCGGCCACTGAGGTCGAAGACGACGGAAGCGGGGACGAGAGGTGTGCGTTGGTTGATGATGGTTGTGTATTGGAGGGTAGATTGGTCTTTTGTTACTGGGAGAAGGAGAGCTTTGGGACGGGAAGATGGTTTAGCTGATGATGAGAGTGAGAAGATGAAGAGAAGAAGAATGGAGAAGATGATTTGAGAAGATGCCATTGTTAGAGATGAGAGAGGATTGGTGTATAAGTGTATGTATTTCTAGAGAAGATTTGTGTGTCGGCTAATTTGAATAATTTGGATATGACTTTCAAAATGCAAATGATAGTAGCATTTGTTTAGTGCGTTTTTCTTTTTTGGCATCAGTTCTGTTGTTAAGACGATGATTATTTGTAGATTCTTAGCCAAATCTTAGTTAAATCTTAAGTATTAAAAAGTATTTAATGGTAAATGGTAAGTTTCTTATCTAAGAGCCAAAACATGTTTGTAAGAGATAAATCTTAAGATTTTAATACTAAAAAATTACTAAGAGTCATTGTTAAGAAACCTTTGATAATCATGTCCTTACTCTATCTTACTCTCCCTCTATTTCGGAATCTCCAACCCCATCCTATTTTTTCTCTAAAATTTATTATAAAATACTTTTTGTCCAGCGACTCTATATATTACTATTACTATAAAATAAAATAAATAATAGGATTGCTCTATATATATATATATAGAGTAATTCTATTTTTTACACTACCTTTATTTTAAAATAATAGATAGAATGATACATCGGAGAGAAATTATATTCTATTTTGAGTAAAAAATAAAGATTTACATTGGAGATGGTTTTATAAAAAATTGATGTTTTAGTGTTTTGCGTTTGTTCCACAAAAATTGATTTAGAAGATTTTTCTTTAATTTTTATTAATTGATATTAATAAATCCTAGATTTTAAGACGTAATGATTAATTGTTTTATATTACTACTGGTTCAAAGTTATTAATAATAATATTTAGTTTTAAAAAGTAATTGTCAAATAATTAAACAATAATTATTTATTAATATATGTGAAATTTCTAAAACAACAATCTTTTAAGAACATATGGAGTAATTATTTTTTTGGCATCGGTCTTTGATTAAATGAAATGAATTGTTACTACTTTTAGTTCAATATTGTCGGTATTTGAAATAAATTACATGTCTAATTATTTTAAAAAATGCATGTTTGTGCTTATGGAAATTTAGATTTTGGTTATTCTTAATCAACATGTAATTTGCATAGATTGGGATTGATTTAGAATAAAAAAAAATATTCGAAGAGAGGATCAGGAGGAAGCACCGTGGGATGGTCATATAAGCAAAAGTTGGGTCATGGACTGATGATGTGGGCGTGGGGCGGTGGGGGCGTGCCTTTTTCGACTGTTTCTCTTTCTTTCTCGATTGCTTCCATTTTCACAATTTCAAAATTTGTCAGTCTCGATTGAATATATATATTTGTTACCATATTCATAATATACTCTTTGACAAAAAAATATATATTCATAATATACTCTTATAGATTACTCTGACACTTCCATGGATTCCTTCTTTAATAATATCATCTTTTTCTGTCAAAAAAAATAAAAATAATATCATCTCTTTATGAATATCGAAAACTCCACGGTTTTACGTTACCACTATTCTTGAATAAGATAAGGTCATGACAGCATACTATTATATTTTATATGATCAGGCATAAATAATACATCGAAATCATTTCATATTAGTCTTCCAGTTTTTTTTTTTTTTTTTTTAAACAACTATATTAGTCATCCAGTTAAAAAAATATCGGAAAGGACACTAAATTGTTTATCAGAATTTTTGTTTATTTTTCAAGTTTGTGATATATATACCTATTTAGAATATAATGTTGACATACTAGTAGAAACTAGAAACTCATTAGGATATCTATTCTTTTTGGTAGAAGCTTAACCCCACTCCACACCGAAGTTGAAGCACTAATCTGGGCGATGAGATGTATGATCGGCCAAGACAAAAGAGAAGTAGCTTTCCTTACAGACTGCTCCGATCTGATGAAGATGGTGTCTTCCCCGCAAGAGTGGCCAGCGTTCACGACTTACTTGGAGGCGATTCAGAGCGAGAAAGAAGAGTTTGATTTTTTCTCTTTATCGCTAATTTCCGGAAATTTGAATGTGAAAGCGGATAAACTGGCACGAAATGTTCGTACCTTACCGCATTTTTCTACTTATGTAAACAATATTCCTACACATGGGCTAATTTGAGCCAATCTAATAAAGCTGTTGAAAAAAAAAAAAAAATCTATTCTTTTTGGTAATTATTTTTTTAAATGAACAAAGTTAAACATTAAAGCGGTAGTATTATATGAATAAGAGAAATTGTTAAAAATGTCTTTTTTCAATATCCCTTTTCAAAAATGCTTCCTTTGAGAGTCCATTTTTAAGTTTGCCCTCTTTTAATTTTTAATGACCATTTTACCCTTATTTGAAACAAAATTAGGTCCACAAAATACAAAATATTTTTTGGCGGGAAAAGTGATCCCGCAATTTTCCCGCCAAAACACTTGTAAAAACCTTTAAAATACCTTGTAAAATTTTCCCGTAAAAATTTTTCCCGCCAAAAAAATTTCCCGCCAAAAATTTTTTTTTGCGGGAAAAGTGATTCCGCAATTTTTTTGGCGAAATTTTTTTGGCGGGAAAAATTTATAAGGTATTTTAAAGGTTTTACGGAGTATTTACAAGTGTTTTGTAAGGTTTTACAATGTATTTTAAAAGGGTTTTACAAGGTACTTATAAGGTTTTATAAGGTATTTATAACTTGTAAAACTTTATAAAAAACTTGTAAAACCTTATAACTTGTAAAACCTTATAAAATAGTTTGTAAAATCTTATAATATCTTATAAATACCTTATAAATACGTTGTAAAACCTTTGAAAATACATTGTAAAACCTTATAAATACCCTGTAAAAAACTTTTAAAATACCTTGTAAATTTTTCCCGCCAAAAATTTAACGCAAAAAAGTTTGAGGAATCACTTTTCCCGCAAAAAAAAAATTTTTGGCGGGAAAAAATTTTATGGGAAAATTTTACAAGGTATTTTAAAGGTTTTACAAGTTTTTACAAGTGTTTTGGCGGGAAAAATTGCGGGATCACTTTTCCCGCCAAAAAATATTTTGTATTTTGTGGAACTAATTTTGTTATATTTCTTTATATATTTGTGATATCTTTTATTAAAAGAAGGGTAATTTAGTCATTTTATACATAAAAAGGGTATTTTTAAAAATGGACAGTCAAAAAGGGCATTTTGGAAAAGGGGTATTGAAAAAGGGGCATTTTTGTGAGTCTCCCTATGAATAAACTGACAAATACATTAATCGGAGCATTGATTTTGGGTCACATACTCACATTAATGAATAGATTATGCTGATGAATATAATAAACACGTTACTAGCTGATATCATTATCACTTACACTATTTAGGAGTATTAAATTTTATTTTGTACTAGATAAAAGTTCGCTTTATGCAACGGGATAGAGATGAAATTTAGAAAGTTCTTAATTTTTTTTCTTGTATTTGCTCGTATTTTATTAGTTTTTATTTTACTGTTATTTATGTATATAAACATTAATAAACATATATTATATATTATTTATACAAAATAAATTATTGATATAAATTTATAGATAATATATTAGTTTATTGATATAAACTCTCAGACCGTGTTCAAAAAATCGCTAGGCGCTAGTCGGGCGGTGAGGGTGCGCCTAGCGCCTAGCAAGAAAATCGGGGATTACACGGGGATTAATCGGGGATTAGTTTTAGGGCTATTTAATATTTTAAAAACATATTAATCCATTATAATTAAGAAATTTATATAATATTGTTTTTAAAATTGTATTAAACACATGAAAACAAGATTTTAATTTCAAATTTATGATTTTTATACAAATTACGAACATAAGTAGGACATTTTGAATTTTAGATGAAAAAAAAAAAAAAAAAAAAAAAAAAAAATTGGGCTAGGCGCCGTCTAGGCGGGCTAGGCGGCCGCCTAGGCGGTCTAGGCGGACAAAAAATCGGATCTCCGATTTTTCTCACCGATTTGGACAAAATCGCCGCGGTGCTCCTCCGATCAGCGCCTAGGCGGCCGCCTAGGCGGCTAGGCGGCCGATTTTTAGAACAGGGCTCTCAGATAATAGTTTAAATTCATATTATTTTATAAGTGACCAACTAAATTTGTTTTGGTTCATAAAAATCATATATGAAGTTCAATTTAAAGATTTTTCTAAAAAATTCTAAGGATAACTTCTATCTCTTTTTTTTTTAAATTTCACTCATCAATTTAATTATAGTGCTAGATCTCATACTAATGGTTTCATCTTTATATGATTTAATAAAATGATTTTTGATTTAATTATAGTTATTTTTTTCTATATTTCATTCTATTTAAGTATGAATGCTAAGTTTCATTCTATATTTCACACTAAACCTCAAATTTTAAATAAAATACATTATGGCGATCTATATATAATTATCTATTGGATCACAAACACTAAATATAATGATAGATATATTAAAAATGAATTACAAAATTTATTTGAGATAAGAAAAAAGGTAAGAAAAATATATTTGATAAATTTATTACAATAATTTATTTCATTCAATATTGCATAATTAGAAGAAAAAAAATACATGAATATGTTAAAAATAATCAAACACCAAAGTAGATAATGGAAATGGATATTTTCAACTTCATTATCTTGTTGTGCGATGATTGAAATTGATATATTGGAATTGAGTGCTAAGTTTCATTCTAACGGTTTCATTCTAATTTTCTATTCTAACTAAATTTAATTCTTTTTAAATATATGATTTTTTTTTAATCTTAAGGACCCAATATTTTTAACGAATTTCTTTTTGTTTTATAAAAACACTTAAACCTAAAATTTTAAATATAATAAACATTATAATGATCTTTATATAATTATCTATTGGGTCACAAAAATTAAATATAATGATACATATATTAAAAATAAATTACAAAATTTATTGGAAGATAAGAAAAATATATTTGATAAATATATTACAATAAATTATTTCATTAAGTGCTGCATAATTAGAAAAAATACATGAATATGTTAGAAAATAATCAAACACCTAAAGTAGATATGGAACTGGATATTTTCAACTTCATTATCTTATTGTGCGATGATTGGAATTGATATAATTAACTGCATCACCAATAAACGTGAAATTTTTGTTATAACCATCAAAATTTTATTTTATATATGTGAATTTAAATTAGAAATATGAAAATTAAAGAAGAAATAAGTATAATCTAGTATGGCTTTAGAAATATACAATGTTAGATATAGATAATACTTTCTAAAATAAATTTAGAATCAAATTTTTGATTTTCAACCCATAAAACAACATAAAAAATAGACACATAAATATAGTAGAAGAGGATGAGAGAATGATTACTTATTAGATGATAATCGAAAATAGACATTGAAGATATGTCTAATGTAAAATTTAAAATATAGTCTCTAATATAGTTATTATAAAAAAAAACTCATGTAAGATATATATCATATAGTCTCTAAATTTAAAATTTAGAATACAGGTTTTACAATAATAGTTAAATTGATTTTTTAATCTATACAACAACAACAACAAAAAAAACAAAAAACAAAAAAATATACAGTAAAACCTCTATATTCCAATTAATAATGTCGGGACCGGAAAATTCTATTAATTTATAGAGGTATTAATTAATAAGTTATTAATTTATCAATAAATTAAATTAATTTATAGAGAGAATTTTCTGTTCTCATATTTTTGAAAATTTCCTATTTAAAAATAAGAAGCTTTTGGTTATAATTCCATATTTAAAAATATTTCTTTTATTTATAGTACCTTATACTTTTATAATTTAAAAATTGAGTAAATTTGGGAAAATACCCTCTTTTTGTTTAGACTTTTGAAAAATACCCTCTTTTTCTTTTTCTTTTAAAAACAATTTTTAAATTTATAAAAGAAATAATTTGAATGGGTACCTTGCATATTAATAGAAATTTGAAAACTACACCATAATTTTAAAATATTTGAAACATACCTTATTTGTTTCCTAAAATGACATTTTTGCCCTTAATCACTAATTAAAAAATCAGAAAATAAAAATAAAATAAATTGATTAATTTGTTTTATAAACTATAAATATTAAGCTTGTTCATATTTGGAAAAAAAAACAAATACTCAAAATATTTTAGAGAAAATTTGTTTACGACCTTGTTCGTATTTTTTTTGTTATAGATATTTTGTTTTTAATTATTTAAGATAATGATTAGTATTTTCTTAATTTGTTTTAAATTAAGAAGATAATTATATATTAAATATATTTATAAGGTACGAAAAAACTAAATTGAAATAAATTTATAAATTTTAAATATATAATAAAATATTATCTAGATTTATGGTTATTTAAATACAATATATTTCATTCATAGTAATTACAAATATAATTATATAACTTAAATTAAATCGTTTGAATTATTAAATTATTATTTGAAAATTATAGACAAATAATAATTATCTAATTTTTTTTTATAAAAAAATCAGTAGTTCAAAAAGTCCACAATGTAAAATATCAATGAACCAAAATATAAATCGACTGTCTTAATATAAGTCGATAGAAAAAAAAATTAAGTCGATTAAAATAATATATAAGTCGATGGTTCAAAAAGTCTACTTTATTACTAAATCAACGGAAAATATAATAAATCTTTGAAGAATAAATAAGTCAACGAAAAAATTTATAAAATCAACAATAATAATAAATAAGTCAACAGTTTAAAACATCGTCTATGTAAAAAACCAATCAACAAAAATATAAGTCGAGTGTTTTAAAAGAAATCGATAAAAAATAAATTTAGTCGACGAAAATGAAATATAAGTCGTCAGTTAAAAAAATCGACCTTATTAATAAGTCAACGTAAAATGAAATAAGTCTATCATGAATAAGAAAGTCGACATAAAAAAGTTATTAATCGACGAACAAAAATATTAAGTCAATAGTTAAAAAAAATCGACTATGTTATTAAATCAACGAGCCAAAACATAAGTCGACTGTTTTAAAAAAAATCGAAGAGGCAAAAAATTAAGTCAACAGAAGTAAAAAATAAGTCGTTAGTTAAAAAAAGTCGATTTTATTAATAAATCAGCATAAAATGAAATAAGTCTACAGAAAAATATGGAGAATAAAATTTTATAAATTATTATTTTATTTATTATCAATTATATAATTTTAAATTATTTCTGTTTTTAATAAATTATGATTATAAATAATATTATCAACAATAATTTTTTTTTTTTTTTTTTATTCAAAATTTTAGATTAAGATTAAACTTTAAAGTAACCATTGTAAATAATTTTTTAAATATTTTTTCATAATTTTTTAATAAAATTAACTACCTTTTTAATAAAAAATTTAAAATATATCGTTAAAAATTAGTTTTAGATTTCATTTTTATAATTTAAAATTAATATTTAAATAATATTTAAACTATTGTAAAGGGTATTATTGTCAATTTTTAACAAGAAAAGAGTAGTTTTCAAATTACTATAAAATTAGGTGTAATTTTAAAATTTCTTATTATATTTAGTATATTTATAAAAATCTCCCTTTATAAAATTACTAAAAAATCTTATTGAAACTTAATAATAATTAAACCAAGAGGATCTATATTTTTAATATCAAATCAATTAATTGGTAATAATTAAATATCTAATTTTTACAAAGTTGTCCGTTGACCAAATCATGTTCGTCTTTCACCGTGGAAGTTGTTTTGTAACTTTGAATGTTATATAACTAATAGTTCCAAAGATTCATTATCCTAAATATTTTTTAAGAACAATAATGAATAATAGCATTCTACCAATGTTAAATCATGATTGTTTGTTAAGTCATATGGTGCAGATTTTAATGATTCATCATTATTGAAAACACATAAAATAGTTTACTTTGCAAAAATATGTTAAAGAGAATCGTTTAATTGAAACAAACTTTGGTAATATGTTTAGTTAAAAATGTGTTTCGTACATTGTAGATTTTTTAATTTATATAATATGATAGATATTAAGCGATAGACTTTATAATATTGTTAAAATTTAATATATCAAAATAAATAAACTATCTTGTGTTAAAAATATTTATATAACCATGATTAATATTATTTCGAATTTAGTATATTTTTTTCTCTAAATTTCGATTTTTTATTTATTAAAAATATAGCTTTAAATTTAAATTTGAACAAAATTGTCATCTTATATATAATTGTAGTTTTTATTAAAAAAAAATAGAAAAGGGGTATATTTCAAAATATAACTCAAAAACAGGGTATTTTTCAAAATCACCCTTAAAAATTTCTTTTAAATTTTTTTTATGAATTTTTCCATTTGTAAATTGTTTTAGGATTTTTTTTCTTTTGATTTCCTAATTGCTATGGTGTTTGATGTAGATATTTTTATATTAAGAGCATCGTAACATTAGTTTAGTTATTAATGCAAATTCAAAATTAGAGATGAGCTCCAACAAAAATGCAAATTCAAGAATAAACAAACAACACTAGAGTCATATTTCACTAAATTTTCTTAGATATATATATATATATATATATATATATATATATATATATATATATATTATATTTTATCTAATTATTAGTTTATAATATAGATGAGACCATATGTTTACATAGGATTTTCAAAAAAATCATTATCTTATGAATTTATCGATTTATGTCATATTTTACATTGGTACCAAATCACCGGAAAAATTTATTAATTTAGAGAGATTATTAATTTATAGAGTTAATTTATAGAGGTTTTACTGTATTTAAGATTTGAGATATAGTGGAAGAGGATGAGAGGATGAGAGAATAAAAAAAATGAGTATTTATAGGATGAGAAGTGAAAAAAGTTACAATTAAAAAAAAATTATGGGAGTTACAATTCTAATTTATTGTGAGTTAAATAAAATTAAATGAAGAAATATAGTTAAAGCATAATATATATGATTTTAGTTTTATATTAGAGTGTGAGTTAAATGTATATGATTAAATTTATTTTGTTAACTTTTTTCTATTTAAGTTAGATTGCCAAGTGGACCAATAAGGAGAGAGTAAAACAATTAATTTCTCCACAAACTTAGTTATTTTATGGGAAAAATGTCATTTAAATCATCACTTTGCCATTTGTGGAGGTTTAAAGCATGAACTTTGAGCCTGATGTTTTTAATCCTCAATTTCTAGTTGACTTTCAATTTAATCTCTAACTTTCGTTGACGAAGCCGATTGAGGCACGTCTTTAACTGGACAAACGGAGGATTAAGACGCTGTTATCTGTCCGTCTAATATATCCGTTAATAAGCGAAACGACGTCGTTTAATCAAATGAAAACTCCCAAATTCGATTAAGCTCGAACCCTAGAATACCAAATCGAAATTAGAAATACAAAATCGAAGATTCTCTCTCGTTTTCTTCTCTAATCTCGATTTCTTCTCAAATCTTGATCTCATCTTTATTCCTCAAAATCTGTTGACTCGATTCCGATGAGTTCTGGCTCCTAGACATCGATAGTACTCGCGGCACGAGTAGTTCCTTCAAATGAGATTGAGTGTGGGTTAGGAGTAAGGATCTTTACATTGAAAACTCACCACAGCTATGTAGAAGTCTTGATTAGAGAAGAAAACGAGAGAGAATCTTCGATTTTGTATTTCTAATTTCGATTTGGTATTCTAGGGTTCGAGCTTAATCGAATTTATTGGTTTTCATTTGATTAAACGACATCGTTTAGCTTATTAACGGATATATTAGACGGACAGATAACAACGTCTTAATCCTCCGTTTGTCCAGTTAAAGACGTGCCTCAATCGGCATCGTCAACGAAAGTTATAGATTAAATTGAAAGTCAACTAGAAATTGAGGATTAAAAGCACCAGACTCAAAGTTCATGCTTTAAACCTCCACAAATGGCAAAGTGACGATTTAAATGACATTTTCCCCGTTATTTTATCAGATTTGTACACATAACTTTGAGTCGTGCTGATAACTACGTGAACTTAATAAAATTTTGAATTTCTTATACAAATATTCCAAATACTGTTAAAACCATCAAATTGATAAACGATGTTAATATTCCGTTAACTGATGCTGATTAAGATGCCTCATAAGCATTGTTTCATTTAAATTTTAACATAAAAGCCATAGGAGGATTCGAACTCAAGACCTTTACTAGCAATGAGCAAACTCGATAACAAGTATGCTACCACAATTTTTTTTTCTACACTCTAACACACACACACACATATACATAACCAAACAATGGTTATGAGTTCGAATTAAAGATGGTGTCGAGCAATCTTCGGTCTTAAGCATTAAAGTCTTCCAAACTTAAGCATCAGCTAGAAGGACTTGGGAGGCTAATTACTGGTGTCGGATCCCGAACTCCCAGTTCGGACCTCAAGCCACGTGGTTGCAAAATCAACTAAACTTTCGTCAATAGTCAAACTCCGAGCCGAAGCGCCAGTTCTATTCCGAGCGAACCAAAGAACTCAGAGAATATCAGCAAAGAGAAGGGAAAGTTAGGAATTGGGCAATGGGCCAAACACTCAAAGGCCTAGTAAAAGCTAAGAGGAATTCAAACCATGGACATTATAATATTTATGATGGAATCAAAACGGACACATTAATGAGAAATTTTTACATTAATTAGACAATTAATGTAAATTATTGTGTATAAATATAGAGTTCCATAGAGTACAAAATGGACATAGAAATCTTACTATACTACTAATACTAGACTATTTCTCTTTACCTTCTGCAAACATTTTTCATATTATTTTCTATACATATTTATCTTGTATTTTTGATCTTGAGATGTTTAACCAACAAATAATATAAATACTTGAGTATGTGAATCCGACATCCACACGTGTTATGTAGTTTACCACAGAAGTATTAAAAGCACTCTTTTAATATATATTGGATTATTAGGAGGTGTTATTGGTTTGTGATTTAAATAGAGTTTTAGTGACTTCAAATGTTATTTAGAATCTGTTGTTATTCAATCAAGATTTTTAAAAACTTTGGTATTATTAGTTTAAGATTTGAAAAAAGTAACTTAAAATCTTCATAAATCTAAAGTTACTTTGGTATTATTAGTTTAAGATTTGAAAAAAGTAACTTAAAATCTTCATAAATCTAAAGTTATTGGATTCATACTTTTATGAAGTCACTAAAAGTTTTATGTTATTCAATTAAAACAAAAGAATATGTGATTGTTAATGAATTAAATTATTATGTTATTGGTTTATGACTTTCTCTAAACTTTTCTTCACAAAATAAAGTTATGAAAAGTATCATCAAAATAGAGAAATTGTTTGGAAACTTTACAAGATTATGAAAATCTAATCAACAAAATTAGAGAAAATTCTCTAACAATTGTTTAGAATCCTTCATTTTTTTACTTTCTATGTTTTTATTAAGTTATCAAAATTCCTTGTAAAATAGGAGCCAATAACACCCCCTTAATATAATGAGTTTTAGAACTACGTCAAACCTATTAAAGATGGAAATATGTCGCAAGACCATCAATGACTTTATTATGGAACTGTGAGAAGGCAGATCCATTCAAACCAGCAAGGGCTCCCAGAATCTTAGAGGGATTAGATTATGGAATGTGTCGCAGGACCATTGATGACTTTATTATGGAACAACAAGAAGGCATATCCATTCAAGCCATCAGGAGGACTTATACAAGGAGATCCACTCTCTCCCTATCTCTTTGTACTCTGTCTTGAGAGGTTGTGCCAACAAATTGAAATGTCGTTTGCTTCTAAGGAGTGGAAACCGATAAATCTGTCTTGGAGTGGTCCAAAGGTTACACATATCTTCTTTGTGAATGACCTAATCTTGTTTGCGGAGGCATCAGTGCCTCAAATTTGGGTAATAAGGAAGGTAATTGAGCGGTTTTGTGTTGCGTCGGGTCAGAAAGTGAGTTTAGAGAAATTAAAAAAAAAATTTCAGATAATGTGTCTCAGGACCTAGTGAAGCTAATTAGCGATAAAAGAGCAATTAAGGCCACCAGGGATTTAGGGAAGTCTCTTGGGATGCTAATCTTACAAAAACGCATAAATAAGGATACTTTCAGTGATGTTATTGAGCGGGTGTCTTCACGGCTGTCAAGATGGAGGTGTCAGTTTAAAAGCTTTTCGGGTCGGATTACACCCACCAAAAACGTACTATCATTGATATCAGTACACAAAGACCACGATATCCATACCACAATCTACTTTGGATAAGTTGGACAGATTGTCGCGATCTTTTTTTTTGTGGGAAGCACGATGAAAAAAACAAAACAACACCTCCTTGCATGGGATCAAGTGTGTTTACCCAAAGCATATGGGAAGGGGGACTGTAACGCCCCGACCGCCACCTCTCTTAATAGGCCCTACGTCCTCTCTCGGCCCATAGGCCCACCATCTTCCGACGGCCGGTCCGCTACGTCTAGGAGACTTTAATGACTTGTTTACGACCCTACAAATCCCCACATGATATTTTCCTGTGTTTTATCCTCACTCACACAGTTCCGACAATCATTTCTCGGAAGGTCACCCATCCTTAAATTGTTCTAGATCAAGCACGCTTAACTGTGGAGTTCTCTCAGGACAGTTAACCGAAAAGATAAGTGCACTTTGGTGACATAGGTGGTCAAATCAATTCTTTTAAACCTCTCTGCATGCACCACCATATTCCTGAAACCGGAGTGTTACAAAAACTACAGATTTGCTCTACAAAACAGATAAATAAGGCTTTTCAATCGAAAGCGGGATGGCGTGTTTTACATGATAATGTAATTCTTTGGTCACCGATCTTAAGGAGTAAATACAAAATTGGAGACTCACATGATAGATCTTGGTAGGTATCCAAAGGTAATTGGTCCACATGGAGGAGTATAATGGCAGGACTGCGAGATGTGGTGATACCGAGTTTGAGCTGGGTTGATAACATCGTATTTTCGCCCACTTTTACTATGTTTTTGTTAGGTTTACAATGGAGAAATCAAGAGATATTTGAGACTTCAAGGCTATTTTCATGTATTTGTGCTTCAAGAAGGGTTTAGGAGTTTCTAAGCAAAATGGACCAAAAGACGAGCAAAACCCGTTTCAGGACAGATTTGAAGCTCCAGAAGTTAGGCGTCCGTTGGAGGCCTTCCTGTGAAGAAAATTTGGAGATCTTGGACTCTATGGAAATCTGGAAGAGTCAAGATTACTATGGAGGAAGAATCAACTCAATTCCAGCTGCCAACCAGAAGTTACAGCCGATTAAAGTCAACCTATCCGAGACCGGTTGCAAGGCGTGCGACTTGTGGTGGAACCCTTGTTGGGACCGGTCACAGCCCCACGTGACCGGTCTGGAGCATCTTGGTGAGCACGGTCACAGACCCTCATGACCGGGCTTGGCCAACTCGTCCCCGCACTTATCGAAACTACGTAGTTTTGCCAAAAAACCCTAAACCGACCTTGAGGAGCCCTAGAAGACTTGGAGAGCTATAAATACACCTTGAGGAGCCCTAGAAGACACAAGCCGGCCTCTGGCCGCACCTATCTCCATATAACTCGGCCTCTTGGCCGCAAGTTCTCTCTTTCACTTTCACCATAGATCTAAACACTTTTTTTTTCATAGTTTCTTCGTTGTTCTTTGTTCTATTGCTTCAAGGGAGATGGATCCTTCTCTTTGTATCTCATAGATAAGTTTTCTGAACCCTTTTACTTCTATATTTAAGTTTATGATTTTGTTTTCTCTTTGCTTTCATCTCTTCTTATAGATCTAGGGTTTTGTTGATGGGATTATCCTATTGATTCGTTTAGTTGCTGGATCTAGGGTTACTTTCTCTTAGTAATTCTTTTGGGACATCTTTTACTCGATGCACCGTAGTTAGGTTCGCTACCTAGCTGCTGATCCAAGAGGTTAGGAGCTCTAATTGGGTAAACCTAACCTCGGACATTGTGTTACCAATCCTTCGTGTTGTTGCCTGCGTAAGTTAAGTAACAGGGCTTAGAGTACTTAGCGAATCCAATCTTAATGCGTCGAACTATGCGTTGTTGCCTGCGCAAGTTGAGTAACGGAGTATAGGGAGATTTGTCGGCTTATACTATAACCTAGGATAACTCGTTTATTCTCCTTTCGTAGTTATGAATTCGATTGTAACAAATCTAAGATCCTTAATATGCTTGAATGAAACGATCCTTAAATCCTATACGAACCCCTTGATCTCTAACGTTTATTTCCTTTGCTTTTTAGTTTCAAAACCGTTTCCAAAACCAACCAAATATATTTTTATCTTAGCCATATTCTTACTCTTAGTAGACTTGTGCCGCAACCTCAATCTCTATGGGATTCGATCCTTAAATACTACATACGAATCACTGTGCACTTGCAGTAGGCGTGTGGTCTTTTGAGGTAAAAGATTGAAGCGAAATATCACACGCATCATGGGTCCTAGCGACGAAGGAGATATATGCTTCTGGAAAGATAAATGGTTGTCAAATATGTCGTTATGTGAGTTGGTAATTGGAGCCAGGGAATTGGGAGGAAGTTCAAGTCAGCGATGTATGGAGAAATGGTACGGGTTGGGATTTACAACGGATCATTCCATATGTTTCAGAAAATATGAGACTCAAGCTAGCAGCCATCGTGGTGGATACAATAACAGGGTCGAAAGACAAATTGCCCTGGGGGAACAGATGGGACGTTTATGGTAAGGTCAACCTACTCTTTTTTAAGTCTGGATACGGCACTGAAACAGAGTTTAGGAAGCTTCTTTGATCGGATTTGGAGAGTTGTTGTTCCGAAAAGGGTGCGTGTGTTCTTGTGGTCAGGTGTGAATCATTTGATAATGACTAATGTGGAGAGACATATAAGACACTTAGGTGATTGAGGTTAATGTATGGTGTGTAAGAGTGGGGAGGAGACAATTTTACACATCTTTCGCGATTATCCCGCTATGGCAGGAGAGTGGAATCGTCTTGTACCTCCACGAAGAATACAAACTTTCTTTTCGAAATTCTTGTTGGAGTGGATCTACGGAAACTTAGGAGATGATACAAAAATAAGTGGCTGTCTGTGGGCTACGATATCTACACAGGCGGTCTGGAGGGGCTAGACATGGAGATGTGGAAATGTCTTCCAGAGTGGATGAGAAATGTCGGGATCGAGTTCGTTTCATCAAAGAATTATCAAAGGAGGTTTGGGCTACGCATGAGTCAAGGCCAAGAGCCTTGGATCAGATTGTCAAGGAAGAGAGGATGATCACTTGGACTCTACCTATAAAGGGATGGTTTAAGTTAAATACTAATGGAGCTTTACATGTTAACCCCCTGTTAGCAACATCTCGAGGGGTTGTGAGCCTTGGGTTACATTCATATATTCATAGGTAATAATAAAGAGATAAAAATTTTATTGTAGTTTACCAAACTAAAATCAAGGGTATCTTAGAATTTCAAATAAATATATTTTATGTTTATTGATTTTTCGAAATTTATTGGTTTTAAACTATAAAATAAATATTTTTTTTTATATAAAATCTGTATATATAATTAGTGAGTACTCTCTCCATCTAGGGTGTACACATCAATATCCATGTCATCATATTTTATATTTTTGTGGGCTCCACATATCTTATTTATTAAAACAAAAACTAAAATTAATTCACACACTTTATCTTATAAAAAAACTTAAAACTAAAATTAGTTCACACTCTTTGTTGGGGTCGGATTCCATCCTTTGGCGCCGAGCCAGACTTAGAACACCTCGGGAGTTTTACAGAGATCACCTCGGGATATCGCATCATCCACCCCGGGTTATCCACCTAATCAGCCTAGGGTATCCGAGCCCATCACCTCGGGGGTACCCGGACACGACATTAGGGATACCCGAGCCCAATCGCCTCGGAGTGCCCGAGCCCATCGCCTCGGGGTACTCGAACAAGACAGCTCGGGGTACCCGAGCTAGTCTCTCCTGTATACCCGAGCCGATTGCACAAGTTCTCCGAGGCGAAGTCTTCATCATCACCCGAGGCAAAGACTTGGTAAATATTCATCTTCAAAGTATCATTTCCAAGCAAGGCGTCATTTCCGAAGGATCATTTCCGATAGACCCGGAAATGATAGGGGAGAATCTCGAAAGATCAACTCAAATCAGGAAACCTTCCGAAGACCCCCGAAAATAAGGAAACTATCCTAATCCGCGATATTCTGAGCCGACTTCAAGATAAATGGAAATCTTCCGAGAATATCGCTGGAGAGGCGATTTATCACCCCTATATAAAGAGATTCAAGGCTCTCGCAGAAAGGAGGAGATATCGCTCTAGAATTTACACCACGCAAAGCTCTCACAGCACAAACACCTTTTTCTTTTACGATCAACTCGCAAATCGTATCCCTAAATTAAAACCCTAGACAAATCTCGATTGTATTAGTTTCGACTTCCACACTGTTTATATAATTATCTTTTTCTAAAGAAAAACATTAATTTATCAAAACAAAAATAAATATAAAAACGGAAAAATATACAACACAAAATATAAAATTTTTAATAGAGAGATAAATATAAAATTAGATAATTATATCTTAACTTATAATGAGTAAATATTTTTAAAGGTTAGAGATAAAAAAAATATATCATATATTTTAATGGTACAACAATCATTTTTAAGAGTTACACTTATTTAGTAGAATAAATAAAATAAGAGTTAAGAAAAAAAAACAAATTTAAAGGTTTTTACTTAAAATAAAAAGTAATTAATTTCTAAAAATTCACATTTAAAATTTGAGAATATATTTGTTAATGTTAAAGTATTAATTCATGATATGATTAAATAATAAGAAAGATTGAGTACATATAATTATTTATACCTCTAATATAATAAAAATAGGTCAATTAATAAAATTTTCTATTTTTATTAATGTTTTCTAATTGAAAAGTGGTGGTTTTTTTAAAAACGAATGAATACCTATAGAGAAATTGTTAAAAATGCCCCTTTTTAATACCCCTTTTCAAAAATGCCCCTTTTGAGAGTCCATTTTTAAGTTTGCCCTCTTTTAGTTTTTAATGACCATTTTACTCTTATTTGAAACAAAATTAGGTCCACAAAATACAAAATATTTTTTGGCGGGAAAAGTGATCCCGCAAATTTTTGGCGGGAAACGTGATCCCGCAATTTTCCCGCAAAAAATTTTTTTTTTCGGGAAAAGTGATTCCGCAAATTTTTTGGCGAAATTTTTTTGGCGGGAAAAATTTACAAGGTATTTTAAAGGTTTTACAGAGTATTTACAAGTGTTTTGTAAGGTTTTACAATGTATTTTAAAAGGTTTTACAAGGTACTTATAAGGTTTTATAAGGTATTTATAACTTGTAAAACTTTATAAAAAACTTGTAAAACCTTATAACTTGTAAAACCTTATAAAATAGCTTGTAAAATCTTATAATATCTTATAAATACCTTACAAATACGTTGTAAAACCTTTTAACATACATTGTAAAACCTTATAAATACCTTGTAAAAACCTTTAAAATACCTTGTAAATTTTTCCCGCCAAAAATTTAACGCCAAAAAAATTGCGGAATCACTTTTCCCGCA
Source organism: Arabidopsis lyrata subsp. lyrata (assembly GCF_000004255.2). Classification (NCBI taxonomy): domain Eukaryota; kingdom Viridiplantae; phylum Streptophyta; class Magnoliopsida; order Brassicales; family Brassicaceae; genus Arabidopsis; species Arabidopsis lyrata. Next base: position 5,449,495 of record NW_003302551.1, read on the forward strand.
AAAAAAGTTTTTTGGCCGGAAAAATTTTTACGAGAAAATTTTACAAGGTATTTTAAAGGTTTTACAAGTTTTTACAAAATCAAATTTGTAATTTTGATGTGTGCACATTCTCATGTTTTCCTTATATATTTGTGATATCTTTTATTAAAAGAAGGGTAATTTAGTCATTTTGTACATAAAAGGGAGTATTTTTAAAAATGGACAGCCAAAGAGGACATTTTTGAAAAGGGGTATTGAAAAAGGGGCATTTTTGTGAGTCTCCGATACCTATAATAGAAAAACTAATGTTAATCAGTGTTTAGGAAATTAACATAGATTTAAAAAAATTAACGTGATTTGGAATCCAACCAAAAAAATCCTAAAATCACAATTAAAAATAAAATAATCTAATTGAATAATAAAAATGTGTCATAATAATATTTGAGAATGCTATTTGGAAATTAGAATAGTTTTTAATTGGAAATTGGAAATGGAAGAGTTTTTAGTTAGAAATAAGAAGGTTTTTTTAAAAATAGACGTATTTTTAAATTAGAATAAATTTTAGGAGTTTGTATGTTACACATTTGAGAAAAATCAACATTAAGAATACTATCTAAAATCATAATATACGCCAAATTATATATGTGAGAAAAGAATTTTTTTTTTAGTTGGTCAAAATAAATTGTAATATTTTACGTTTGAATCTTATGTTTATATATAGGAATGAGTATATATATGAGATTTTTTGTCTATAAAGCAATTTTAAATACACCAAAACATGGTCAAAAAACTTTATGAATAAAATCTCCCCAGATATTCTGATGTTTACTGATATGGTTCAAATTAACTCCTACAACTACTCTCTCAAATAAGAGATCGGATTGCAGTACTGTGGAAGTCGAAACTAACACAATCAAGATTTGTCTAGGGTTTTATTTTAGGGATACGATAAACGTGAATTCTCAAAGAACAACAGAAACAATTGTAACCAAAGATGGTGTTCTTGATCTTATTGACGAAAAGAATACTTTTGATCGTACAAGAGTTTGATCGTAAAAGGAAAAAAGTGTTTGTGCTGTGAGAGCTTTGTGTAGTGTAAATTCTAGAGCGATATTACTTGGCCCTCTATGAGAGTCTTGAGTCTCTTTATATATCGATCATAAACCGCCTCTCCAGCGATATTCTCGGAGGATTTCCATTTATCTTGAAGTCGGCTAGAATATCGCGGATTAGGATAATTTCCTTATTCTTCGGGGTTTTTGGAAGTTTTCCTGATTTGCGTCGATCCTTCGAGATACTTCCTTATCATTTCCGGGTTTATCGGAAATGATGCCTTGCTTGGAAATGATACTTTGAAGATGGATATTTACTAAGTCTTTGCCTCGGGTGACTCACGATCTCTTCTCGGGTAATTCAAAGGCTGATTGGAGAATCGGCTCGGGTACACGAAAAGAACCGGCTCGGGCACTCGAAGAGAACCGGCTCGGGTTTCCGAGCTTGCTGGCAGATCCTGAGGTAAACTACGGGCGTTTCCCGAGGCGACTGGCACACTGCTCCGAGGTGAATGGCTTGCTGCACCGAGGTGAATGGCTTGTTGTACCGAGGTGAATGGCCTGCTGTGCCGAGGTGAATGGCTTGTTGCCTCCGAGGTGTCTTCGGAAGTTCCCCGAGGTGGTTCAAAGTTTGGCTCGGTACTAAGGGATGGAATCCGACCCCAACAGTTACCCCCCCCAGCTCGTTGTCTTGAGGAGCAAGTGGCGAGCTTCACGATTATTAGTCCGAGCAGTTAAAAACTTTGTTCCGAGCCTATCCTTGTATGCCGCCGAGGCTTTCCATGTTTCAAAGATGGTTCGTGTCTTTTAGTGACTCGTATTCTCCTGACGATTTGGATTCCCTAGACGTTTCGTCTTCTCTTAGCGTATGACGTTTGAGTTTCCACCTTGAGAAGCGGAAAGGTCTTTGCTGATTCCCGAGATTCGTGCAGACGCGAAGCATTTTAGTGTTGTTCGCGCGTGCCCGACGCGCCTGACACTCGGGCGGACGCGAAAAAATTCTAAGGTCCACGCGTATCTGACGCGCCGAGGCATTCTATAAATGACGGATTCTTACTTTGTTTTCTCATTTCGCAATCTGCAAGGAAAAAATTTAAGGTTCGCTTCTTTTCTCTCTGATCTTGATTTCTTTGTTTTCCTTTGCTTAGTTTTGTTTTCCGTCGTTCCTCCGCCGCGTTAGATTCCAGATTCGATTTCACCGAACTCCAAATCTTGTTTCTCCGACTTCTTCTGATTTACCCGAGCTAAGAGATGTCACTTTCCGATTCAAGCGATTTGTCCCGAGGCAGAAACATTCCTGTTCACAAAAGAAAGATGGTTTGGAGCAGCTCCTCGGATGGACCCAAGGCCAGTTTATCAGATCGCTCCGAGCCAAACAGAGATAGCGCAGCGGAATCGTCATTCGAGGACCGAGATCCGAGCCGATTTGTGGCTCGGGAAGATGCAATTGCGAACGTGGCTTGGGATGAGGAGCTTCCTGATGACCCCGAGGCAACTTTAAACCAGAGGAGAATGCGTCCTCCGGCTAAGGACGAAGCTGGGGGTTCTCGATGGCAGGACGCACCCGAGCCGTCTTTGCTCCCTGTAAAGGCCGAGGCGATTCACTATGACTCCGAAGCGGAGGCGAGAATGCTTCAGGCCAGGGTGCAAGCGGCCAAGGCTCAACAGAGGAAGAAACGAACAAGAAAAATGAGAAGGCCTGACCCTCCCGGTTCTACGCTATCCACCGAGGACTCCCTTAGAGATTTGAGAGTTCGGTTCGGTTTTAGTGAAGGAATCACTATGAGGCTTCCGACCCCGAGCGAACGAGCTGATAGTCCTCCCGAGGGGTTCTTCACGTTGTACGAGGGGTTTTTCAATTTTTGTTTTCTGTGGTTCCCTCTCCCGAGGCTAATCGTCGAGTAATTATAGTCGTATAAGATCGCGTTGGCTCAGATCTCGACTCGCGGATTGCGGCACCTTGTTGGGATCTTAGTGAGGAGTTTTGAGGCGGACAAAACCTTATCCCTCGGGCATTTGAGGAACTTTCTGGAGGTTCGTCGTAGCTCGGGTCCCCTAGAAAGGTATTACATCTCGCCGAGCAAGAATAAAAAGATCATCGGCGGGTTCCCAAGCAAGGATGAGAAGTACACCGACCACTTCTTCTTCGTCGCGATAGATGAGGACTCTGTCCCCGAGGGCTACCTTGATAAAATTGTTGCGAAATGGGGCATTATCGGTAGTTTATCCGAAGCGTTTGAGTTTTCTGTTTGTTGGGACTTGATCGATCCGTCCTAACCCTTTTTGTTTTTATTTTCAGATCGTAGCCTGACGTTCCTCGAGCTCATCCCTGAAGATCTTTTGGAAATTCACGAGGATTTGGCCTCCCGGAAGTGTCATTGGACCAAGCACTTCACACTCAAAAGAGTCGAGAAAGCGCTGAGGCTTCTCCGAGGCGTGTCCTGCTCATCGTCATCATCCTCTTCGGATCATCGATTAAGCGGCTTTGTAGAGATGCAAAAGGCAAAGATGACGTTAAGGGAGAAGAAGGCTACTGAGAGGGAAGCGGCCGAGCAGAAAAGAGCCCTCGAGGCAATTTTCAAACCTTTGAACGAGGTGACTGACGCGCCTGAGGGGTCTGGAAGGCCCGAGGTGTCTTATCTGCCCGAGGCGACCAGCAGGCCCGAGGTTGCTGGTGGTCCCGAAGGATCTGGAATTGGTCTGGCCGTTACTTCGGTTCCTCCCAAAGCGTCCAAGGACGTCCCAGCTGGGGACAGTGGAGTTCGAGCTCCCGAGGTTGGGAATACCGAGGTTGTGGTTGGCTTGGCCGCCGGTGGGCAAGCTAAGTCTAAGAGAAAACATCCCCAGAGCGAGCACTCTGCTGATAAGAGGAAGAAATCGAAGAGCGATCACAGTAGCTCTCGGCTGATTTACAAGGATAGGATGGCTTCGGCCAATCTTGTCGCTTCGTGTGCATGGCCACTGCTGACGGCCCCTGAGAGCTTAGCCGAGGCGGAACGATACGCCGAGACTTCGGCCAACTTTCTGAAGGTAAATGTTCCTCGAATTTCTCGTTTTGAAGTATTTTTGTTCTTAACACGTTTTCGCCATCTTACCCCCAGGCTTTCTCCTCGATGAACACGCTGGTTCGTTCCTACGAATCCATGAATCGCAAGGGCGAAGCTGCCAACGAGCAGTTTGAGATAGCCCGTGCGGAATCGGAGAGGAGGGTAGCCGAGGCGACCGCAGCGAGGCAAAAGGCCGAGGCTCTGGTTGCGGCTGAACAAGAAGCAAGGCAGAAGGAGGCCGAGGAGAATGCTCGAATCCAGCGGAGAGCCGAGGCGGAGATTGAGCGCCTTAACCGTCTTCTTACCGAGGAGAAGTCTCTTCGGGAGAATGAGGTAGCCCGAGCCAAGAAAGCTGCCAAAAGGGAAGTCACTGAAGAGTTCACCAAGCAGATCAAAACAATCGAGGCGAAGCTAGAGCAGTTTGACCAGGTCGCCGACCGGTACATGTATTTCTCCCAGGCTAAAGCTAACGTCGAGCTAATTGCAGAGTTTGAGGAGGGCAAGTCGATTGAGGACGAAAAGAAAGAGGTGGAGGCGTGGAAAGAAGAGTTTGGGGACGCTGAAGCGGAGTATTCTCAGCTCGCGGTTGAGTTACTCGGAACTCTGAAGATTCCTCCGGTGTCTCCCGACTCCACTCATGATAGCTTTGGGAATAGGTCGGTGGAAGGTGACGCGATCGAAGTTGGAGTTATCGATCAAGCTGGGACGAACATGGGCTCCGAGGCCGCGCTTGTTCCAGACGAGGAGCAGGATAAGTGATTCCGAGGCGTCCCTTCTTTTGTTCTTTAGGACTTGTTTTGATTCTTTTTTTTTTTTTTTGTAAAACTTATGCCTGAACGGCTTTATCCATCTGAACGTATGTTCCTTTAAGTACTTGTTTATTTTGAGACGTTTCTGAACTAAGTTCGATACCAGTGTTAAGTAGCTGGGTTTCATAAACACGATTTGTTCATCGAGAGGTTAAGTTTTTCCAAACCGTTTTTACTTCCGAGCCGAAAGTGAAAAGAATTGTGCACCAGTGTTGAGGTAACTGGGTTTCATAAACACGACTTGTTCATCGAGAAGTTAAGTTTTTCCGAACCGTTTTTACTTCCGAGCCGAAAGTGGTTTTGATTAAATGGCTTTTGATTAAAGAGTCAGTTTTTAGGACTATGAATAGTGTACCAGTGTTAAGATAACCGGATTTTTATAAGTAGGACTATAATCCTTTTTCGGTTGCGACCCGAGCTAATATAGTCGATTGCCAGTGCTTAGAAGCGAACTGGGGTACCAGTGTCGGAGTCAACTGGGTTCTCTGTAGACAATTTCTTTATGGCAAGATATCTCCGACCGAATTGTCTTGAATGCTTATATAGCGCGCTGTAACCGAAGCGGTGAAATGAGCTCTCTGTTCGTGGACATGGCCATCGTCTGAACGAACCGTCGGCTTTATGGGTCGATAAGAAGACCGTAAAGGTTTCCGAGATGAATTTCGGGATAGATGTTGAGGTGGATAAAATTGAAAATCCGAAGGGTAAAACTTAAAAAATTAGTTAGAAAGTTCAGTGGGAGTATATGTATACGGACCCACTCCCCCCCCCTTTTTAATTAGGGGGGTAGCTGAACTTGTCCGAGGACGAGCTGCCTACGTACCCTTTTCAGGGATCAAGCAACCCCGTAGTTCAAGTACATGCGCACCTTAGGTTCTTAGCGATAATATTTCCTTAGATGCATTGCGTTCCAGGATCTAGGTACCGCTTTGCCGTTCATGTTGATGAGTTCGTAGACGCCGGGACGGATGACCTTTGCGATCGTGTAAGGTCCTTCCCAATTTGCGCCAAGCTTACCTGCGTTCTGTTCGGCGGTATTCTGGAAGACTTTGCGTAGCACATGATCTCCTTCATGGAAGCGGCGATGCTTAACGTGAGAATTGTAGTACCGAGCCGTTGCATTCTGGTAGTTCTGCATACGGATCAAAGCTGAATCCCTTCTTTCGTCAATCAAGTCCAGTTCGTCCAGCATCATCTGAGTGTTGGAATTTTCCCGTTCGGGGAGCAAACGCCTCCTTATCCCCGGGATCTCGGCTTCGGTGGGAATCACGCACTCCATGCCGTAGACGAGGGCGAAAGGTGTTTCTCCCGTGGCCCGCCGTGGCGTGGTTCTGTGCGACCATAATACTCCTTCCAATTCGTCGGCCCAGCAGCCTTTCTTTGCATCCAGGCGTTTCTTTATTCCGTCGAGGATCGTCTTGTTTGCTGCTTCTGCCTGTCCGTTTCCCTGAGGATACCGAGGCGTGGACTTGCTGAGACGAATTCCCCATTTCTCGCAGAATCCTTCGAACCGAGCCGAAATGAACTGCGATTCGTTGTCTGTAACGATCTCGTAAGGTATCCTGTGGCGACATATGATGTTCTTCCAGACGAAGTTCTCGACCTGTGCGTCTTGGATGCTGGCGTAGGAGTCTGCCTCGATCCATTTCGAGAAGTAGTCTGTTAACACTAGGACGAGCTTCTTCTGCTTGGAGTTGTGTAGATCCGCCGTGTATTTCTTCCATGACTCTTCGAGCTTCGTTTCCTTCGACACAGATTAGTAGGGGTCCTGAGAATCGCCACTTAAAGAGCTCTCCATCGATCAGAGTATACCGAGCCGCTTTTGCCTTAAGCTTCCGAGCTGCCCATTTTTCGGTAGGCACTTCTCCGTCGGCTATGTAACTTCGGATGGCTCCGATCCATTTGGCGTCACTTCCGTATTCGGGCTCGGTTGAGTCTGTAGCTTGTTGATCTAATGGTTCGGCATTACCTTCTTCCGAGTCCTCTGTCTCCCGAGCCGTTAGTATTTGATCGTTGCTTTTGTCTTTAACACTCGGCTTTTCGATGAACTCAACTGGTATGATTCTCTTCAGATTTGGATCGGAGGTTGATGCTAGGGCTGCCAACGCGTCGGCTGACGTGTTCTCGCCTCGCGGAATTCTGGTTAACTCGAATTCTCCGAACTGTTTTGCTAAGTCTTGCGTGAGGGCAAGATATGCTTCCATTCGTTCATCGCGAGCCGCGTATTCTCCGTTGAATTGATTGGCCAAGAGCTGGGAGTCGCAGAAGGCTCGTAGCTTGTTGATCTTAAGTCCCCAAGCCAGCCTCAGCCCTGCTATCAGCGCTTCGTACTCTGCCACATTGTTAGTTGCGTCAAAATTTAGCCGAAAAGATTGCTCGAGAATTTCTCCCTCCGGAGATGCTAAACGAATCCCAACGCCTGAGCCTTGCTTTGAGGACGAGCCATCGATATGGAGGTTCCATACGGCGTCGGGCGAATCTTCTCGAGCATTTTCTGATGACAGCTCGATGATAAAGTCGGCCAGGACTTGAGATTTTGCGCATGTCTTGTTTCTATATTCGATGTCGTACTCACTGAGTTCTACTGCCCATTTGGCCAGACGTCCTGATTGGCTCGGACTGTGCAAGATGGCTCAGAGTGATATGGGTGCCATGACGACAATTGAGTGAGACTGGAAATACGGCCGTAGCTTCCGAGCTGACATCACTACGGCGAGAGCGAGCTTTTCAGTTTGCGGGTAGCATGTTTCTGCGTCGGTGAAGGTTTGTGAAACATAGAATATTGGCTTCTGTTCCTCTCTGTCTTCTCTGACTATGACCCCACTTACTGCTGTGTCCGAGATGGCGATGTACAGGAACAACGGTTCGCTTGGGACTGGTTTTGCTAACACCGGTGGATTAGCCAGATACTTCTTTAGTTCCTGGAAAGCTTCTTCGCAGCGATCGGTCCATTCGAACTTCTTGTTTCCACACAGAGTATCGTAGAAGCAGGCATTTATCGGTTGAACGGGAGATGAATCGGTTCAGGGCTACAACTCTCCCGGTGAGACATTGAACTTCTCGCTTGTTCTGCGGTGAAGGCATGTTTAGTAAAGCATCGATTTGCTTTGGATTCGCCTCGATGCCTCAGTGAGTTATGAGATATCCAAGGAATTCCCCTGATTTTACCGTAAAGCAACATTTTGCCGGGTTGAGCTTCATGATGTGTTTATTAAGCTGGCAAAAACAGTCGCGTAGATGAGGGATTTGACTAGCATGTCGTCGATATAAACTTCCATCGTTTTCCCGAGCTGCTCGGAGAACATCCTGTTGACGAGCCGTTGGTACGTTGCGCCAGCGTTCTTGAGTCCGAAGGGCATGACTTTGTAACAGTAGATACCTCGGTCTGTGATAAATGCTGTCTTCTCGCGATCGTCGGGGTGCATGAGAATCTGATTGTATCCCGAGAAAACATCCATGAACGATAGCAACTTATTTCCCGCAGTTGCTTCCACTAAGCGATCGATATGTGGGAGCGGAAAACTGTCTTTAGGACAAGCTTTGTTCAGGTCGGTGAAGTCGACACAGACTCTCCACTTGCCGTTCTTATTTTTTACCACAACAGGATTCGCTAACCAGTCTGGATATCTTGCTTCGAAGATCGAGCCAATCTTCAGGAGCTTTTCTACTTCGGCATTCACGGTATCTGCACGATCCCGACCCAATTTTCTGCGCTTCTGCTTGATGGGCTTGAAAGATGGGTCAACATTCAGCTCGTGGCAGATTACGTCGATGCTTACTCCAGGTAGATCTTCAGCCGACCAGGTGAACGTATTGATATTCTCCTTAAGAAATGAGATGAGCTCGGTCTTAATTTCCTCGGTTATGTTACTGCCGATTTCCACGCATCGCTCAGGTCGTTCGTTGTCAAGACTGATGGAGGTTACTGGATCCGAGGTAGGCTTCTTCTCCTCGTGTGCCTCCTCGATCTGTAATTGCTATAACTGTTTAGATATAGCCTTCTCTTCGTTCCGGCCAAGTTTCGACTTCTTGTGGTCAGTTTCGGCCTTTGCTTCGGTGACAGGGTTTCGGAGTTTGTGCGCTGCCATAAAACACATCCGTGAATTTTTCTGACTGCCCCAGATCGTTTTTACGCCACTAGGAGTCGGAAATTTGACACACAGATGATATGTTGAAGCGACGGCTCGCATTAGATTTAGCCACGGCATCCCCATTATGACGTTGTAGATGGTAGGTTGATCGGTGACCGAGAAGTTGACTATCTTTGTCACCCCGCCGGCTCGGACCGGTAATTGGATAGTTCCAAGCGTCATCAAAGTTTCTCCTGAAAATCCGAGGACTGGCCTCGGGGTCGGAGGTACCTGTGACATGTCGATGTTCATTTGTCGGAGCGTTTCGCGAAAGATCATGTGGATTGTGCTGCCGGTGTCGACTAATACTCGGTAAATGTCATGGTCTCCTATCGCTAATGTGATGACGAGTGGATCGTTATGAGGCATGTCGAGCCCGTTCGTGTCGCTTTTCTCGAATGTGATCACGTCGTTAGGTCGATCGAAGGGTCTTGTCCAGTTGCTTGGCGCCTCGGTTCGGCGTTGGTAAGCTTTGATTGCCGCTACGGTGTCAGGACAGTACGGCGATCCACCCATTATGGTGAGGACTTTTTGCCGTGTATTGTCTCGGTCTTCGTCTTGCGTCCCCCGGGTTCTTTTCTGAGACTCCTGATTCCTTGGCTCGGGGTCTCTTCCCGGGTTGGTTTGTTCGGGCTCTGGCTCTGGCTCGAGGTCCTTGAGCGTGACGTTCGTCCCAAGCTCTCCCGCTAGGAGTTTGGCTTCTAACTTAGCGCCGAGGCTCCGGCATCTTGAGGTATGGTGGCCAAAGATTTTATGGTGTTCGCAATATTCTTGATCATTGCTCGGTGGTTGATCCCTTGTCCAGGTGAAGGATTCTCTTCCTCGCCCACAGCCTCGGGGCGTGTCAATCTGGTAGTTATGGTATCCCGAGAAATTGCGCCCTTCATGATGTGTATACGTCCCGCTCTCACGCGTCTTCTTCTGGACCAGAGGTGTTGCTTGGGTCTTCTCGGCTCGGGGCGTCTGCTTCGCTGGCTCATGCCTCTTTGCTAGCAGCGCCATCTCTTCTTCATGGGCGACGAAATCCGAGGCTCGGTGCAGCGCGTCGCGAATTGTTGTTGGTTTGGACAGGTTCAACTCTTTCCTGAATTCTGATTTGTACCAGAGAGCTTTCTTCAAAGCCGAAAGGGCGGCTACATCTGTGATTCCTTCGACCTTGGCTAGCGTCGATTTGAAAGTTGTGAGGAAATCTCTTAACGGCTCGGTGGGTTGTTGGGACAGAGACCACAGATCTGCGTCGAAGGTTCCGGGGTCGATGAGCACGGAGTATTGCTTGAGGAAAAGTGTCGACAGCTCGTCAAAACTGTCAATCGAGTTTCGTTCCAATCTTGAAAACCACTCTAAAGCGGGTCCCTTGAGGTGTTCCACGAATAGTAAGCATAGACCAGCATCCTTTTCCCCGGGCTTGAACCTGGCTCGGGCCACGGATATCATGAATGATTTAATGTGACCCTTCGGGTCGGTTGATCCGTTGTAAGAGTCGATTTTGAACTTCCCCAGATTGGACATCGTCGTTTCGGAAATTCTTTTGGTGAAAGGCGTATTCCGAGATTCTTCCAAAATTCGGTCGATGTTAGGTGCAGAGGATGAAACGCTATGTATCTGGGTTTTGACGAGCTTCATATATGCTTCTGCCTTGGCTAGGGAGGCTCGGATCTTGTTGAGCTCGTCTTCTCTTTCGGATTCTTCGGCCCATCTTATGTTTTCCTCAGTTTCTTCGTCATCTGTGAGATCAGTTCGCTCGGCAGAGTTAGCTCCGGCTCGGATACGCTCGTCTTACAAATCATCCGGCTCGTTCGTCAGGTCCACTGCGTCTGGCTTGGTGGGATCATCCTGATTCTTGCGTCTGGCAGGGTCAGCTCGGGTTGCGCCAAGGTTTTGTTAGCTTTCTCTTGATCGTCAGCTTTCTTCTGGAATTTAACCATCATATCTTTCAGTTCGGCTAGGGTCGCTGTAATCGTCGGATCGGCTTGAGGATTTTGAGGGTTCGGAGCATTGGGGTTCCCTCCTCCGGCTGGCGGTATCTGACGATCGTCTTCGTTCACCATTCTCTCTGGTATTCGAGTCTCGCGTTCTTAGGGTAAGAGAATTCTAAAGTGAATCCCCACAGACAGCGCCAAACTGTGGAAGTCGAAACTAACACAATCAAGATTTGTCTAGGGTTTTATTTTAGGGATACGATAAACGTGAATTCTCAAAGAACAACAGAAACAATTGTAACCAAAGATGGTGTTCTTGATCTTATTGACGAAAAGAATAGTTTTGATCGTACAAGAGTTTGATCGTAAAAGGAAAAAGGTGTTTGTGCTGTGAGAGCTTTGTGTAGTGTAAATTCTAGAGCGATATTGCTTGGCCCTCTATGAGAGCCTTGAGTCTCTTTATATATCGATCATAAACCGCCTCTCCAGCGATATTCTAGGAAGATTTCCATTTATCTTGAAGTCGGCTAGAATATCGCGGATTAGGATAATTTTCTTATTCTTCGGGGTTTTTGGAAGTTTTCCTGATTTGCGTCGATCCTTCGAGATTCTTCCTTATCATTTCTGGGTTTATCGGAAATGATGCCTTGCTTGGAAATGATACTTTGAAGATGGATATTTACTAAGTCTTTGCCTCGGGTGACTCACGATCTCTTCTCGGGTAATTCAGAGGCTGATTGGAGAATCGGCTCGGGTACACGAAAAGAACCGGCTCGGGCACTCGAAGAGAACCGGCTCGGGTTTCCGAGCTTGCTGGCAGATCCTGAGGTGAATGGCCTGATGCACCGAGGTGAATGGCTTGATGTACCAAGGTGAATGGCCTGCTGTGCCGAGGTGAATGGCTTGCTGCCTCCGAGGTGTCTTCAGAAGTTCCCCGAGGTGGTTCAAAGTTTGGCTCGGTACTAACGGATGGAATCCGACCCCAACAAGTACTTAAGGGTCGAATTCCACAAAAGTCTCGTTATCCACACAATAAACAATTCAGCAATCGAATTAGGCTAAATATAAAATAAGATAATCAAATAAAACTAGCAAGTGAATGAGGTTTTAAATCAATTGATGGAAGAGCTAGACCTAAGGTTGGTCTTTTAGTAAATCAGAATTACAAATTAAACAGCAGACAAGGGTTTATGAAGCACCGTTCTTGAACTCAAATCACAAATATCAAATTAACCACCTCTCGAATGAATTAATTCTCTATGCCTAATAATAGAAATTCCACCCTCTCGAATGCAAACTCCTATAATTAAACAAGCATTAAAGTCCAAGTTTGATATGTTCACAACAAAAGTACTAAACCACCTCTCGAATGAGAATAGTTCTTTTGCTCACCTAAGATTAATTCAGGAAATAGATGACCTCTCGAATCTATCTAATATCCTATGAGCTAGATTCCAGGTGATCAGTGTAGAACTAGTAATTATATCAAATCTAGGTGAAGAAACCTAAAATTACCCTAACAATTGTTCAACTTAGCAATTCATCAATACATGGAAAAACCCTAAGTCTAACAGATGAATTACTCAGACATGGTAATAGAAACACAAATCATAGTCTGAATAAATTGCATTAAAAAAAGGTAAGAGATAGAGTAAGGGAGTTCTGAATCTCTCTGAAGGAGTCTGATTATTCTCTCCAAACTAATACAAAATCTCTCCCAAAAATAAAGCTTAATTGTCTTACAAAGATAAAAAAAAAAACTAAGAATATAGTCTAAAACACGTCGGGACTTCTTTTGCAATAAACAGGAAAATAAGGGCAATTCTGCAATTCTTCAAAACTTGATAAAACGTGCAACGTTTAGTGAAAACGTTGATGGTGCCGGTCGACACCAAGACACTCTGATCGTTCCAAGTTGCTCTTGTTAGCCGTAATGCTCCAAATGTCCAGCTTTTGCTCTATAATTCGCCCAATCTTGTAAGTACCTGCAAAGACTATGAAAGACGCAAAAAGGACCAAAAAGACTCTAGAAATACAACTAATATCATGGTTAAAATCAGTAAAAACCATGATATATCATTTACTTTAATAAAAAAGATTATGCAACTTATAAAAAAGAATGGAGTATTGAAAGATAGGAAAGAGTAAATACATATGATATATCTTAAGAACTAATTCATAGTCGAATATATTATATGTGAGCCAATATAAAGTGAATAGATAATAGATTTCGAGAGACAACGAGTAAATCATAGAAGATAACGAGAGAAATTATTGTGAAAAGTATGAGAAATGTTTTACTAATTTGGAAAGATAATGCACATGAGAAAACTAATATCTTTTAAAATTCAAATGCTTATATATATACTCAAAAATTCACATTTATAAAAGTTTTATATTAAAATCTCGCGCAACGCACGGGTACATAATCTAGTAAAGAGTTAGATAGTTTACTTAATTATCCCTAGTTTTAAGAACCTTTTTAGAAACGATCACAAACATTTGCATTTTATTATTTTTCATATCAAAAATTAAATTTTCTACAAAAAATTATCATTTATGCAAAATATCATCAAATATATCTCCTTTTCATATCAATTATTCACATAAACTAAAATAGTATTTTAACAGAAAAAAAGGCCTATTATAACAAATTATCTAAATGACTTTCATTGTATGTTTTGCTTTCTTATTTGATATATTCTAATTTAACTTTGTTGACTGGAAAAAAGTATTGAGATAAAATCTACACATTCATTACACAATCTCATACTTTTAATTTCAATTACAAGTTGAGATCCTCGTCTATATTTATTTAATAATTTCACTCTCACAAAAACAGTAAATCAAAATCTGAAACAAACTCTATAAACACAGAAAAATAAACCATTGGAATTGAAGAAAAAGTCAAGATATGAAGTTTACAACACTAGCTTGCATCACATTTATTGTAGTACACGTTTCGTTTCTGGCTCCGGTCAATTCAGTGAATCCAGCTTGCGACAAAATTGAGATCACAGGATGTATACCAGCGATACTTTACGGAGATAAACCAACAGCACAATGTTGTGGGAAAATGAAAGCACAACAACCATGTTTTTGTGATTTCATTAAGAATCCTGTTTTTAATAAATACGTCACTTCCCCGCAAGCTCGTGCGATCTTAAAATTTTGTGGTATTCCTTATCCTACTTGTTGATGTCCAAAATATTATCAAAGTAATTATTGATTTTATAATTTTTATGTAAGAGCTATGATGATAGAACTCATCGCTACGTCGTGGATCATGTTAATTCCATGTCATGTTTTTTTAAATCATAGTTTGCTTATAATATATAAAAAACCTAGTTGTGTTCTTGAAAGTAAAATGCATTTAGATTAGATTTTAAATGTTACTCAAGAAAAAATGAAGAAAAATATTAATCTACTCTTCATTCCTCAAACACTACACCATGCACCATTTAGAAGTAACATTTTGTAACACTTAGACCGCCACTGTATATGGATCTCCACACTCCCTCTCGGTCTCCATCGACTTCACTTTTGTCTGACGGTCCGTTCGTTACTTCTAAAAGATTTAAAAACTTGTTTTGGCGATGCCACAAATTATCACGTGATTTTTCCTAGTGTATTATACTCATTCACATGGTATCGAAAATCACTCCATATAGGCCATCTATCATGAAATTCCTCTAGTTTTGACATGCTTAACTATGTAGTTCTGACAAAATGTTTAACCAAAAAAATAAATGCACTTTGTGACATACATAACCAAATAAAATCACTTAAAAACATGCACCACAATATTTACTGTACGCATACTAATTATTTTCGAGGTAATTGTAAATGACTATTTTACCCCAACTCGAGTAGCCTCCAAATTTATCCGTACGTAACAATTCAGATATTTTTTATTAAAAAAACAATAAAAAATGACTTGGATTTTAAACAAGTTAATCTAATAATAATAACAATCTCAATAAATGCATTTTGCACTTGTGAACGGTTGTGTCTTTTAATCGTAACTTTTCGTTAATTTTTTTCTAAAAATATATATTTTACGGTTATGTTTAAAAAAAAAAAATTGCAATCCGAATGTCTTTTACGATTGCGTCTTTTTATTGTAACTCTTCATAAACAGTTGCAACCGCTTATTCAAATCATTGCAATATTTGGTTTATATATTTAGTTTATTTCACGAACAATTGCAACCTTTGGTTTATTGTATAAATCGCTATAACATTAACTTATATACCGTCGCGTCTCTCAGCATAACTTTTCATAAATTATTATTTTAATTTTTAATTTTTAATAACCAAAATGTATTTAAATGAGATTGTAACCGTTTAATTGAACCGTTGCAATATTTGGTTTATTTGACGAATCATTGCAAATTTTGGTTTTGTTTTACAAACGGTTGTAATCTTTAGTTTATTTGACGAATTTGACGAACCATTGCAACTTTTGGTATATCACAACATTTCATTTATTTTTTAAAACTAAAAAATATATTTTACGATATGTTTTTTGAGAAACTTGCAATCGCGAGTAAATATTTTATATGGTTGTATATTTTTATTGTAACTCTTAATAAAATGGTTGCAACCATTTAATTAAACCTTGGCAATATTTAGTTTATTTCACGAACAATTGCAACTTTAAGTTTATTTTATTTTCGTTATAACGTTTAATCATCTACCGTCGGTGTAACTTTTCATGAGTTATTATTTTTAATTCTTAATTTTTAATTACTAAAATGTATTCAAAATGAGATTATAACCGTTTAATTGAACTGTTGCAACATTTGGTTATTTGACGAATCATTGCAACTTTCGGTTTTGTTTTATGAACCATTGTAATATTTATTATATTTGATGAACCATTGCAAAATTTGGTATATTTGACGAACCGTTGCAAATTTTGGTATATTTGATATCTACGGTCGCGATTCTCGGTTAAAGTTCATCCTAATTTTTTAAAAATATTTAGTTATTAAAATATATTTAAATAAATTGTTGTTACCGTTTTATTTAACATAGTAGCATTATGTTTATTTGACGAACCAATAAATATTTTAGCTTATTTATCAAACTGTTGTAACCTTTGATTTATTTGATGTTTTTTGCACCTGAAAATAGTTTTTTTTTTTTAACCACATATTTATTATAAAATAACTCCTGGATTGGTTGCCCAATTAGGAGGAGAAGAGTTTACAAAAGTAATTTCAGAAAATAAGATTCTAGAAGATCGGACTAAACAGTCCGCCTTAACATTACCTAATCGAGAAATAAGAGAAAGCAAGAAGAACGGAAAATAGACACGGAACAATCCAAAATCATCTAGTAGATTGGAGAAAGCGGGCTATTCTTCAGGTGACTGTATCATCGAGACTAACTCTGAACAATCTGTTTCAAACGCCTGACAATCAATCCTTCTTGAAAGAATATTCTTCATAGCCCCCCGTGAGAATAGTTTTTTTTGTTACAAATTAGTGTTTTCTAATACTAGTATACTTGATAAATGTTTGTGAGGGGTTTTTTATCATAATTCTCGTAAAATATATATTAATTTATTATTAAAAAAATTGAAATTTGTTACAATTTATTATGACTTTTCGTTTGATGTTTTTTTTAACGATTTTTGAAATATTTTCTCCCGCGCCATCGCGGAGGTCATGAATCCTAGTACATATAAAAAAGATCAGATAACTTAAACTTAAGGGAAAATTAGAAATAAATGATATTTTAATGGATAAATGTCTATATATACTTTTCTATAAAAAGTTTGGTGAAATAGGTTTTTAAAAAAATCAAAATCCAAATTTACCCCCACATTTTCGAATATGTAATTAATAAAAAAAATTTAAAAAATTATTTCCTAAGTTATTTACATAATTCAGATAAAACTAAACCATAAAACCTTTGTTTTTACCAAACCAATTTGGTGTTTGACTTATACCAAACCAGCCCATAAAGAGTTAAAACCTTTGTTTTTCTTTTTCTTCTTTTGTTCGTATAACACAATCACGTGTATATTGCCATATTGGTGTGTAATTATGTATAGAACTAAGAATTCAATCTTATAATTCGTTTAATTCTAGCTCACGTGTATATTGGTGTGAAACTTGACAATCATATGTTTATATCGTTAAGACTAATCGTGTATACAGCACTTATTTATCTTTCATCATAATTTTCCAGTTTACTAAAATTAATTTGTTTGGGTTTTACGATTTCAATTTTTTTTTTTCATCCAAAAAAATGTGAATACGTATTCTAAACATCCTCATATCGTAATCTAATCTAAAAGTCGTAGAATTTGTACAAAAATTTAGAATAAAAACTCTGATTTTTGTAGAACATGTACAAAAATTTAAAATATAAACTCTGATATTCGTAGAACACTAGAAAACGTATTCTAATAATATTAGACGAAAATTTATCCATAAAAAAAAAAACTTTTTTTTAACTAAATCACTAATTTTTTTTTACAAAACATCTATAATCTTGTATATCTACATGTTTTTTTTAGTAAAATCATTCAAAAAATGCTTAAAAGAGAGAATAGAAGTATTTTAGTCCAAAATAACATTCTAAAAAAAAGATGTATATGATCAAACTTTTTTTTGTAGAACTCCTTTATTTTTTATTTTCCACGGTGTCAACTGTCAAGGGATGCACATGAGAAATATTAAAATTTCACCCTTTGAATAATGTCAAAAAATCATAATCCTTTTTACAACACCGTAATCTTTTTTACATTAGTACTTTTTGCAGCCGTCTGGATATTGACGAACATCTTTGTCCAAGAAGTTGACTACTGGATCACTTCATCTTTCCCTAAGAATAAGATTTAAGTGTTTTTTAAGAGAGCAACTCAAGGAATCCAAACTATTTGCAATAAGATTTAAGTGTTCCTTAATAATATTAATATAAATCTACTGTCAAAATTTTAAATGTATATGAATAAGGTACTTCTAAAAAAGAGTAATACAAATCATACGGTGTAATATAAATATACGGTCCAAAATTTAAACTCAAAGCATACAGTGTTAAACAATCTACCCCTTAATCTCTATACAAGTTATTATTAATATATCTTTCTCCCTTAACTCTTTTAATATATTAAGGAAATGTAAGAACACATCGAGTAATTTACATGATGAAACCTGTTTTGGCAACAAAGGTACACATGATGTAACTTGAAACCTATGTAGGAAAGCAAAACACGCTTACTGAGGCAACTCGAGATCGGGTCTTCGATCAAAAGCATCGCTAGTAGAATCATCTGGAAATGCGTCTGGATATGTAGCCAAAATCTTACTTTTAATGCTCCTAAATCATGAGAGGATTCTTGAGCCACATAAGAAGAATCTAAAGTGCACTGAAATGGATACAAGAACAGGAGGAGCATACCTTAGTTTCAAGAAGATGTAATCGAGGTCAGCTTTCATCGATTTCAAAAGACGGGTGTTTCTAGCGAATTCCAATGATACATCAGCGAAGCAATTCTCTGAAAATTCATTGTAATGGGAGAGAACTGCATTGCTATCCTGTAACCTCCCCAATCTAGGACATAGGCACAAAAGCTTTGATCAATAATCATCAAAGTATCAATCAACATAATAAGTTCTTCACATCAACCAACTCAGCAAGATAATAAAAGATGAAACCGCAACAATGAACCGTATAACAAACCCTTACTTTTAGTCTCTTTAAGAACTCATATTGGTGAGATCAATGTTAAAATGCTTCATTAGATTAGATTCCAACAGATTTTCATCAGTTTGGGAGAAACTTAAACTAAAAAAAGCTCCAATAAAATTCAGCAGTTGTTTCACCACAAGGAAAATGAGACACTTGAAATGCTTACATACATGAGA
The DNA here is from genome assembly GCF_000004255.2 of Arabidopsis lyrata subsp. lyrata. NCBI lineage: Eukaryota > Viridiplantae > Streptophyta > Magnoliopsida > Brassicales > Brassicaceae > Arabidopsis > Arabidopsis lyrata. The sequence goes on from NW_003302551.1 coordinate 5,468,313, forward strand.
TGCTGCAAATGTCTAAGAGAATTCAGATCTTCTGCTTTAACAAGAGTTTTGAATTCATCAGAAACTTCTTGTGAAGCTGCTCTTATGGTTTCTTCCATCAGACACTTCTTATGAACCTTCTCTAATGGGTTCTTCCACCTGAATGACAAAGAGTTAATGACTTAAATCAGACAGGTGACAAAGGTTTTTTTCTGCTACAGAACTAAAAATCAAAAACCTCCTACTCAAAGAATCCAAATTTCTCATAGATAACAACCCAAAATTTACATTCTACATTAAGAATCAGAGTCACAGAATCAAATTCTCGAGCAAACAAAAAGAAATCAACTTTCGCGAGTTTCTTCAAATAAACAAAGAGATCTTAATCAAGATCAACGAATTCGAAAATCGTTTTAGGTAGAGAATCAGATTTACCTTGTGGAGGAGAGTTGATTCGGTCAAATCGGACTTGGACATTTTCGATTATAAAAGTTTTGTACAAAAAAAAGAGAGTGTTAATTTTCATAAAAGGCTGATGGGCCTTGTTTTGGGCTGGATTTACGAGAGATTATTCTCCCATTTGGAAAGGAGTTTCTTTTTATAGAATTTACTGTTTAAAAACAGGTTGTGTTGCGCTTGCTATATTACGTAAAAAGTTATTTTGAAGTAAAACAATATTTTGAGTTTTGTTCTCATGTTTGGCAAAGTGAAATTGACCTTTCACAGAATAGCCAATTGAGCTATTTGAGACCAAATTACCCATAGAGAACAACTATTCTTGTTTGGTTACCTTTCTTAACTCTTCTACAACCAAACTACATGAAAGAAAAAATGATTATATATTTTTTTTACTTAAACATATAAAAATTTTTAGAAAATCAGAATTTAAAGAGAAAGAAATGAATTAATCCAAGTACAAAGGTGAGCTGCTCTTTATACTAAAATCAAAAGAAATTTTATTTTAAATCTGAAATTTTGTAGTGAAATAATTGATTTTGCTTCATTATCAAGTAGAGAGATTAGAGTTAATAGATTAAGAGATTTCTGGCGAGTTGGAAAAATGATGAAAATGGTGAAAAAGCAAGTGTTCTTTCGACGGAATCGACTTAATCACCGGACAATTAAACAAAACTCAAACTCTTTAGTTTTTCGAACTTAAAATATGCTAGATGTACAATATTTACATGTAAGAAACATTCAAAATGTATAAAGAAAACAAAATTCTGAGATAACTGTTGAAAACAGCTGCAAAATTAGGGATGCAGAGGTTGAAGACGCCTGCCAAATTACAATTATACCCTTCATTAAATTTTTTCAGTGTACGTACATGCAATTTATAGTGTACGTATCATTGATTATGTTGACATGTAAATATGTTAGATTATCGTATTTCCGATTTGCGTCTTTGGCGAGTAGAACATAATGTCAATTTACTTTCATGCGATCGATTTTAGTACGCGAATCACAAGTCTTACGAAACCATTTTCAAAGATCTATTTTTTTTTTTCAAAATTTGCAGAGAGGCGGAACGGAGTATCGTCTCTCCTGCAAGTAGTAATCTTAGTTAAATCTTCGTTAAAAACTTGATGCCCAACCTAAATCAGGATAAATCGTTTTCAAAATTTTGATTTCAAGTATATCTTTCGTATGATCATATCATTTCAGAATTCTCTGTTTTCTTCAATAGCAAACCCAGATTCTGCAAAATTTTCAAGAAATTGATTTTTTGTACTAGGTGTGCTTTCTTCTTTAGTTTTTTTTTTGTTAACGTACGCAATTTGCGACTTAGACAAAAAGTAAACCATAGTTATATATTTTGTCCCTCTGAATTTCTTCTATGTACGTGTACACAATTTTTGTGTACGCAATATTGATTTTATGGACGTGTATGTTTCTTAAATTATGTACCATTGTGGAGGCGGTGTACGTGTAATATTAATAAATTTTTTAATTAAAAAAACTTGGTTAATTTGACTAACATTTCACAATATTCTATTGGTATACATAAACGTAAAAATAAAATATAATAAAATCAATCTTAAAACATAGAAAATATAAATAATTTTTGTCTATTATAGAAAATTTCTTCAATATAATATGCATTTACCTATCATTTTCATATAGCACTACTCTAATTATGTTACACTAGATTGTTGGTAAAGAATATGTAATATTTCAAACTGAACCCGTAAACGTACACGGCAATATTGAGATATACGTACACGCACATGACCGCACTAACCAATTATTGTACTAATATCATGAAATGTCTTTCCTACTATACTGATATCTACTTCCGTCTCATCAGTTGGACATTGGCTAAGTCACTGGAGACTAGAGCATCATTATTATCGAGTATCTCCGCCTCACCACTTAGCAATGTAGAAAAGCCGTTATATACTTCGGAAGACTCATTTACGGTCACTAATCTGATTCAGGTTAAATCCTCCTTCATGATCCTCCAAACCAAACTCCACACAATTACCATTCACTTCACTTCTACCATGCCCATTTGTATTCGTGTACGTCAAATATTCACCTTCATATGCTTCTTCGTGTACACAATCAGTAATGTACGTACATTCTTTCAAATCATGTCTTACCTCACAGTTAGAACTCAAAGATAGTTAAATATCACTATTCTCTCCAAAATTATCGATGATTTTTCTATCACGTACATGTTTTAATATTTTAATATGTACATACCTACCTAAATTTATTTTCTCTTCTACCAATTTTTAATTTATATTATGTGCATCTCCACTCACAAACAACAATAAAAATAGAAATCTCTATTAAACACATGCATCATAAATTTATGAAAAACACATGCATCAAAAAGACATAAATTGTAGAACCATTCTTCTCTGAGGCGATAGGCAAGGCGATCATGTCTTTTCATCTATGATGCTCTTTCTCCATCACTAGAGTGAATTACGCTGGTCTCCGATAATGTATGTTTAAACGTCGGCAAACGATAAGATGGTTTTGGTGATTGATTTGGAGTTTTTGTGGCGGTTACTACAACGCACCCTTCCTTTACTCTTTTTGATGGCCATAGCTGCGGCATGGCTTGCACTTACGTTGATCATGGATCAGGTTCTAAGTATCTCAAGCCAGTTTTCAATTGAGGCGACGTTAGCGGCAGATCAAACGCACATGGATTCGGTGAAAGATGGCTCTTTTGGTGACCGGAAACGAACTCGTTTCCGAGAGGTTTCTCCGATAAAGGAGATGTGTTATTCTTGGTTCATCATAGTGGATCATTTATATGACTTTATCTATGATGAACTTGTTACCTCCGTGAAGGATTTTGCGACTCTCCATGATGCCCAATATCCTCGATACCTACATTCTTAAAAATGTTATGTACGTACATGTATAATAGTGTAAGTATATCTTTGTTGATGAGTTAAAATTATTGAGATATATTTATTGATATAATAATAAATCAATATTCTACGATAGTCCTAGTGGAGATGAAGACATTGTTATTTGCAAAAAAATAAGTGTTTCTAAACATACTCACAACTTACAATATCTCTCATGTCATACTAATTTATACTTCTATTTCATCAAGTCGGACATTGACTAAATCATCGAATTCTGACGTAGGAGGGACTTAGTATTAGTAGTTTTACTTTTCTTTTGATATTTCCTTATTTCATGTTTCTATTTTGCTTAGAGTTTTCTATTTTATGTTTTGGTTTCTTCTCTATATAAAGAGAGATCCTAGGTTATTTGCATGACACGCTTTATCATTCTAATTAATAAAAGCAAAGAGCTTTTCTCTAATCTGGTGGATTTCCAGAGTTTCAACCCTTCAAGATCGACGCTTGCGAACTTGATTTCTATCTAGGCATAGTGTTTGCTATTCCTAGAGATTCCGACTGCGTCAAGTGGTATCAGAGCAGGCTTTCTCCTGTCTCTTTTCAAAACTTGATCAGCTATGGCAGATCAATCGTTGACCAAAGAAGACTTACAGGGTTTTACCGAGGCTATTACCACGGCTCTGACTGCTTTGACCAATTAGATGACAATTTTGACAACTAAGATCAGAAACACTAACAACAACGATAACCAGCAAAGAGGCAATGATGGAAAGGTTCTTACCGGAGAACTACGAACAGATTCTCTATAAGATGTATATTGAATGTGTTCAAGGAAAGAGGACCGTGACAGAGTTTACGGCGGAGTTCTTGCGATTCTCTGAGCGTAATGACCTAGGAGAGACAGAAAATCAGAAAGTGGCAAGATACATCAGTGGGTTAAAGAGTTCTATACAAGAGAAGATGGGTTTGCAAACTGTATGGACAGTGCAAGAGGCTTCTAGTCTAGCTTTGAAAGCTGAGTTAATGGAAAAATCTCCTCGTAATTTTACTCCGTTTAGAAGATACTCATCCCAAAATAATTCTGAATTAACCAGAGATAAGGAGAAGAGTGTAGTGTCAAAGGATGCTAATCTTGGTAACAAAGGAGCTGGTAGTTCTAACAATGGTTCTAATAATGTTCAGCAGAGTAAAACACCAATCCAGAGGCAAGGTGATAATTATGCGAGACCATCTATCGACAAGTGTTACCGTTGTCAAGAACAAGGTCACAAATCAAATGTTTGTCCAAGCAGGAGAACTCTAGCTTACCTAGAGGAAGAAGAAGAACGTGAACAAGAGGATAATGAGTATGAAGGAGCTGAGTTTGCTGAAGAAGAATCGCATGAAAGGGTGAATTGTGTACTACAAAGAATCTTGTTGTCATCCAAAGAAGAGGGGCAACACAAGAATTTGTTTCGAACACACTGCACTGTTCGAGACAAAGTGTGTAACCTGATTGTGGATAATGGTTGTACCGAGAATTTAGTTTCGCAGAAGCTAGTTGATCATTTTAAGCTACCTACAGAGCCACATGAGAAGCCATACGCTCTAGGTTGGGTTACCAAGGGTACCCAAGCTCAAGTAGCACTAACTTGCAAAGTTCCTATCTCCATTGGGAAGCACTATAAAGAAGAGGTACTTTGTGATGTTCTTGATATTGATGTTTGTCATATTTTACTTGGTCGACCTTGGCAGTATGATAATGATGTTACATATCGAGGACGGGATAACGTGTTGATGTTTACATGGGGTGTACACAAGATTGCAATGGCTCCTGTTTTACACTTTCATAAGGATTCAGTAAAGAAAAAGTCTAGTTTCTTGGTGATGACGCATAGTGAAAAGGAGCTAGATGAATCCTTTAAAGAGACTAACTGTTTCTGTCCGGTGGTGATCAAAGGATTAATGAGTGCTGTGAAAGAAAAGGTGGCAATTCCCGAAGATGTGCTAGAGATTTTAGAAAAGTTCAAGGAGTTGATAGCAGATGAATTACCGAATGATTTACCTCCCATGCGAGATATTCAACATCATATCGATCTGATTCCGGGGTCTAGCTTACCAAATCTTCCTCATTACCGTATGAGTCCTAAGGAGAATGAGATCTTGAGAGAGCAGATTGAAGATTTATTGAAGAAAGGATTCAGTCGTGAAAGTATGAGCCCATGTGCAGTTCCAGTCCTTCTTGTTCCTAAGAAAGGAAATCAATGGCGGATGTGTGTTGATAGTAGAGCTATTAACAAGATAACTATCAAGTATAGGTTTCCGATTCCTGGATTGGAAGATATGCTTGATGAATTAACAGGTTCTAAGGTGTTTTCGAAGATAGATCTTCGTAGTGGATATCATCATATCAGAATCAGACCTGGAGATGAATGGAAGACAGCTTTCAAAAGTACAGATGGATTGTATGAATGGCTAGTGATGCCTTTTGGGTTATCAAATGCACCTAGTAATTTTATGAGGCTAATGAATCAGGTTCTTCGTCCCTTCACAGGTTCTTTTGTGGTAGTTTATTTTGATGATATTTTGATATACAGTAAAACCAAAGAGGAGCACTTAGAGCACGTGAAGCAAGTGTTGCAAGTTCTACAAGAGAACCAATTGTTCGTTAATTTGAAGAAGTGTGTATTTAGCACCAACAAGTTGCTATTTTTAGGATTTGTCGTTGGCGAGGATGGAATTCAAGTTGATGAAGATAAAGTGAGATCTATCAGGGACTGGCCTACACCTCATTTGGTTACGGAAGTACGCAATTTTCCTGGTCTAGCTACTTTCTACCGGAGATTCATCAGAGATTTCAGTACTATTACTGCTCCTATTACCGAGTGTTTGAAGAAAGGTAAATTTTACTGGGGTTATGAGCAAGAGAAAAGCTTCGCCTTAATCAAAGAGAAGCTTTGTACTGCACCCGTTCTAGCATTACCTGACTTCGATAAGGTGTTTCAATTTGAATGTGATGCTAGTGGAGTAGGCATAGGAGCTGTTTTGTCACAAGAGAAGAGGCCGGTTGCATTTTTCAGCGAGAAATTGAGTGAAGCTCGCCAAAAGTGGAGCACATATGATCAAGAATTTTATGTTGTATTTAGAGCTCTAAGACAGTGGGAGCACTATCTAGTGCAGAGGGAGTTTATCTTGTTCACCGACCATCAGGCTTTGAAGTTCTTACACAGTCAGAAAGTGATCAATAAGATGCATGCTCGATGGGTAAGTTTTCTGCAGAAATTCCCTTTTATTGTACAACATAAATCAGGGACTCTTAACAAGGTCGCGGATGCTTTAAGTAGAAGAGCTTCTTTGCTAACAACCTTAGCACATGAAATTGTTGGATTTGAGTTCTTGAAAGAATTGTATGAGAGTGATATTGAATTCAAGGAGTTATGGGCCAAATGTAGTGGAAAGCGTCCTTGTGCAGATTTCCACATTCGAGAGGACTATCTTTTTAAAGGTGATCGGTTATGTATTCCTTGCTCGTCTTTAAGAGAGAAATTAATTCGGGATCTTCATGGTGGTGGTCTTAGCGGTCATTTGGGTAGAGATAAGACCATTGCTAGCTTGGAGGAAAGGTATTACTGGCCACATCTAAGAAGAGACGCAGGGACTATTGTCAAAAGGTGTTATATTTTTCAGGTTTCTAAAGGTCAGTCTCAAAATACCGGTCTTTATATGCCTTTACCTATTCCTGATGATATTTGGCAAGATTTGGCTATGGATTTTGTGTTGGGATTGCCCCGTATGCAACTAGGTGTGGATTCTGTGTTCGTAGTAGTTGACAGGTTCTCTAAAATGACTCACTTTATTGCTTGCAAGAAGACTGCTGATGCGTCAAATATAGCTAAACTATTTTTCAAAGAGATCGTGCGTCTTCACGGGGTTCCTAAATCGATTACTTCAGATAGAGATACAAAGTTTCTCAGTCATTTCTGGATTACTCTTTGGAAGATGTTCGGAACAGCTTTAAATAGAAGTTCTACAGCTCATCCACAAACTGATGGACAGACTGAAGTAACCAACAGAACTTTGGGGAATATGATTCGGAGTATTTGTGGAGACAAGCCAAAACAATGGGATTTAGCTCTGCCTCAGGTAGAATTTGCTTACAACAGTGCTGTACATTCTGCGACAGGGAAATCACCTTTTTCTCTAGTGCATACTTCTGTTCCTAAGCATGTGGTTGATTTGATTAAGTTGCCAAAGGCTCCTGGAGTAAGTGCATCAGCTGAAACTATGGCTGAAGAGATTTTAGCTGTTAAGGAAGCTGTCAAGGCTAAGTTAGAGGCTACCGGGATGAAGAACAAGGTCGCTGCTGATAAACGTCGGAGGTTCAAAGTTTTCAAAGAAGGTGATGATGTGATGGTGTTCCTTCGAAAAGAGAGATTTCCAGTTGGTACGTACAACAAGCTGAAGCCTCGCAAGTATGGTCCGTTCAAGGTGTTACGGAAGATCAATGATAATGGTTATGTTGTGGCTCTCCCGGAATCGATGAACATTTCCAATACCTTTAATGTGGCTGACATTCATGAGTATCATGCAGATGAAGTCCTTTATCCAGAAGAGAACTTGAGGACAAGTTCTTCAGAAGTGGAGGAGACTGACGTAGGAGGGACTTAGTATTAGTAGTTTTACTTTTCTTTTGATATTTCCTTATTTCATGTTTCTATTTTGCTTAGAGTTTTCTATTTTATGTTTTGGTTTCTTCTCTATATAAAGAGAGATCCTAGGTTATTTGCAAGACACGTTTTATCATTCTAATTAATAAAAGCAAAGAGCTTTTCTCTAATCTGGTGGATTTCCAGAGTTTCAACCCTTCAAGTTCGACGCTTGCGAACTTGATTTCTATCTAGGCATAGTGTTTGCTATTCCTAGAGATTCCGACTGCGTCAAATTCTTCCAAAAATGATGTCTTCCCTTTTGGTTATGACTCACAAATGGTTGAATGTCATAATTCTCTCCAAAATTATCGATGATTTTTCAATCTCGTACACATTCATTAGTATACGTACACAATTCTTTTAATTAACTGAATTTTCATATTAGCTCCACGGTAAATAGAGTGTCACCAACATCTCTGATATGTCATATCCCATATTTCTCAACAAAAATTCAGTCCATCTATTGTAATGTAATTTTTGCTACTACCTTTACTATCGTTTTTAATCGTCATCTTCAACGCCCTCTTCGTCATCCCCAATCTCTTTCTTTTCATCCTCTTTATCGTCCTCGACTTCTTCTTCCTCATCTACTTCCTCATTGTTTTCATCTACATTTGGTACCTCAAATATGGTTTTTGTTGTGTTTTCATCTCTAACCCAATGTTAGTTTCATCAACAAGATCCCACACAATGTACATAATATTCAAACTTTGCTTATCGGATTGGACAAAATGACATAAAAATATTTACACTTAGATCCCTACTATGAATAAATAAAAAATATTCGCATTGGTGTTGTTTAGAAGGGAACCTATCAACACAAGAGGATCAAGTACTTGGTATATTACAATAAAATTATATGTGGTTCTGTTGAAGAGAATTATGGTCCTTTTAGAAATTTTTGTAATGTTTGGTATCTACGATGGTGCATACGGCGAGTTAGCCAAATATTATGTATTTAGTACGATATATATGATATTTTTTTGTTTTGATGTTGTTATTTCTATTTAATTGTTATTTTGAAATTTTTTAGTAAGCGTTATGTTATACGATATTATTTGTTGAGAATTAATAAGATTTTAAACTAAACCCGTAGACGTACACGATAATATTGAGATACACGTACACGTATACGACCTCTCCAAACAATTACATCCTAAAAATACCTAAATCACATAAGTCTTATACTATGTACGTACACAAAAATATTTATACTATGTACAACATTAATTTAATTTTTTGACATCAAAATTAAGTTATTATGTCAGTTATTTGTATGACTGTATTTTTTCATGTGTTATTCATACATGATTTGAATGTTTTGTTTTTATGGTCAAAAAATATTTGAAACGTAAATATACAAATTATTTAGATATTTACGTACATATATACACACACATTACTACACGAACACATTACTACCGTGTACGTACACATTACTACCGTGTACTTACACATTACTACCGTGTACGTATATATTATTACCGTTATGCACATATGTGTATATGATATTGCTAATCGTGAATAGTCTTCGATGATAATAAATAAAATATTATTTAAAATAGAAATAAAAATATGAAAATGGGTCTTAAACGATAGAAACAAAAGAATTTTAACTAATAGTATAAAAATAATAAATATTTATAAAATGGAAGAGCGAATCATCTACTGACAAGTGTTTAAGATTTTCAAACCACACACGGCTCTGTGTCACGTTAAAACATACTATTCCTCAATATTTTTCTTTAGTTGTGAGGTTTATTTCTACTGCTTCTCGTATTTGACATATGATTATGTAAATTGCGTAACAGAACTAGAGTTTTGTGAGTCTCATTAGAGTCAATTTGTGTGTTGATCATAGTTGGTTTCACTTATTTATTGAAAACAAATTATTAATATTTTTTAATTGAGTTCGTAGAAAACATGTATGAAATTGGTAAGATATTTTTGGTAGAAATATGTCCTTATTTGAGTTTTTTCTATTTATGTGTATGTAGTTTACGGTATACACAGTATGAATTATAAAATGGATATGTAGTTAGATTATGTACTATTGTGGAGACGGTGTACTATTGTGGAGACGGTGTACGTAGTAGTTATAGAGTTTGTATTTTAGTTTTTCGACTTCCAAATACGCTAATATAAACTAGATTTACAAAATCAATAAATAAATTAAATGTAAAAAAAACAAAAGATTATAAGAAAATTGTGAACAATGGCCATAAAATTAAAGTTGCTGAAGAAGAAACCATGTTAAAGATGAGTACAAAATTAGAATGATGCCTTTGAGTATATGGACGTGTACGTCTTTTACAGTATGTACCATTGTTGAGGCAACGTACGTGTAATATTTACAAATTCTTAAATTGCAACATTGGTTAATTCAACAATCGTACTCTGATTTAGGTAAAACAGATCTTCCAATACTAAATTGCACACAATTACCATTCATACGATGTGATTTTGAAACATTCTGAATTCTTGACAACTTGAGCTGTCAAATGTCATGGACAAGTATCATCAACGCAAACCATCTCCAATTTTGTAGGACATGACCTAGGTTGCTTGTAGCAAAAGCTTTGTTTGATTGCGAGATAAGACATTGTTTGTTTTATGACTTTTCTGTTCTTGAAAACACTTCACACTAAAAACCTCGCATAATGTACGTACAAATTCCGTGTACGTCATGTTTTCCTTAACATGTACACAGCGACCAAAGATGTCTTCCTCTGGTTCAAATTTCCATTCTTCTTCTTTGCATCTCCACTCACCTACCGTAGTAAATACGGGAATATCCATTACCCACCAGCATCATAAATTCAGCAGAACCCCATTAAATGCAACTCAAAACATGATTATATCTACAAAAAAAACAAAAAAATTTAAAAGTACACACTTTTTGGAAATTGTTTAAAGAAGGGTTCATAATAAATCAAGCTATTTAATTCAAAATTATATATATGTAAACTTATTTATTTTGGTAATATATTATTAGATATTTCTGGAAACGACAATCTAATTTAATTACAAATTATTATTTAGTTTAGATTTTAAAAGATTTTCTTAACAAAACTATGCTAATTAATTCTGATTAAATCACATTAAAAATAAAAGATTTCAAATTTTATTTTCCAAATATTAAAAAAACATTTAGTATATTTATCATATATAATCTAAACTAAATACTTTCATCCTTTTAAGTATAGCATATTCAACAAATAAGTTTTGGATTTTAGATATGTAAATATCTAGAAAATATTTGCAGTATACATTAAAATATATATTTTTAAAACGGGTAGTTTTCAATATTTTAAATATATATTACTAAACTAAATTTGAATTATATAAAAGAAAATCTATTTTTGAAACGGATTATATTAGTTACTATATCTCCAAATTATTTTATTTAGAGCCAAATAAGTTAATATATTACTTACCAAAAAAAAAGTTTAATATATTTCAAATCAAATAAATTATTTTATTTTGTATCAAATTGTTACAAGCTTTTGGAATATACATTCTTCTAAATTTGATTATTTTCTTTGTCAAAAAACATTAAAATATAATTTAAATATCATTGTGCATACATCCACATTGATTATCTCACAGTTAATCTAGAAAATCGATTATTTAAACAGTAGATGGAGATCTAAAAGTAAATTACTTCATGTTCTTATGATGTTTATCTCCTAATTTTACTAACCTCCTATGCATATATTTATGGTTTTTGGTTTTAGGGTCAACACTAGATCACAAGTCGAATATTGATCCATTCTCAAAGAAAATATATTTCATAAATGTTATCATATATTTAATTTTGTATCTGTTAAACACATTTTCATCTCTCATTTTTATTGTCTATTGGCCAAAGCAAGAGATTTGATCGTAAGGAATTCAAGACATAAAACTGACTTCGTATGGATGTTTATCATGTTTGGTGCTATAAATATTATATTCATTCATAATTTCCGGTTCTTCTTATTTTCTTATCCTGTTTGATTCTAAACACTCTTTATAAAAGTTCTCTTTATTTATGTTCCTCAGTTAAGTATTTAAATTATACCGTATTCACATTGAGTTTTCTTTTCCAAGTTCAACGTTTGATACAGTACATTATAATTTATATACTACAATATATATCAACAAAACAACAAAATAATCTATATTTACTAAAACTTTATTACAATACATTTCTTAAAATATGAAATTCGGCACGTACGTGCGGGTCATGATCTAGTAGCTGTTAAAATATGACAATTGAGGTCATTAATCATAAATTTGAAATTATGTATATCGTTTGTATAAATAAATTCATCTATAGTCTTTGTAATTTTATTGTCTAATTAATTTTCAAAAAAAATTTTTCAAACTATTAAAATTTCAAGTCCAAAACTACAAAATTTATAAATTAATTTCTTTCTAAAATTTTAAGAATTAAAACATATCTCTTTATAAATTAATAAATTTTCATTTACACTATAAATTAATAAATAGATAAATTAATATCATTATAAATTAATAAAATATCATAGTCCTAACAATATTAATTTATAGAGATTTTACTGTATATCCTCATTTAGCATTTGCAACAAAAAAAATAAAATAAAATTTTCTAGATTTTTATATCAAAAACAATGTTGTTTTCGTACAGAATCAATATCTAAATGTGTTATAAAAAAAACTTCTTAAACAACTTCATTACTTACACGATCAATGTTTTTCTTGTCTCCAAACTTTGTAAAACAACAAAAATCAAAACTTCTCCAGCATCACATTCGTTCATATAAATTTGTTTGATTTTTTTTTCTTGTTTATCTCTTCCCTAAAATTATTCATGTACGTATAAACAAATATTACAAGAGGTAATGATGAGTTTCCATTAATTAAAGTGAGCAATAGTCATGTCTAAACTTTTTGGGCATTTAATCTTGATGTCACATAGTTTTTTAATGTTATTAAGGCCCATTTTCACTGTACAGTCGCAAAAAATAATTAAAAACGAAAATATCTGATCCCAACGATAAACACTGTACATAACTGAACCGCGTAACTGAACCGTACACGGAACAGTACATCGTTACGCTGGCAGGGGTATTTTGGTCAGAATTTGGCGTAATTGTCAAAACGTGAGAGGTGACGCTCACTTTGCCAAACCGTGAAAATAAAACATGGTCTTATGCCCTGCCCTGAAAATTACCCTTAGGTAAATTACATATTTGAATGTGTTCTGGTAAAATAGCAAGTCTTTGATGCAGTTGCAGATAAACCAAACCGGAGATCATCAACTCGAACCAGAATACCGAACCGGAAATACCAACAATGATCGTGCTCTGTTACAGTCACAACCAGGCCTTGATTTTGACGGGTTACTCTTTGCTTACACACTTGGAGCAGAAGCGTTTGGAAGCGAAACAAGACTGCGAAATTAAAAACTGTTTCTAAACGTAACCCGTTTGTTATGGTCAGTTTTAAGTCCAACAAAAGGTATGAACTTTCGAGAATGGTGAGTCCACCACACATGTCAAGGTTTATGTGCAAAATGAGAATGCTACAAGATTCAAGTTGCATGAAACAGCTTCTTTTTGGTGTGGTAACGCACCAATGCGGGTGCAAATGAAAATATAAGCACCTACACACAAGAATAAAGTGGGAAACTATATCTCAGTTACAATCTGATTCTAAAATTGACGCTTCACAGTTTGGTATAGGCATTGATGTTGGTCTACAAAGAATGTATCGATGAATAACACAAATTCAACAAGCAAACACCAAAATCAAAGAACAAAAGAGAATTAGTATCTTCCCTCACTCGCTCAGATTCTAATCTCACCCCCTCACAGTCTCATAACGACTGGATCATCACACACACATTCAACATAACTTCTTCTCAACGCAACCACCTCTATTTATAGATCCCTCCATACCTCCACATTCACTTCTCACGTGCTTTGCACACTTTCCTCTGTATCCCACATTGATTCACCGCAAATAGAGATAATTGACACCCAAAGTCTAAGACGCACACTTATGACTCATCTCATTACAAAGGAAACCCAAACCCTAATATATATGGAAAATAACAGCTTCATAGTTCAGACGCAGAATTGAAAATACACAAAAAAGTACTTTTTACATAAATGTATGAAACTAAAATATAAATCAATTTCCTTTTTTCTCGATAACAAATGAATCTCCTTTACTAAACAGGAAAATAAACCCTGAAAAAAGTTAAGGCAAAAATGGCTAATATATTATATATATCTTATATTTCAGTCTCAAATTGAGTCCAAGATATAATCTCAACGACGTCTTCATAGTTCTGGTGGAGAATCGAAAACGAGAATGATCCAAAAACTACCACAATACGTCCAATCCTCGGCATCAGAAGCAATGAAGATGCCTCTCTTTTCTGCATTGAAAACTCAACAATACTTGTCTACGACGTCATCAGAAAACCCTAAAAAGTGTTTGGTCTCCACGACTCTCTGTTTGTCGTCTTGTGAAAACCCTAATAAGAGGAAGATGAACACTAATGATGATCCCAAGGTTTCTTGCAGACCAAGCGACGAAAAATCAACCAATGAAGAAAGAAAGATTAAACGAATGAGGAACCTCTCGAACGAAGAAAAGGCAGAGGAAGAATGGTACGGTGTTTCAACAGAACTAACACTCTTCAAAGATCCATGGATCATCAAGAAAGAATTAACAAATAGCGATCTTGGCCAACTTAGCCGTCTTCTTCTTCATACTGGTCCCATTGAGGATCACATTATCAAATATCTAAACAATGATGACAAAAATAACGTCCAACAAGGGTTAGGAATCACGGTCGATGTGTACGACCACGACACTGACTCTACGTTCGAGCTGATTCTAAAGAGATGGACAACGTTGAATAGTTATGTTTTAAACGGAGGGTGGCGAATGTATTTTATCCGTAGGAGAGGTTTGAGAAAAGGCGACCAAATTGGACTGTTTTGGGATCGTTTTGCTTCGAGGCTTCACTTTCGTGTGCTTTCTCGTGCATCTACAGAAGTTTTTGTTGATGAGAAGAACCCTAACTAGCTATACATATATTGGAGCAATGGCAAATGAGTGGAGAGAGAGATTCATCGTTTTTGAGGCTTTATATGTTGGAGCAATGAGTGGAGCGAGAGATTCTTCCTTTTTTTAGGCTTTTCAAGTTTCTTATTTACGTTTGCATAACTTTTTTTTTTTTTGAAGAAACATAATTTTCTTAACATGAATTAATTAATAGAATCAAAGTTGCTCTTAATCAAAGTACCATGACCAATAACAAAAACAAATATTGATACAATGGCACGTCAAATATTTGTGTTTTCTCATGATTGTTTTTTACTTTCCAAAAGATTTCTTCAGTATAGTACTAGTAAGACTTCGGCTTACTCTCTGGTTAAAAATTGGTATGATTAAAAGAGATGTTATGAATTCCTCCATATCAACTTGGACTGACTATTTTTTTTTTTTTTTTAATCTAATGTTAAATTATATCAATTTGGACTGACTATTGTAGAACATGAATATAGTTAAAGAAATCATCGAGCACTCCAAACGCACTCTTGAAAGTTAAAATGTCCCCTAAAATATAAGACATTTTATATGGCAAGCAATAATGGGCTATTTCCCTATTTCGCAGTTAATTTGAATTTCTAAGCATAGAAGACTCACTTGAAAATTTGAATGTGCTCGATGTGGAGAGAATTAAGAGACAGTTAATCATACTTTTTGGGAATGCCCCCAAGCATTAAAAACGTGGGCCATTTCTAAGATTTCATCCCATATGGTTTTTTCAGCCACAACAATCTTCTTTAATCTATTTTACTTTTTTTTGAGATTACCAACGGCAATTACGGTAAGGAGTTTCCCATAAATTTGTGACATATATGAAAAGCTATAAAAAAATAAATTGCATAATAATCAAGATAAATACCCACTAGAGCAAAGCAGAATTGTGAAAATTGGCACAAGTTAGAGATCAACGGCTGGAAACCCATACTCTCACACCACATTCTTTGTCTACGGGTTTTTAGGAAATAGGTGTTATATAAATGCTTATTCGATGACTATAGATTCCTTTCTAGTTTAGGCTAGTTTTGTTTCCAAAACGAAGTAAAGATTAAATATGGGGGCTAGAAATGTACTAGCCTCTCCCTCACTACACTCAAAATTAGAATCATTAATATGGAGGCCTGGGATTCTAAACCGAACCGATTTGTCCGAACTGGGCAAATCGGTTCGGTTCCTATTAGTTAAACAAAACCGATTGGAATATATTTGAAATTATTTCGGTTAACCGAGATTTTCGATTCAGTTCGCTCGAACCGAACGGTTAACCGAATAAATAAAAACACCTGACCTAACCTAATAACTCTAGCTGACGCCTGACTACTCCTCTTCTTCTTTGATTTTTCATTTCTCCTTCTTCTTCTTCAATTATTCTTCTCTAATTCTTCTTCTCCTTATTTTCTTCTTCTTCTTTGATTTTTCTTCTCCGATTCTTAGTCTTCCTCGATTCATCTTCTCGTGGATTATTAAAAACCTCTCGATCTTTTGCACTGTGTCGAGGTTGGCGTTGACGGCGTCGAGGGATTCAAGGAGAGCGGCATGTGAGTGCAGCGAGTGTGAGAGTTGCCGGGAAGGGCAAATTCGTCCTCTCGCATCCTCTGTCGGATCGGAGATAGATGCTTCACGAACGACAGATCCGCCCTCTTGCAACAGCTTCTTTCTCCAATGACCTAAGTGCAAAAACCGAGATAACCGAAATGCCAAAATCGAATAAACCGTATCCGAACCAAACCGAACCGAAGTATTAGTCGGTTCGATTCGGAATAAGTTTTATTTTCCGAATAACCCGAAAAAAACGAGAAACCGAAACCGAATAAACTGATCGGCTCAAAGTCACAGCCCTACTAATATGGATCATAATGTATATGCTTGTACAAAAAAATTAACAAACGACGATAACATTGCAACAGACAATTCCTAATTGGTAAAGATGGTGTATACACTAGCGGATTGGTATTATAGTATGCTTTCTCAATGCATTTGGATTGTCTTGAAGATATTAGTGGATTCAACTACAATTAAAGAGATTTATGCCATCAACGGGTAAATCTCGAGTGCGAATCATAGTGTTCTATACCCGTAATTTGTGAAATGTAGAGTGTGATCTATACACTCTACATAATCTAAAAAAAAATCTAGAAATCATTTATGTTCTACGATTTCATATTTCTACGAAATTTAGAATACATATTAAATAATTTATTCTATGTTATACCAAAGTTATAAAACATTGTCTAACCTTTAGTTTACGTTCTAAGATTGTTAAAAAATGTATTCTTATATTTTATATGATATTCTACGAAAATTAGAAAATAAATTCTATGTAATTTAGAATTTCTTTTTTTTTAAAAAAAAAGAAACTGAACTGTATAATAAAGAAAGTGATCAAGCTCATCAACTAAAAATTTGACCAGAATTTCATACAATAACACGACACACAAGTAACTTCCAACCAACCTTATTGAATCCTCGCTTCCTTACTCTTGGATTTGTCGCTTCGATTAACATTAGATTTGGATAAGAAATTGAGGCTGGGATTTGAAAAATAAGAGATTGAGGATGAGATTTGAAGAAAAAGAATAGATTGAGTCTGCGGGAAAGTTTGACGGTGGAACGAGAGGAAGAAAGAAAGTAATGTCGAGTTTTCTTTTTTCTCTAACTTTTTTTTAAATAGAGAAATCATCAAATTGATTTTAAAAATTCCAATCATTTTGCATGATTTATTTTTGAGATTGAAAGTATAATGGGATTTTAATTATAATAAATTATATGTTACCAATCTTTAATCTAAATACATATAAGGACAATTTTTTAGAAAAACTCCTTTCTTTATAATTTGCCCTTGTAATATTAATGAATTCAGATCTCCATCTCAACATCCATTGTTGACTATTTTTTTTTTTGGTAATTGTTTGCTTTAAATAAAAAGTAACTAAATTGTGCTACAACCTAAACCGGGAAACAGAAATGAGATAACCGGTTGGCCGGCGAGGCAAGTCGAACGCAGTAATGATGCTCATAGACCGATATCCCTCAATCACTTCACAAACCGGCATTTGCGAGATCTAGAGACAATAGCAACCGTCTCGGTTTATGACTATAAATCTTTCTTATAATGACTAGGTGATGAATCCACGCTACGCGTGGGTCTATTTTTAGAATTCTTAGTAAATTTTTGTGTGACTAATAATATTTATTGAAAATTTTGAAATATATGTTTTTATATGTCTACTTATTGTTAATAATAGCTTAAATTTGGTGAATTTTAAAATTACCATGACAAATAGTTTAATTTAAATACACAACTAAAAAAAACTATTATACAACTTTTAGGTTCTTACAACATTTATCAAAATAACATATTTTTTTTGTTTAATAGCTCTCTCTTTAGCTTTGGATATTTTGGATGACCGAGTTTTTTTACGTACAATGTTTTGATTGAATCTCATGAATTGGCTCTAGGCGGGGAAACCCAACTGCAAGACCAAAGGCATTGTATGGGGACTAACTTCGACGACTTTCTCATTTTGGTATTTGCAAATTCACTATTGCTCTTCGTCTATCTTTACGGTATTATTTAGTATAGTTCTTCTAAAGATAAGAATTTATATAGAAGTATACGCATAAGTTTATCTGTACTTTCTTTTTAACAACTCATTTTTTTCTCACATTCTTTTCAATATGTATATGAATTTCCGTTTTCATAATTTTTTCGGAGAGCTATCACTCTTTCTATCTTTTTTCAAGCACTCTTTCTGCTCTAATAAAATAAATGTCGTCTCTTTTTTATTTTCATTTTCTACTTAAAATTTGTGTGTGGTTTTTCTTACCATGAAACGACAGCACATGCACGTTTTTACAAACCTACCGACTAATTTTCTTTTAAGAAAGCTTGCCGGTGATAAGTTTATATCGCCACTAACTATCCTAAAAGTTTTAAAACGCAGTAGCTTGACATGAGCTTAATTTTATGATCTTTTTTAAAAACCGACGATATCTATAAGAAAAAATTAATTATTTTTCTATATATACACATCATTATCAGCTTATTTAAAAACTATTTCCTTAATTTTATGAAAGATATATGGTCAGAAAAAAGAGGCGGTCAAAGATTTTGCGATTAATATTCTTCGACGAAATTTAAGTAAAAATAAAGAAAATAAAACATTTTTAATATTTTTAATCACTATCTTCTTAAAAAAAATTTTAAAAAATATTTCTATTTCTTAAAAGATATTAATCGATCTTATTATATGACCTTTTAATTTGGAAAATATTGCATCAACATTTATTAATAAAATAAATTTTGGTGAAATGTAACTAAAGATAGTATTGAAATCTATACTTTACATTTGTCTTATTTCTATATGTTGTTTTTTCAAAAATTCACATTTCTCTTTTTTCTATATATTATTTTTTCTTTTCTTTTTTATTAATATTTTAGTATAGAAAATATTAGCATTTAAAAATGTTAATTAACGTGATGGCTAAAAATGTTAATAATGGAGATGGCTAGTCACGATTGGTAGTTTTAAATCCCACGATGGCCTGAAGAGCTTATAGCTTCGATTTTTATCGATTGTTTTAATATATCAATTGTCATGGTGTTAAACCACGAATTTACAATAGTTTTCCTTTTTAATTTGTATTTATGTGAATGTTTTTTGTTTCCTTTTTTAAAGCTCAATAAATTTTCTCATTTTTGTAATGAGATCAATTATTAAATTAATATTTTTCATTTAAAATTATTATACAGTAAAACCTCTATAAATTATTAATGTTGGGACCCTGATATTTTATTAATTTATAGTGATATTAATTTATCTATAAATTAATAATTATTAATTTATACCATAAATTAATATTTATTAATTTATAGAAAATTTTGTTTTAATTGTGAATTTTTTTAA
Organism: Arabidopsis lyrata subsp. lyrata; assembly: GCF_000004255.2. NCBI lineage: Eukaryota > Viridiplantae > Streptophyta > Magnoliopsida > Brassicales > Brassicaceae > Arabidopsis > Arabidopsis lyrata. The sequence continues at coordinate 5,488,308 of NW_003302551.1, forward strand.
AAAAAAATACGAGTTTAAGCAATGTGATTTAAATAAGATTAATGTTTTGGATGTTATAAATTTTATAGTTTTAGCCTTAAACACTTAATATTTCGAAGAAAAATAATTTCTTTTGAAAATAAATAACAACGATTATAGAATTCACATATACAAACGATATACACACATTAAAATTGACAAATAGTGACATCCATTGTTGTATTCTAAAAACATATATGACTATTAAAACAAAAATTATGCATATTCAAAATTTGAAAACTTACTAAAACTTTTAGCTATTTTTATGAAAAACACTAAAACTATTATATATATATGTGCAAATTTACATTATTATTAATTTATGATTTTATTGGGACTATATTTTTACATAGGAATTTCAAAATACTTATTATCTTATTATCTTATCGAATTTGGTTAATTTTTACACTAGCCCGACTCGGGACCAGCTAAATTTATTAATTTATCGTGTTTATTAATTTATCGAGTATTAATTTATAGAGGTTCTACTGTATGCTATTTTTTCTATTAGACAATCTTGGTTTCAATAATTTTTCGGACACATTAAGACTCTTTATTCTTAACTTACACCAATCATGTGAAGTCAATGAAATGGGAATTGGCACCAAGCTACAAATATGAATTAAAAACAAAGTAGGACATTACGTATTATATAAGTTAAGCCTAGGCATTCGTTTAACCGTTAGGTTTTGGTTCGGTTGTGATTGGTTTCGATTAGTTTGGATATATGGTAAATAATAACTATTTGGATATTTTAGGAATTTCAGTTCGGATCGGATCAGTTCGGTTACCTTTTTGTTCGCTTTGGTTCAGATGTTTAGATAGATATCTATAACTAACCGAAATTTTAAAAGATTCGGTTTGGTTTTTATCTAACCAAAATTAACCAAATATAACCGAAACTAACCAAAATTAACCGAAGAAAATACAATAAAAAGGAAAAAATTAGAAAGAAAATTAAAATTTGGTTCAATTTTGTAAGAGAGTATTTAAATTTGACAAATATAACTATCAACATTTGGATATGTTGATTACTAAAGGTATTTGATTGTTTTGATTCTAAAAATAATTAATATTTGAGTTTATAATTATAGTTTTAAGTATTATTTTTGGATATTTTCTAAATTTTTAGATATTTCAGTTAGCCGTTTGGTTATTAGTTTGGTTAGGTTTCGGTTAGTTGGATAGGGGATTTTACTAACCATTCGGTTATTTTGAAAATTCCGGTTCGGATTTTATTTGGTTCGGTTCGGTTCGGTTTGGTTTGTTATTCGGTTATCGGTTTTTTTTCCCAGGCCTAATTATAAGTCAATGAAATGAAATTCGGCATCAAACATACGGAAGGAAAAACAAAGCTACAAATATGTGGAAGTAAAAGCAAAGGTGGAAATTACATATTAATTATTAAATTCTAAAAAGCAACTAAATTTTCGAAAAAACTAAGATTAAAATTATTTAATTTAGCAAGCAATCGTAATTGTGGCAGTCATTCGTGACTGTTACGTTTTTCTTTGTGGTTGCTGCCATCGTGTTATCGTCAACACATTCATGTCATCGTTGCTTTAACGCTTCACAGACCAGACACACATTAATCCCTCTTCACTTCACCTTCTTGTGTAAAAATATTTCACATACGGTGTCTCTTTCCATCCTCTTATGATTTTGTCTAAGGAGTATGTGCCCTACCTTCCAAACTTTTCATAGGCTCCATATTTCTTCTTAAAAAATTCATAGACCATACACACCTTAATCCCTCTTCACTTCACATTCTTGTGAAAAAATCTTTCACATACGTTGTCTCTTTCCATCCTCTTATGATTTTGTCCATATTTCAAACTTTTCATAGGCTCCATATTTCTTCTTCAAAAATTCCTTCCATTCCTTGTTAGTAAAAGCCTTTTTCAAGCTCGTCAAGAGGTAGTTGAAGGTGGAGAAGTTGTATGTGTCATAGTAAGTCAATAAATTTTTCGTTTGAACTTTCAACGATCAATGGTCCATAGATGGTTATTTATATATAGACCACTGTTTTAGAATTTAGGGCTTTATTATTTTCCTTGTTTGTTAAGAAGAAGTTTTCTTTTACGTCATTAATTTTTCCTTTTCGTTTAAACTTTAACATTCTCAGACTTTTGGAAAATTTTATTCTTAGTTGTTTTGTAATACATTTTTGTTATTCTTCTTATATTCGAATTTTTTTTCCAATTTCAATTAATTATATTATTTGGAAGCTAACATATTGAGACTAATAATGATATTATTTCTTATATTACAATAATTGAATTTTACATTTTCTTATTTCCATATGTTTTTTTTTACCTTTTCATAAATATCTTATTATTATTATAATAGTAGAATTTAAAAATGTTAATTAAAGTAATGGCTAAAAAATGTTAATTAATGAGATGTCTATTCACAATTGGTCTTTTAAAATCCTATGTGGACGGCCTCAGAAGCTTATACCGTCGACTTTTATATAGTATAGATGGTTATGTATGTTTTTAACAAATTAAGATTATGTTGAACCATCATAAACTATAACATAATAAAAAATCCACTCAATAATTATTAATAAAACTATTTCTAGACATCATGAGGTTCAACATTTAGGATAAGGAATATTACAAGCTTTACAAGTTTTTTGACCATTTGGAGAATTGAAAAGTGCTTGTGACCACCACTCGCCGCCTTTTATGAATTGACACAAACACGTTTCGTGTTCTCTCATTACTTTGACAACAATGTGGAGTCGGCATAATCAGTTTATTGGTTAACGGTAGTAAACATGGTATCATAACATCAAGTACATTGCATGTCACTTTCTGATCTCCGGTCGGACCTTCAACCATCGTGGCTCTGATCAACGTTGGAGACAATTCGATTGCTATCACCAGCACGAGCAGTGTCAATGTTGTAAACTTCATGTCTTGGAATCCTAACAATTTTCTGTTCGATTACAATTTTTTTTTTTTTTTTTTTTTTTAGTTTTAAGAATAATTGAGGTTTGAGTTTTGTGTTTTTTGATATTTATTGATGGTAAGAGTTATTATAAATAGATGGAGATATGGAGTTTTAAATGGTTCCATCGTGAGATTTAGTCAATAAATATATATTATCTCATTATTAACTTAACTTAAATGCATATCATGTTTGTGACATTTGTTGATTTTTATAATTTACATATTTAAAAGGTTACCTAGATAATTAGAAAAGTAAAATATTTAAATTGATTGTCCACTCTATATAGTCAATGACTTTTAATGTCATGTCTTATTTTTGGAAGTCCACTTTAACATTTTATTTATGAATTTAATATGTTGTGCACAAAAGATTTGAAGAGTCTCAAATATAAGTAAAGTAGATGCTTAAATATTAAATATCATTTTCTGAATTCTTAAATAAATTTGCAAATTATATATTCATATTTGAATACCAATTAGTTAGATCTGAATTTTGGTTAACATTTTTGGTTATTACTGGATATATAAAGGAATTGGTATTTATCTAAAATTCTTTTTGAAAAAGTATATTATTTTATAAAAAATTTCTTTTTTTAGGTCAGTTTTTTTTATGCACAACAATAGCATTCCCTGGTTATAAGGCTCCACTTGAGATCAAACACCCTCTTCATCGAAGCATCTACTTAAGCTTGTCTCTTCAAGAGAGAGCCTTAAAACCAGGGAATGCTATTGTTGTGATAAAAACCTCGGAGGTATATTTTATTGTTGCTTGGCTTGCGATTATTGTTGTGATAAATACCTCGGAGGTATATATATATATATATATATATATATATATATATAAGGATATTTCATTTTATAATTTTAGAGATATTTGGAAAATAATATATATCTCCCTAAATTTTGTAGTACAGTATCTTGATTTTACAACTAAAATATTTTACTCAATTTAACATTTAATGATAAATTACATGTGTATCTTATTATATAAAGTTTTGTAAAAACTTGATAGACAAAAGAAGAAAAAGTAAGCCTCAATCAAATAGGAAGATTACGAAAATCAGTTCATTCCGAACATTTCGGTCTTACAGATTTTAACCAAAACTGGAAGATGTCTAAAAGATGCAAACCATGAGTTTTAAGGTTTAACGAACAAAACTGAATTACCTAATTTGAATACAATTTAAATACAGTTGAGTTTGCGGCTATTGTAAAGTTTTTGCCACTATAAACAAAACAGAACAAGACATATAAAGTTCTTTCTAGGATCTTCTTCTTTTGTAGTTTTCTAGTTGGTTCTCAGATTAGGGTTCTTTATCTGAGGGTTCTGAGAGAATTAGCACTCTTCGTTTAAACACTTGAAATCTCTTTTGTAATTTATTAGTGCATGGATATTTGTGAAGGGTGGTCTTGGCGCGAGATGTACCCTTTGTTCGAGGGGAACTAGTTAAATCGGTGTACTTCTTTCTGTCTATTGTTGTTGAATCAGGCGAGTTAATCGACTGAGGATAGAAGAGTGTAACAAAATTCTAATATAAAATGTAATATTAATGAATTTTGATCTCCAATCTTTGAATCCATCGTTGACTTTGTGTTCAAACAACCTGTAAACTTGAGATGATCTCATGATTTAATTGTCTTAAAATCCTATACTATTATTTGGGAAGTACATCTATAAGTTGTAACATTGAGTTTTGTAAGAAATTACAATATATGTCATTACAAATATCTAATTATAACCATATTTATTCCACGTCACTCACATTAACCAATTCATTATAAAACGGGTCAATGGGTCATACGGGTTTACAGATATTAAAAAAAAAATTCAAAGAATTTTATGAAATACATATCTTAACAAATATTGTAACTAATCTTAACAAATATTGTAACTAATCAATGATGTTTCTATAACAATTCGTCACTTTGAAAATTAATAAATAGATGCTTCCTAATTACTAGCTTTTCTTACCTAACATAACATATATTGTTAAGATTTTTAGAGATATTTAAAAAGTTAAACTTTATAAAACGTTTTAAATCTTTATAATATTAGAACTTTTATGAAGTTTCAATTATTATAAATATTTGCACTTTATAAAAAATTATAAGAACTTTAAACATTATAAATATTTAAACTTTATAAACGTTTAAAGTATTTATAATATTTAAATGCTATAAAAAGTTTATAATATTTGTACTCTATAACAATAAAAAAATTATATATATATATATAGAAACCATTTAAAGCAAACTTTTAAATTGATTCGAATTATATGTTTTTTATAAATAAAATATTATTAAAAATAACAAAATGATGTTTAATATCACGGGACATGATTATATGGTGGGACGGGTTTGGTTAAATATTAATACGGGACGGTATACTTCGGATGAAATTTAAGAATTAACAATCAAAATACAATAATGTGTACAATCTTAAATACTAAAAAACAAAAAGTATTAACAAAATAAATACAACTTACAATTTCAATCTTTTAGTTATAAAAAATTGACCCGCGGTGTACCACGGGTCAATCTCTAAAATACAAAAAATAAAATATATTCATATTTAAATCCGTTATATAGTGTTGCTTAATTAACTGTATGTTTTTATTTAATTACTATATTTTAAAATTGAAAACTTAAAACATACTAAGCGTTATATGTATCAAACAAAACAGTAGATTATGTGTAAATAATCTTAAAAAAATTAAATTTTTAATTTTTATTTAATAAAAATATAGGCCCGCGGTATACCAATATGCATATATAAAAATACAAGATCCACAAGCTACAGGGTAATAATATAGAACTCAAACAAAGAAAAATGTCTGTGAGCATACATGTTCAAGGACCTCCAGGGAGTCTCACGCCGGAGATGGACCTCATTTCTCAAAAATTCCCTATACATTCAAAACTTATGTTTCTTGTTGCTGAAACAATGAGTCTCGAACCCAAACCGACGAAGCTCATATCACTCGTTCGTAAAATATTCTCCCTTGCCATCTCAAAGAATTCAAAGTTGAAGAAGCTCACTTCACTTTGCCCTCACGCACAAGTAACTTTTAAAGAAGGAATTATTCATGTGATTGAAGAAGTCTTGCGGCCCACGAATAACAAGTGGACGTGTCTTCCGTTAAATTGGCAAAAAATTAGGCAACCAGGAGCAGAAGGCTATACGCACTTTTTCTGCGAAGCTTGCAATGCGAAAACCATAAAGAATATAACAAGGCTCCACTTCATCCGAAGCATCTACTTAAGCTTGTCTTTTCAAGAGGGAGCCTTATAACTAGGGAATGCTATTGTTGTGATAAATACCTCGGAGGTATATTTTATTGTTGCTTGGCTTGCGATTATGCTATTAATTTTTTCTGTGCGAAGAAACCACCAGTCTTGTCTATAGACCATCCGAAGTGGCATGAGCATACACTTGCTCTGTTTCCAAGTCAGGCTTCTTTAACTTGCAGCCTTTGTGCCTTGACACATTCAAGTTTTCCTTTGCATATATGTCCCCCTTGTGACTTTGTGTTCCATCAAAGGTGTTTCAGCTTACCACATGTCATCAAAATATCACGACATCACCATCGTATCTCTTTTACTCCTTCTTTTGTCCAAGGAAACTGGTTTTGTGGTGTTTCTCGCTGAAAGATCAACAATGATTACGGGAGCTATTCTTGTATCAATGACGGCTGTTCGTATGTGGCTCATTCGAAATGTGCCACACAAAGCAATGTGTGGGATGGTGTAGAACTTGAGGGAGAGCCCCAAGAAGTTGAAGATGAAGAAGTTGAGCCGTTTGTGACGATAAGTGATGGAATCATACAACATTTCAGTCATCAACATCATCATTTGAGACTTGATGATAACACGACCAGAGATTACGACCAGAATAAGATGTGTCAAGCGTGCATCATTCCCGTCTATATCGGTAACTTTTACTCATGTATGCAATGTGATTTCATTCTCCACGAAGAATGTGCAAAACTTTCTCGCAAAATACATCACCCGATACATCCACATCTACTCACTCTAGTGGGCGGATATGACGGTGTTATGGACTATCAGATACATGTTCTGCTTGTCCTTGGGTGTGCAAAGCTGGTTTCTTCTATGAGTGCAGCAAAGAAGGATGTCGTTTTATGCTACACGTGCAGTGCGCCACAATTTCTGAGCCGCTAGTCCATCCAAGTCATTCGCATCCTTTATTCCTAACATCCAAACCGGGAGAGAAGCAAAGAAGTTGTTCGGTTTGCAAAGAGCTAGTAAATCTTTCCAGAAATGAAACATTCAATTGCATTGAGTGTGACTACTTCGCTTTGTGTTTCAAATGTCCTACATTACCTCATAAGGTGAGGTATAAGTATGATAAGCATATGCTCACTCTTTCTTATGGGGATGAGACAATTACCACGACGTATTGGTGTGAAGTTTGCGAGGGAAAAATAAATCCAAAGGAGCAGTTTTATGTGTGTGATGATTACTGTTGTGTCACCCTACACATTCAGTGTTTGTTTGGGGGGGACTTATCCTTGAAGCCCGGTATATTATTGTCCGACGGCGCTAACCATATAGATGTTATGTCCAACAATCATCATATGTCTCGACCTATTTGCTCCTTTTGCAAGAAGCGTTGTCCACACAAAGTAGCTCTCCAATGTTCTGGATTAATATCGTGTTCCAAATCTTGTATTGATGCTAAAGAGTTAAGTTGGGTGTCCGAATTTTGTGAAATGGAGTTTTGATGGACTTTGCATACAATGTTTAAAGTGAAGTATTACATGTATAATGTCTGATATAAACATCATATAAAATTGGCATCAGAGGAGAAATAAATTTGTTTGAATGAATCTCTTTTTCATTATATAGATACAAGAGATAGACTAAGTTTTGTAGCCAAGATTTAAGAATCTGAGTGTATCTTGGAAACAACTAAGTTATGTACACATGATCAAACCTTAAAAGACCATCTAAAAAAAGAAGAAATGATAGTTACTGTTACAGTAGAGTTTAACTTAGAATCCAGGTATATAAAAGTAACCCGGCAAAGTAAACACTGCACCCACATATTATATTATGTTCTCTACTATTACAAACCATTGAACATGAAAGAAAAAAATGTTTGAACAAAATGGTTAAAAGCGTCAGATCACACGAAGCTCTGTAAGAAAGGCGGCGCATAGATCCAAGAAGAGAAACTGAGGACCGTTAACTCTCTGGATATCTAGCAAGTACTTCTCTTCGCGGGCTTTGTATAGCTGTTTCAAAATCAAAAGTGAACTCAGGAAAGTGTAATAATATGTAATCACTTGTTCGAAAACGGTTAGTCTACTACGCCTAGCCGGTTTAGTTTTGGTGAACTACTGAGAAATAACCAAGAAACCTAAATACTAGTGGGGTATAACAACAGCAGATCTTAGTCTTTGCTCCAGCACAATTCTGGGAATGTAAAACCGTTGATCGATTCATTACCCTACCAAACCAAACTAGGCAGTTGTTTATTTTCATCGAGGAATGTTGTTGATCCAAATATATGTGTGAGTTTGCGGTTACCTGAAGTTCAAATTTGATGACAGTGGGTGAAGTCATGGCACAGTCATCCTCAATGATGCTGGATTCATCTCTGAAGTGCAGCTGATTGTTAACCATAGTATTCTGACCATCAGCAATACCAGGAACCCATCGACATTTCATGTTGTAGTGACCAATCTTCTTCCAACACACATTGAGTTCTTGAAGAGCTTTCAAAACTTCATTCATGATTTCACGAGGATGCGCATGGGACTGTTCAAAATAGCATGGTAACAGATTGAGTATTGATTTGGGTATGTAGAGGCAAAGAGTACTCATTGAAAACAAGAAAAATAAATTTTATTTCAAATAACTTGATGATCCTGGAAAGACGAAACAAATATCTGATTGTGTGTTGCATTCAGACGATTTTAGGGTGAGGAACAAAAAGAATCAGCAATCAGGAACAAACCTGAAGTCCAAGAGCCCATTTTCGGTCAACTGGGACTTGTGATCTTGCTCCCAACCCGTAGTGATCCACATGTGCAGGAACCCAGTGGCCTACAGGTGAAGCACCCGCTTCAGGTGTGCGCATGGGATTGGAACCACTGTCCTAGATGAGTAAAATTGAAAAGGTGAAAATGTTAGTCGACAATCAAAGGGAAACCACGGGTTTAACCAGCTCACTATATCACGTCATAAAAGAATCATCCTTTTCGTGGCGCTTTTGAGATTCAAATGTTGGAAAGCTATCAACTGAGAGAAAAGAAAAACACATACTGTTGTCTCCTGAAACTCGGATTCTAGATAGCCACTTGGAACACGAAACCGGTTATCCAATAACAGGTAGTATGTAACAGTAGCCTGAAACAAGTAGCAAGTGGTATTTCAAAGACTATTGGAAACTAGTGTATGGGGATTAAATGCATTACCGACGGAAACTACATACATCGTTTTGTATTCTGTTGCGAAGAGATTCCAAAACTTGGTTTCTGTCAAATCCCATGTTAACCACTTCTTGAATTATCTCCTCATTGATCTGCAAAATATAAGAGAAGTTGTTACTATCACCGCAAGTGACTCTTCTAATATCCAAATGGCGCTGAAACCAACCTTTTTAGCCTGCTCTACAGTATCTGGTGGAGAAACAGCAAGATAACGAGGGAGATGAGTCTGGAACCAACGGTGTTGACGGATCTCAGGAATGGTGATTCGTTTCACTGGCTCAACTATAAGCATCCTTGGGATCAGGTCTCTAGCCTCAGATGATAAATGACTAGGAAGAGTGTAAATCCCACCCTAAAGAGAAAATTACACCTAGTTACTTCACATAAATACGAATTTGATTAAGAAGATTCTTTAAGCTATATATCAAAGTATAACATACAGTACCTTTATTTTCTTGAAAAGGTTGGGAATGTTTTCATCATCAAATGGAAGAGTACCACATAATAGAGCATACAATATCACTCCGCAACTCCATACATCTACTTCAGGTCCAGCATATAATTTACCTGATATAACCTACAACCAGTAGTAAGAGAAACGATACTCATAAGAGAAACAAGACATGGGTGAGAAAGAATTCAGTAACTTTACTAAACTGAATACCTCAGGAGCAGCGTAGTTGGGACTTCCACAACTCGTCTTTAGAAAATGACCATCCCGCATAACATTACTCAGCCCAAAGTCTGCAATCTTAATGTTGCACCTCGAATCCAATAGTAAATTCTCAGGCTTCAGGTCTCTATGGACAACCATATTACGATGGCAATACTCTACACCAGATATTATCTGCTCGGATATGAGTCAAACGCAAACAACACTCAAACTCAGAGAAGACATGATAAGCTACGAACACACTGGTTGTGGTAAGAGAAAACAAACCTGCTGGAAAAAGTTACGAGCCTCATCCTCTTGCAATCTGCCTTTTTCAACAATATAATCAAAGAGCTCTCCCGACTTGACATACTCCATGACAACATAAATGTCACTTGGGGTCTCTATTACCTCATATTGCCGAATAATATGAGGATGCATAAACAATCGTAGAATCTTAATCTCCCTTCTCACTGTAAGGAAGAAACATACATTAAGATAAATAAAAAGGAACAGAAGGCTCAAAGCGATAATTTACCGGCAAAACCAATGGTGCCATCGTGAATGTTTAATTCCTCTAACTAGTCACAAAATACTACACTAAAAACTAATTTTAAAACACATATCAATAAGCAGAAACATTCAATTATCAAAGGCAAGTCCTTTTGTTCTAGAAACCACTCAATCTAGAACTAACGGTGCTCGTATACCTTTCTCTTCCATTTCCATGTTCTTGATCTTACGACGATTGAGGATTTTGATAGCAACCTTATGCCCTGTGACAACATGCTCTGCTATTTTCACCTTCCCAAAAGATCCAATTCCAAGAGTTTTACCAAGCTTGTAATTCGGTAAAATCGATTCCACTCCATTATTCCCAAATCTATTTGATGAATGATCCATTTCCTGTGTCCCAATTCAACATCAAAGTCATTAAGAAGCTTCTCTATACAAGAATATCAGTAAACACTATGGAATTAAACCATTCTTCAACTCAATTTCATTTCATCTAATGTGGGATTGGTTTCTCTTTAACTATAAATCTAATCTAAACCAACCAATAGCTTGTGTAAGAAACCTGACAAGAACCACCGACATAAACTACTTTATAATTGTGGTTTTAGTCTAAAACCAAACCACAGACTTACAAAGCTAAGACAAATCAAAGGAAATATTGTCTGATTTTTTGAAAACTTGAGTTTAGAAGACGAAATTGATAAACTTTACGAACATGAAAAAGTCAATTTTACCCGATAAAGCTTGTTAATTTCGAAAACCCTCTTGGAGCAGATCCCAGAAATCAAAAACCCAGAGAAATTGTTCAAACAAAGAGCGAAGAAATACGCAGAAACAAGGAGAATCTGATTGATAGATAGAGAGAGAGAGAGAGCGAGAGAAGAATCGTTGATATATGTGAAAAAAAGAAAATTACGATGTAATCTGAAGAAATTCTTGGGAAGTCAGATTCCAACTCGTAAGTGACGCAGAGCTGAGTCAGGTTTTTAAGTCTTCATGGTAAATTGGTAATGACGAATCAAGAAACCACAAAACCCAGATAAAACATTTAATGCATTTTCAAGCCCTTGAATTAGGGCCATTTCTGTTTTTGTTTGAAAAAAAAAATTACTAGTTTTTTAGGTTTTTAAATTGGAATAAAACCGGAAAAATACCCATCTATTTTTTATTTGGATTTTTCATATTTTATTTATTGTTTGGAAAAAAAATACTTCATTTAATTCTTCTCGGCCAAAAAATATTTTATCTTTAAATTGTTGGTAGATTCAAACCTCTGTTCTAACGGTCGTTAACAGACGTTACGGTATTTGTAAACGACATTAAGTTATAATAGGGAAATAGTCGAAAAATGTCCAATCTATTTATTTTTGGAATTTTAATACCCCAATTTTTTGCTTGGAAGAAAAATACTTCATTTAAAATATATTTATCTAAAAGTACTTTATTTTGAATTATTGGTGGATTCAAGTCCGCGACTTAACAATCATTAAAGGATATTACAAAATCATTTAACGATGTTAAATGTTAACCATATACAATGTGTATATAAATAGATATATACAATTTTTATTCAAAGTTTTACAAATATATTGGTGTGGTCTAGTGGTAGCAAGTAGTTTATTTAATAATACTGGCGTTAATACAATCAAAACTCCATCCTTCTCACACTATTTCTTTCATCTCTCTACTTTTACCTAAATTCTTCTCCACTTGCGCAAGTTAGCTACTCCACGACCACAAAAATGACAAATCCATCATCGTCGTCATCTTTGTCCCAATCTCTCATATGTTAATTGCAGAATAGTTGCATTCCATCATCAAAGATCTCTATCACAGAAACTCTTCTAACTCCAACGATGCCTTTAGGAGTGACGAAAATAATTTATTTAAATTTGTAGGAGTAAAGAAAATGATGTATTTAAATTTGTAGGAGTGGAGAAAATGATTTAAATTTGTATGTATATCATTAAAGAAAATATGACATCAAAAGAAGTACTATGCGGGTTAATAACATACGTGTTACCACCAGATCAAACAATATATTTATAAAATTTTGTATAAAAATTGTATATATTTATTTATACACTTGAAGTTAAAATATAACGCAGATTACTGATTCTATAACGTCTGTTAAGTCACGGATTTGAATCTACTAATAATTCAAAAATAAGGGCTTCTTAGACAAAAATATTTAAAGAGATAATTGGCTGAGAGACAAAGATCTGAACTATATTTAGTTTTTTATTATTTCTTGTCGGAACCCAAAACAAAGAAAATTTTAGCCCCTCTTTTTGCCAGAAATAGCCTCCCGCGTGTTTCCATTCGACATGATATGGATTAATACATGAGACATCAATATGTTGTATATGAATATCTAAAAATCTTTATAGATCAATATATCTAACTTATATGTTACCTTCCTCGTGTACCGCCATCATTTATATTGAGCCAAGATCAAACAGAGCACCACACTATAATAGCAACACTTTAAATTCAACATAATTAGTGTTGCTATTATGATGAATTTTTTAAAGTTCCGGTGATAATTTAACAACAACTGATGAAAATATAATGACAGTTCAACGAAATCCGGTGAAGATCCGGTGATAATTCGAAGAAATCCGATAAAAACTCGACAAAAACCGGTGAAAATCTATCAAAAATTGGATGAAATTTATGACTCCAATGATATTTCAATGTCCAATTACAATGCATTATTCACTTGCTCTGTTCAACGGTTCGGGATACAGTGATTGTATTTATGTTTGTAGCGTTTATACAAGTATACTAATGTTAATAACGCTCTATATACGTGTTTACATATATACAAATGTTAACAACGCTCTATACATGTGTTTACATGCAGACAAATGTTAATAATGATTTATATATATATATATATATATATATATATATATATATGTATATATATATATATATATATGTTTACATGTATACAAATGTTAATAACGCTCTATACAAGTATACAAAGATCCAATAACATAACAGTATCATTATTTTTAATGCTCTATACATGTGTTTACATGTATACAAATGTTAAAATTTTCTAATACTCCCTCCGTTTTTTTATAAGTAATGTTTTAGGAGAATGCACATAGATTAAGAAATCATTTAATTTTTGTTTATTTTTTAACTAAAACATCATTTATTATTTAATCAACCAATAAAAAACCAATCTACAGAATATAAATCGTCAAAACCAATAAAAACGTAATTAATTTTGTATTGAAAATTGAAAACATCATCTATTTAAAAACAAAATTAGAAGCTTAAAACACCACTTATTAAAGAACGGAGGGAGTATATATTTGTAGCGTGCTAAAATTTTCCTAGTTTGAAAAAAACAGCAATTAACGTTACTTTTTCTTTTTGTCTCATGTAAATGTTATATCATGTGACTAGTATTTACTCAATGTCGCTTCATTTCTCTAGCCAAAAAAAGTCAAGAGCACTATCCCACGTGCATAAGCGTGTAAACAATTGGTGTTTTGTAAATTTTTTGAAACCAAGGGCTATTGATAACGATCTATTTTATTCTGTCTGAGCCAAAATCGACTTTTGTCGATTCGCTAATTTGATGCTCCATTTTTGTCTCTGCGTCAATCGTCCCTTTAAATGAGTTATTTTTGTTCCAACCAAAAAGTTGGGTATTAAAAGTCCAAAAATAAACATATGGGGTATTTTCGGCTATTTTTCTCGTTATAATTTAACGTTGTTTATTGATACTACTGTAACGTCCGTTAAATCAGAGGTTTGAAACTACCAATAATTTAAAAATAAGGTATTTTTGGCCAAATATAATTAAATGAAACAATTTTCTTCCAACAAAAAAAGTAAGATATTAAATGTCTAAATAGAAAATAGACAGAGTATTTTTTGGATTTTTCCCAAAAAATTTGTGTTCAACTTTTCGCTTATGGTTGTATTCTTCGTCTATATGTAATTACTAGTATTATGACCTCTGCTATGTCGGAGCATAAGGTATTGTTAAAAATTTGTGATTTTTGTAAATATTAAAGGATTTAGAAGTAAGAAATGAAGATGTAATAAAAATGATCAAAATATATAGAAAATATTTGATCTGGAATTTATACATCCAACTAGGCCTGGGCAAAATAACCGAACCGAAAGAACCGAACCGGAACCGAACAAAAATTTTAAAATACTCAAATGGATCCTAAATTCTAGAACCGAAAGAACCGGAACCGGAACCGAACCAAAATATTTAGGGTACCCAAAAATATCTGAAATATGAGTTTATATATAAAAATATTAGTTATTTTTAGATCGAATAGCCAAAACTACCCGAAATACCAACAAATATTTGGAATATCTATATAAAATACTTAACATATCTAAAAAATACTCAAAAATATCCAAAAATACCCAAAATATCCAAAATACCTAAAATATCCGAAAGAAAATACCCAAATGGATCCTAAACTTCAGAACTGAAAGAACCGGAACCAGAACTGGAACCGAACCGAAATTATTCGGTTCCTATATGGATCCTAAACTCTAAAACTGAAAGAACCGGAACCGAACCAGAACCTAACCGGAACCGAACAGATACCCGAACGCCTAGGCCTACATCCAACTATAACTGTCTGTTATACAAAGGTGCGAGTATACATGTACTCTTAGAATTGAAAATGAAAGATATCTAAAAATTGAGATTCTAACAAAAGAGACTAAGAATACATTGACATGTTCTTTAGCCTTAACAATTAAATGTCTGCTAAAACTCTTCATCTTGCTTTTTTCTCATTTTTAGAGAGTGATAAATCCATCCTTTCCATGAAACCTATTAAGTATTAACAGACACTAAGAAAATGTTTAGAGGACATGATTTTGAAAGAAATTTAGAGGACGAAGCAAACATTATGATAAGAAAAGCAAATACCAAAATCTCACCAAAAAAAAAAAGCAAATACCAAAAAAATAGAAGGGAATATATACAAAGTAACCATGGATTCAAAAAAAATATACAAACTAACCATGAGCTACAGTAACCTGTCTGTAACATGTCGGAAAGTATGTGTAAACATACATGTCCTTTGTAACATGCTTTTTTTTCGAATTACATGTGATAGCATAATATATCTCTTTTTATCATGTATTTTTCTCGTACTACACGTTATTTATAAAGAACACATAGTATTTCTCGGAAAAAAACATTATATTCAGTGTAATATCTGTCTTTATCATGTTATTTTGTAATAATACACGTGTTTAATTAAGATCACATGTGAATATCTGTCTTTATCATGTTATTTTGTAATAATACACGTGTTTTATTAAGATCACATGTGATTTCTTTTTTAAAAAGATGATTATTTTTTAGTAATACACGATTTTTTTTAAGATTACATGTGATTTCTTTTTAAAAAGTTACTATTCAGATTAAATTTTTCATGACAATGTTTTTTCTTAAAATAACACTACGTAACAATGTTTTTTCTTAAAAATTCACTATGTTTTTTAAAATATCATGTCTTTTAGTTAAATATAACATGCAAAATTTAAATATTACATGCTATTTTGAAAAATCTCACGAAACTATCTCACATATCGTTGATCTTGCAACAAACAAATGATAGTTTTGGTATTTCACATCATCCGACAACGTGTGCCCATGGCTATTTTGCAACAAAAAATTTTCTCCCTGCTATTTTCTTAATTTGAGTGTTTTATTTGGCTATTTCCTAATATTTCCCAAAATAGAAAGACAAATTTAGAAAAATAACTGGAAGATCTGGAATAAGTTGCAAATCCCATCCTTTTATAATATGAGACAAACGATATATGATGGTTTGAGGAAATTAGTGGATGAAAGTGGAAAGTTAATTTGATTATGGTTGAAAAGAAAGAAAAGTAGGATCGTGGTTTCATTTAAAAAAATTTGTAGTTTAGAAAAAGAAAAGTTTTCGGCAGATAAAAAGGATTAAAGGAAAGAAAACTAAAATAAATTTTTTTTACTTTTGCCGAGAAAAAAAAAAAGATTTTACCTTTTAAAATTGTAGATGATAGGTGTCATTTTGAGAATTGCCGACTGACTTCTGTTTTATATAACGAAGAATGTTTATAAATACGTTCATTCATATGTTAATAAGGAATTATATTTTACATTTTACATTTTCATAATTGTAAAGTATAGTCACATATTCTTCTATAAATAAGTCAAATTAACATATCACAACAAAATTAAATAAATTGAGAAGTTAAAACTTTACAATTTTTTTTGGTTTCCTCCAATGTTTTATATAATTTTGTCACTAAAGAAATATATAACTTTATATTTGCGGAATAACCAATCAATCCCTTAGTTAATTGTGATATTAGTACTAACTCAACGTCTTATATCACCAGTGGTGATTCACCACAAATGTTTTGTTATGAACTTAACTTTTTTTTTGAAAAACCCAGTCCTAAAAGACATACATATTTTGATAACAAACGAAGTTAAACAAGATTCACAAAATGGATCAACAAAATATAACAAAATCTATGTGTAGTATCTCTATAATCCAAGCTTTTATCTGTCAGAACTCAACTAGAGGAGATTCTACACAGTAGATTCATGAAACAGCTCAAGTATAGTAGTACTTTTTGGATTACGACCACTAAAACTTTTCTATGCACAATATTCTTTACTTCTCGAGTTACTTGAGTTCAGTAAGAGGGAATTGCAGCGAAACGGTACCCTTCAGCTCCTCTCCATGAGTAGTAAGCAATCCGGGTCTCGTAGAAACCTGTAGCCACAATTGTGAAATGTGTCAAGGCCATGAAAATCACTGTTTTACTCACAGCATACATAGGTAAAGAGAACAAACAAAGAGACGATGATTTAAACAGACAACGAACACAAGCTATGTCTACTTGATCCAACTCACTCAATGTCCACGTGAAATAACAGATTCTGTTTTCGAATCATGCACCCAGCAATAAGAAGGAACTTAGAAGCATAAATGGATAAAGAGAACATAATTTCAACTTAACAAAGAACACAATCTGTGTCTAGTTGATCCAATACTCAATCTCCACAGTCCACATCAACCAACAGATATCCACAAGGCTTTCAAATCAAACATCAAGCATTAAGTACGAAGAAAGAGTAGATCATTTCAACAGAAGAAGAACTCAAAGCATTGTCTACTTGATATATAACTCGCTCAGTTTCCACATCAAACAACAGAAGATTCCACAAGGGTTTTTGAATCAAACATCATCCACTCAGGAAAACAACTGAAGAAACTCACCAGGCATAAATACCTAAACTAAAGAACACAAAATCCATCTCCACACTAAACTTAATTTCAACTAACAAAGAACACAATTTCCGTCTCTAGTTGATCCAATGCACACATTCACCACATCAAACAACAGATTTCACAAAGGTTTTCGAATCAAACATTATGTATTGAGTATCACCCAACACGAGAAACTCAATAATAGACGAAGAATTCGAATTCTTACCAGGGAGAAAAGTAAGGATCCCAAGAACAAGAAGAGCATAACCTTGAGAGCTATCTCCTTCCATGTGACCAATAAAGATAAAAAACGACAAAAGAAGAAGCAAACAACCAAGGAGCAGAAGAAACACAGCTAATGCTATTGATTTCCATGGTACTCTATCAAATGCTTTTGGTGTATAATCGAAACGAGGATCGAAATCTCTCCTTCCACCAACACCATTTCCATAACCTTCATCATCTTCATCTCCTGGAAGCTGTGCATACCGTACACTTCTCCTTGACGCCATTCACTAACCACACAACAGAGCAAATCCTGAGAAGCTGAAACTCAAAACCACATAGATGGATCATAAACACCATAAGTTCGAATCTGTATCTAAAACCCTAATCATAACAAGAATCAATCAAGAACAAAATTGTCACGCAAAATCAAACCGATTCCAAATTAATCGCCGGAAAGATTGAGAAGCAGAAGGAAGACTAAGAATCTGATACAGCTATGAATAAGAAGAGCCGAGAAACTCACCGGAATTTTGGTTAGCTCGCCGGGAAGATCAAGATCAAACTAGGATTCGGATCTACTTTGACGAAAGATTCGGACTCTTCACTTCTTCTTCGTCTCTGACGTAACGACGCGTTTTGTGAGTATAAAAACTACTGGTTTGATAATTTACTGATTACATCCTATACTTTTGTTAAAATTATATTTAAACCATGTATTTAATTTATCAATTTTACAACCCCAGTCTTCCCAAACAAAGCAAAAAAAATTTTCATCAAGGTAGAAAAACCCGAACTCGACAAACCAAAGTTCACATTTGAACCAAATTTTGTGATAATCTGAATGTGCATAAATTTTTTTAATCTAAAACTATCGAAATTGAACTTTAGCCGAATCGCGATTATTTTTTGTGTGTGTTTTTCTTTAATTTTACTTACATGTAGTCTTTGTGAATCTTATGTATCATAGGTCTTGCATTTGTATATTCAGTTCTTTTTAGTCATTTTTAGGTTTTGAAGCGCATTGGACTGAGATGGATGTGTAGGGTTGAAAGGAGAGTGAATGGAAGCACGATACCGACAACTATCTCATCCCATGATCGATCACTCGCAAAAAATATGGGAGATGTGAAAGTGGTCACGGAAAAAAGAAATAGAAATTTGAGGGTTTGATTGAGCTACGAGTATTACCAGGGCCGGCTCAAACTATTTTGTTGTATAAAGCAAATAAATTTGGTCCATTAACAAAAACTGTTGAAAAGAAAAATTTACAAATATTATCATAAGTGAGAATAAAAACCATCACCTAGAGTAAGAATAATAAGGTATAGAGTACTAGACTACAATAACATTTAGCTATAATGATACCCCTAAAATTACTAATACTCATTTGTTGCCTAAAACCTTTCTTGCTTCATTAGTTTTAGCTATAGGGCGGTTCTGAGAATGACTAACTGGCTACACTGTTGGTTGAAGAGTGATCATGTTATTGGTTGAAGAGAGTTATAATCCATGAAATGTAAACCCCAACGGCCGACTTCATTGAACCCAACTAAACAATTGATTAATATATAAGCAAAAGGTGTCCGAGATAAATCAGCCCGAATGACCACCCTTGAAGCTTCCTTCGAGAGGTTGGTCGCTATCGGTCATTTTGTGTTGGATCCGACCATGTTCAATCTGGACATCCCCGTTTGGCCAACTTACTTTTCCCATGGATATATATATATATATTTTTCTTTGTTTTTGTTTTGTCAACGTTCCTATGTACTTGTTACAATTTTAAAACCAAACTTAAGTTTTTTTTTTCCATCTACAAAACTTAAGTTAATTCAAATGAAAGATCTTTCCCATGCAAAGTGTTTTGATTCGAACGTAATCGCTTCATCTTTTCCCTTTGCTTCATAGCTTTATTTACGGGGTTGAGAAGATGGACCGAAAACTTGGTTTTAATTAACCGTATGTTATGTTTCCATGTTTTTATTCTTTTTGTCATGGATCCATATGCATAGGTTTTCAAATCTATGTTTGTAACCTAAACTTTTTCATTTTCTATGAAATATTTACAATTTAGCAAAAAAAAAAAAAGTGTTTTGATTCAAATGGTTTCTTTAAGTTAGTTCGAGGGAAAAAAAAAGAACCAAAGGATAAAAGCATAAAACCGAACTTTGTCTATTATTTGTCCTTGTCCATTCATTATGTGTGATTAGTTTTTTTAGTGGATGATGATGTGGATAAATTAGGATTTTTTTTGTATGAATGCAAAAAAAAAAAATTGGTAAGAGAGGGGAGACGAAAAACAGAAAAATTACAAGCGGATTCGCCTTCGGTGTGCAGACCCAAACGCCATCGCTAAGTAGCAATGCAAAATTGTATTCATACAAAAACCATTTTACAATAAATGCATCTTTTTTTAAAGAATATAAAGTTGTATTCATACAAAAACTTTTGTCACATTGATGTGTCATTTTGCTAAATGCATTCTTATTTGTATTTTACAATAAAATTGGATGTTTAATGGTTGATTCTGGATTTTTATGTCTAACTATTAAGTTATTTAGAGTGCATTCATAGTTAAATCTGACTTGATCTAAATATAGATCTTAGACATTCATGCGAAAGTATTTGAACCAACACTTTTATGATTTAAAAATCATTACTGGCCAATAACAGTTGAGTTTAGGGTGTTTAGTGATGTTAATGTATTTATTTTATCAATTTTAAAACCCCAATCTTCCCAAACAAAGCAAAAATATACTCTAATTAGGTAATTAATTTAAGTCAAATTTACCCAGTTTGACTCAAAACTTAGCAAAAATAACTAGAATGACTCTCAATCCAGATGGATAACTAGACTAACCCAAATTTTATGTAAAAAGACTATTTAACCTTTCATTATGCCATTTCCTTTAAAAATAAAAACCAAATTCGTTTTTTTTTAATTAAAAATCAAATATGACATTTAATTTTAATAAGTCTGCTACATTAAAATTAAATCTGCCATATCCTAATTTTGCAGATTTTTTTAAAAATTGCCAAACATAATCTTGTCGTGATAAGATCCCATAAATCTGTCATGATAGAATAAAAATCTGTCAAAACATGAAAAAATCTGTTGTCACTAAATAGGTCATTCCAATAATTTATTTTTAATTCAAGAAATCTGCTATGAAACACCATATTTTTGTGAATTAAACATAAATCTGGCATAACATAAAAAAAATATGTCATAACGTTAAACATATCGGTTGCGACTATATGTCATTCTAGCAATTTTAATTTTTTAAAAACAAATCTGCTATAACATTCCAGATTTTTTGTTAACATTAAAAAATCTGTCATAACGTAAAACAAATCTGTGAGCACTAAAAAGTCAAACTAGTAATTATTTTTTATTAACAAATCTGCTGTATTATGACAGTTTTTTTCCAAAAAATATAAGTCTGACGCCACTAGAAACAAAAATCTGCTACATATTATAATAAAACTGTCAAAATTACGAAAGTCTGAGACGTCATCATAAAATAAGTCTGGCAAAGGAAAAAAATCTGCTAGAAATTAAATATCTGTCGTAACCATATTCAAATAAGTCTGTGAGAGGAAAAAAACTGCTGTAGAAAATCTGTCGTAGACTATTATGTCTGTCAGAGAGAATAAATCTGTCACAACGACGCCCACAGACTTTTAACGGCAGATTTGGTTTTTCGAAAAAATTTCACCCACGTTTCCAGAAAAATCAGAGGGTATTATTGACTTTATTTTTTTTTCTAACAAAGAGACAAAGGGTATTTTGGTCAGAAAAATAACTAGATTAACCCATACATTTTATTTTAGTAATTAAACCTTATTTTTGGGTCAAACTAGTTTTTTTCCCTTAATTTAATCCTATAATTATCAAATAATAATTATGATTCCAAAATATCTTTGCAATTAAAAACCAAAAAAAAAATTCTCTCTCCTCGCTCTCGTTTCCTCTCTCTCGTTTCCTCTCTCTTTCTCTTCCAACCGAGAAAGCAGACAAAGGAAAAGCTAAATCCGTGACCCGGATCCGATATTATCGGGTTTTCAAAATCTAATTCTCTTATCTTCTTCTTCTTCTTCCTGGGTTCTTCCAAAAATTCAATTTCACAAAAAGGGCACTGCCCTTTATCATGCCTAAAATTCTCAGGTACCCAAATCAAGATTCATCGATTTCAATCTCTTATAAACTCATATTCTTCTTTAAATTCTCCACATTGTGAATCATTCATGGGTTCGGATCTTTTTTGATTCAGCTACGAATCAATCATGATATTGTTTTCTGAATAAAGTTTTGATTTTTAATAATTAAAGTAGATGTTACAAAAAAAAAAGTTTGGTTTTTTATTTGATAAATTCTGTTTCTTGTTTCTGCAATCTTCAAATTCAATGTTTTTCTGGTTGATGTTGACGTTTTAAAGTCATATGTTTATGTATCCACTATCTGAGAAAAAAATGTTCTTATATGAGAAACTGAAAGTGATTGAATTTTACCAATTAGTGTATTGTAATGAAGATATTGAATTTTTGGTTTAGGGGTAAATAAACAGTATTAGTTTTGTTCTTTGAGAATTCTCTGTTTGTTTATAATCTTTGAGATTTTCATATGAGTATAGTTTTAATATTGAGATTTGTTGTTGTTACATGTTATTGTGTCCCACTTACTCTTGTAATTGGTTTTGTTGGGTACACTTTTGAGCTGGCTACATTATTTATTTTATAGTTGAGAGATCTTTGTATTGACTTGGTTGTTGATTCTTTAAACTTGGTCCCAATGTTAGTAATAAGACAGAAAGAAACAACTAGTTTCTCTATGTGGGGATGCATTTGTCTTCAATTATCTTTATTTGAAAGTTGTGTTTATATGTTGCAGGTTTTTTAGAAAGCATTGGATTTCTTATTTTTTTACTTACATTACATGTTTCTTTGAACAGGATCTAAATAAAACTATAGAAAAAAATGGGTGGATGTGTGTCAACCCATTCAAGAGCGATTAGGCCTCGGCGGAAAGGCCGTCGTAGATCTTCCAAACACTTTTCTAAAGTGTCTGATATTGTTCCTCATTCAAATATTAGAAGGCCTAGTGACGTTGGGAGCCGCGTTTCTTTTGGTAGTAGTTCTGTACTAGCTTATGGTAGATCATATAATGTTGTTAATTAGAGTAGATTTTGACATTATAAGTTGTTTTGTTGCAGCTATCTCGCAAGATGATGCATGGTTTGACTCTGTTAGTGTTCTTGATTCGGATGAGGATGAGGACTTCATCAGCTTACCTGAAGGTAAATATCAATCTACATTATTTTCAGTATTTATGGAATCAATATTGTCAGTGTTCTTGTAAAAGCTCATTTGAAATCAAATATACACTCAGAGGAACAATTTGTTAATGTTGATATGGATCTGAATTTCTTTTACCTTCTCTCTCAGCAGAAAACGTACCATCAGCGCCATCAGCGGGTGGTGCGACGGGTAATATACCAAATGGTCAAGTAGTTCAATTTGAATCTTCTTCGTGCATTGTGGATGGGAAAGGAAAGTACGAAGAATACCATGAGACTTACTTGAAGATAGACGGGAGTAAAACCGAGAAGTTTGTGTCCAAAGGGATGTACAAGGATCCTAGTGGTCTCTCTGTTCTTACTGGAAACAACAAGAAGAAACTAATGGACCATGCAAGCTTTAAAGGTTTGAAGGAACAGAAACGGAACTCTCAAGAGAAAACCCTGAGAACCAGTCTGAGTCGATTGATGCCAACAGTTAGTTTCAATGACAAGACTCTAAACTCACCCACATCTCAGAAACGAAAATCCGCTGTTTATCGGCTTTCCTTCAAGAGGAGGTCGTGCGATGGTGAGGAAGTTACTGAGCAACGTAAGTTGTTGTACCGTCCAAAAGCGGGATTCACAATTCCTTCCTCAGGCAGAGAAAAGCAGTCCAGCGGAAGTTGGTGTGAGATACCACCTTCAACTTTTAAACTCCGTGGAGAAACCTATTTCAAGTAAAACAATCACCACTCTGTTTTATGTATCTATACTATATACCACTTTGTCTGTAACTGCTGAAGATTGATGTTGCAGAGACAAAAAGAAATCCCCAGCTCCAAATCAGTGTCCATACACTCCTATTGGCGTTGACGTGTTTGTCTGTCCAAGGAAAATTGATCATATCGCCCAACACATCGAGCTTCCAAATATCAAGGCCGAGGCAAAGCTCCCTGCTCTTCTTGTTGTCAACATTCAGGTAACCACCACTCAACATCAACCTCTTCGTCATCTTTGATTTGTTACTAACTTTTGCTTGTGTTTTCATAAGAAGTGTGTATTAGCGTTTGATATGCATATATGTGTAAATGATCCTGACCTATGTGCCTCACTGACAGTTACCAACCTATCCTGCTGCAATGTTCCTTGGCGATAGTGATGGAGAAGGCATGAGCATTGTACTTTACTTTAAATTACGAGACAATTACGAAAAAGAAACCTCTCAGCAGTATCAGGACAACATCAAGGTTTCAAACCCTTTCCTTTACATTTCTCACATCCCATGATTGATTTGAATGCTTACCTGGTTTTTTTTTTGTTTTCGATTTCAAAACAGAAACTTGTCAATGATGAGATGGAGAAGGTAAAAGGGTTTGCTAAAGACAGCAACGTTGCTTTCCGTGAAAGGCTTAAGATAGTAGCTGGACTTGTTAACCCCGAAGATCTAGCCCTAAGCTCTACTGAAAAGAAGCTTGTACAGGCTTACAATGAAAAACCCGTCCTCTCTCGTCCTCAACACAACTTCTTTAAGGTTCTAGCACCATCAAAACCTCTTAAAGACACCAAATTAGTCATCTTTTGCACCTAAGTAACGATTGCATTTACCTCTCCGCAGGGTCCAAACTACTTTGAGATTGATTTGGATGTACATCGATTCAGCTACATATCACGAAAAGGACTTGAAGCATTCAGAGATCGACTGAAAAACGGAACTCTTGATCTCGGCTTAACTATCCAGGTATGATACAAAGTATATGTAAACCGGACTATGATCTTTTGTTCTTGAAGAAGATAGTAGATAAAGATCTTGAATTTGGAACATGAAACAGGCTCAAAAACCAGAAGAGCTGCCGGAACAAGTCCTATGTTGTCTAAGGCTGAGCAAGATTGACTTCGTTGACCACGGTCAGATCCCGAGGCTTTTGATCCCGGAGGATGGGGAAAATCAAGTGTAAACCTCATCTTCTATCTTCAACCTTTGGATGAAGAAACCAACCCGGAAGACAAAAGCGAACCAGAAATTTTCCATCTCGCCATTATTTCATCAAAATTGTTGTATATTTCTATATTATGTACATCTATCTATCTTAATATATATATTTACTATAACTTATATAACGGTCATAATGCAAAACTCTTGAAGTCATCTTCTTGAGTTTGCCCTTTGTTGTAACTTGCAACTCTGTTACCTCAATTATATCGTGTGTTATTTATGAATGTGCTGAAATATCATTTGTGCCTATTTACTTCGAATTTAGAATTGTTTCTATCATATATTGTTTTTGGCAGCACTGTTTGAATTATGTATGATTTGATAAGGTAAGATATGTTCAAAGGCTTTTTCCGAGGCGCTATTTTGTTGTGGTATTTTCGACGTTGTCGTATCCGGGAGAAATGTGTGGTTCATAATGTCTTCGACATGGATCATGTCTTACCGGTTTGGTTGCCTAGGAACTCGTTTATTGTAGGGGTCGGCATTTTAACCGAACCAAACCGAACCGAACCAAGCCAATCAAACTTAAACCAACCCAAATCAAACCCAAGCTTAGACTCAAACCATTCGGGTATGTTTCTTCTCAATGTATTAATTTAAATAACTAAATATGAAATTTATTAATTAATTAATTAATTAATTAATTAGATTAATAATAATATTAGATTAATAATATAACCCAATTTATTAATTTAAATAGTACTATAACCCAATGTATTAATTTAAATAATTAATTAATTAGATTAATAATATTATAAATAACTAAATATGAAATTGTTCATTTGAATTATTTTTTCATGGTGAATTATTCAATTTTAACTTAGAACTTGAACTTGTTGCTTAATTATTTTAAATATTATCAAGTTCAATGTTAAAGTTGAAACGACGATGAACTAAAAAATTTAGTTTTGTTATATTAATTGATTTTTTGAACCGATTTAAAACAAACCGAACTAAAACCAAACCGAACCGAACATTAACTGACCCAAACAAAAACCAAACAAAACTAACTTCGGTTGAGTTTGGTTAGTGTTTTACGAAACCCAAATAAACCGAACCGAACCAAACCCAAACCGAACCCGAAGTTAAACCGAATTGCCCACCCTAGTTTATTGTGAAGTAGTCTCATTTCAGTATAAAAGGAACAGCATACTGTCATTTGGGTATTTGTCGACTGTTTCAGTTTGCAATTTTATTGAATATCTAACTCTTTGCTTTTGGGTTTAAAGTTTAACGTTTTAAGCATTTAAAATCCAATTCTAAATATAGATATTAGTTTTTTTTATTGATCCATATAAATATCTATATATAAATTTTTGTAGTACAAATATGAAATAAATCATAGAGTTAGCACTTATTTACAAGAAAATGTCATTATAAAAAAATGTTTATCTTTTTTTTTTTTGTCAACGTCATAAATGTTTATGTTTTAATTCATATAACAAATTATTTTCGAAATTTTTTTTAGAAACTGTGTCTTCCAAATATGGTATCAAATTGATTTTGTTTCTAAATTTGATTAATTGCTAATTTCTTAAAACATCTCTACCTAATTAAACATTAATATATGATTCTTCTTTCATTTTTATATGATCATATATTTAATTTATATTGAATTTATATAAAATACATATAATTAATAAAATAATAGATTTTTTCTACATATAATGTAATTCAAAATTTTTAAAAACGGACATATATTATTTAATAGATGAAAAAAAAATATGTATACAATGTCACACATTGCTTAAAAAATTAGGCAATGGTTCAGAGTCATACTATAAAAATGACGAAAATGATTCTAAATACAAATGAACAGGAAGCATAATGGAATCTAAAAGTTTCAAAATATTATAAATTTAAATTTTATCAAAAGGTAAATATTATAATTATTCAAACTTTATATAAACTTAAACTTTATAAAATGTTTTAAATATTTTAAAAAACTAAAAGTTTTATGAAGTTTCAAATATTTTAATATCTAACTTTATAAGAATTTATAAGAAGTTTAAAAATTATAAATATTTATAAATATTTAAACTTTATAAAATGTTTAGAGTATTTATAATATCTAAGTTCTATAAAAAAAGTTAATATTTTAACTCTATAACAATCAATATTAACAAAACAAATATAACTTAAAATTTAAAACTTTAGTTTAAAAAAACTGACCCGCAATGTACCAAGGGTAAATTTTTTTGATACAAAATAATATCAAATTATTATAAATGCTTCCCAATATTAACACTATATCATTTCTACTCCTAAAAATCTTCTAATTATGTACATCAATAAAAATTAAAACATTTAAGTAACAAATACAACAACTTAAAAATAATATTTATATATATCAACTATATTAATTATAATATAAAATAATTAAGAGAAATAGTTTTTATAATATAAATTTCAAAATCTAATAAATTATAAATTATTATATAAAATACATAAAATATAATTTGTCCCGCAGTGTACCGCGGGTTAAATCCTAGTATTGTTACAATATCCATGAGACACATCTCTAGTTATTTGTAACTGTTTTGCATATATAATAAGTTCAGTTCATATATATATGTTTTAGGCTGTTCAAATATATCTTAAGCGCAATAAGAAAAATTGTTGAGTAACAAAATTTAATTAAATAATATGTGAGTCGATTCGTTGTGATTTTTTCATCTTTAATAAGATATAATTATATTTTCTATTATATTAGTCGAGTACATCTTTAGAAGATTTGAATTGGTTCTTTACAAAACTAGAACAATTCTTAGTATATTTTTAAACTAATTTTATTTGGAATAAAAATTTCAACGAGAATATAACTGGAATATACCTAGCATTTTTTTTCTATATAAAAATTGATCACATCATTAAATTATCTTTTACAAAGAAAAAACTCTTCTGCGTCTATGTTGCTATTCATCTTTTTATTGAGAGCCACACAAGCGTTATCAATAGCTATGTCAGAGTATCTGAACCATCTAAGGATATGCCTTATCGCATCTAAAGAATGACGTATCTTTGGTAACCAACGGAAAGTCATGGTTTTAGCCTTAAATTTGGTTTCAGTTACAAATTATGTACATATTAACTTATTTTTTGGTTGAAACAACCTTGATATTTAGAGATACTAATAGGTGAAAAAGACAAAATCAACAATACCACTCTATTAGAATCCCAAAAGGAGAAAACAAAAATGGTTAATCGAATTTGAAAAAAAAAATTCAAACAAAATTAAAATGACAAATTAAGGCGTTGAGTTCAAAGATATAATCTAATAGGTGGAGCAAAAGAAAAGCTACTGGGAAAAGATAAAATCTTAAATCTGGTTGTATAATTTATACCAAAATTAGATCTTGTTCTTACTTGGCTCCTAAAATGCAAATATCTTTTTAAAATTTGAGTAAAAACCATGGATGAGATGAGACGCATGTATTCCTCTATAGAACTATTTTTGAAAAATATCCTAAATTTTTGTTTATTTTTGAAAAATACATCCCTTTAATTTTCTTAAAAAAACTATTATTTTTCAGTATTAAGTGACTCAAATATTTCAACTAAAACTTAATAATACCTTATATATCAATACAAGAAAAACAAAATGAAATCTCTCTTATTTGGTACAACAACCTTTTGGTATTGTTAGAACTAATATTGAGGTAACTTGGGAAGCAAGACAGCGGACCAAGCCCGTGAAGCCCAAGCTGAATAATATTCTAGAAATCCTATTGTGATAAGGATTAAGAAATTTAGAATATTTACTTATTCATGTTTATCTATTTCCTAATCTAATTAGATTAAATCTAAATTAGTCTCTATATATATTGTATCAACTCCATTGAAATCAATAACACATAATAAAGAGTTTTCCCCCAAATCATTCTCTAGTTTCTACATGGTATCAGAGCAATCGATCCTTGTGGATCAAAGTTAAAACGCTTCCGCATTAGATATTTTGTGATCTCATCTTCAAAAGAGATCATGGTGAAACTCACTGGAGACGTTGAAGACGTTGACGACGTTGAAGACGGCGAGGAAGCCGATGAAGATGATTATGATGTGGGGTTAGGTGAAGATCGTTGGTGTTCTTAATTAGAAGTCTTTTATGGTTTTCAAGTTTATTTAGTTTATTTGGGGTTTCTCTTTTAAATGAGTTTCTTTTATTTGTTACAAGAGGCATAATTATCGGGAGAGTTTTTTTCTACAAAGTTCATGATTAGAATTTTTTGGGTTTTCACAGGTTAGGTTTTTTGGGATATATTCTTAAGTTTTAGAATTTTTCAAGTTTGTTAAGTATTTTGAGTTTGGTAATAGTTTTACCATTACGGGGGAGTTTGGTTATAGTTTAACCATTAGTATAGTTTATTGGAACACTCATGTTTTTAGGTCATGTTTAGTCTGAGTTATGGACCATCCAAGATTAGGATGATTGTTTGTGGAGCAGCATAATTTGGGTCCACGGGATGTATTCCCTTTTACCAAGACCAAAGACGAGCAAAAATTCCACCTCTATTTTCAAGATTGAAGCTTATACCCTGAGGCGTTTGTTCACATGATCTGTCCATCTTCGACATATTGTCCACGACATACGTGTTCTGCTTTGTGATTGCAAAGTTTGCGTTTTGCGTACCACGTTTGCCGTGCGGGAGAGTATTGAGGTAACTTGGGAAGCAAGACAGCGGACCAAGCCCGTGAAGCTCAAGCCGAAGAATATTCTAGAAATCCTATTGTGATAAGGATTAAGAAATTTAGAATATTTACTTATTCATGTTTATCTATTTCCTAATCTAATTAGGTTAAATCTAAATTAGTCTCTATATATATTGTATCAACTCCATTGAAATCAATAACACATAATAAAGAGTTTTCCCCCAAATCATTCTCTAGTTTCTACAACTAAGAAGCTAAGATCTCATTTAAAATGTACACCAATTAATAATTTGGATGAAGAAACAAACAAACAAAAAATCATCCAGAGCCGGCTCTGTTCGCTATTATTCATAAAAGATGTTGTATTTTTTTCTAGTATGTACATTTAAATATATATTTATTATAACTTATATAACGGTCATATATTTATTGTAACGTTCACTCTTCTACCTCAATTATACTGTGTGTTATTTATTAATGTGCTTAAATATCATTGGTGCCCATCCGAATTTAGATTTGTTTATATTGGCTCTGTTCATTTGCTTGTCGTTCGATTGAGCGGCAGCGATTAGCGACAACGATCAGCGACCAACGACAGTATGTGTTGTTTGTTTGCATGTTGCTGGCGACTGTCGTTAGCGACTGTAGTTGTGTTGTTCGTTTGACTGTCGCTCTAAACAGTCGCTATATTTTAAAATTTTAAAATTAATTTGATTTATTTTAATTTAATATATTTTAATTTAAAAAGATTAATTTGAACTTAATTATATTTATTTTAATTTAATAAGATTTATTTTAATTTAGATTTTATTAATTTGATTTATTTGAATCTAATTCATTTTAATTTAATTATATTTAACTAAGTTTAGTTTTGATTATATTTAATTGAGTTTAGTTTAATTTAATTTAATTTAATTTATTTTTGATTATTTTATATATTTTTTTATCGCTAAGTTGTTGGTTTGCCTGTCACTGATTCAGCGACCAAAAGCAGCGACTGGTCGCTAAAACCAGTAACTGGTCGCTAAAAATTTCAGCGACTGAAAATTACGGTCGCTGGTCGCTGCGATTGGTCACTGAACCAGCGACAGACAAACGAACAACTTTATTTATTTTTATTGTTTTTGGCAGCACGGTTTGAATTATTCAAGTGTTTTGGCATTTTCAGATTTTAAAGTGTAAAAAAAGAAGAAGCCTAATATGTATAATTTGGTAAGGTTAGATTAAGATCTGATATGTTTAAAGGCTTTTTTCGAAACGTTAATTTGTTGGTGTTATTTTCAACCTCACGGTATCCAGAAGAAATGTGTGGATCATGATGTCTTTGACCTGGATCATGTCTTACCGGTTTGATTGTCTAGAAATTCATTCATTGTGAAGTAGTCTAATTCCATTATAAAAGAACTAGATCCTGACCCGCACCGTCGTGCGGGTTGTAAGTTTTGGTAAATGGATTTGCTTAAAGTTTGTAATGATATTTTTTGAGAAATTGTTAAAAATGCTCCTTTTTCAATACCCCTTTTCAAAAATGCCCCATTTGAGAGTCCATTTTTAAGTTTGCCCTCTTTTAATTTTAATGACCATTTTACGGTTTTACCCTTA
>NW_003302551.1:5520127-5560837 GCF_000004255.2 Arabidopsis lyrata subsp. lyrata
ACAAAGTACTTATAAGGTTTATAAGATATGATAACTTGTAAAACCTTATAAAAAACTTGTAAAACCTTATAACTTGTAAAACCTTATAAAATAGCTTGTAAAATCTGATAATATCTTATAAATACCTTATAAATATGTTGTAAAACCTTTTAAAATACATTGTAAAACTTTATAAATACCTTGTAAAAAACCTTTAAAATACCTTGTAAATTTGTCCCGCCAAAAATTTAACGCCAAAAAAATTGCGGAATCACTTTTCCCGCAAAAAAAATTTTTGGCGTGAAAATTTTTTACGGGAAAATTTTACAAGGTATTTTAAAGGTTTTACAAGTTTTTACAAGTGTTTTGGCGGGAAAATTGCGGGATCACTTTTCCCGCCAAAAAATATTTTGTATTTTGTAGACCTAATTTTGTTATATTTCCTTATATATTTGTGATATTTTTTATTAAAAGAAGGGTAATTTAGTCATTTTGTACATAAAAAGGGGTATTTTTAAAAATAGACAGCCAAAGGGGGCATTTTTTAAAAAGGGTATTGAAAAAGGGGCATTTTTGTGAGTCTCCCATATTTTTTTTGTGTTAGTGAAATATATAATAGAATATATATCATAATTCATAATATTTGATAAATTTTTGTTTGTGTTTATAAATTAGTGTGTTGTGGAATATAATTCAAATATTAAAATTTTAAAGATTATGAAATTTAGTACCTTGTAAATTATATAATTGGTAATTTAAATAGAAATCTTTATAATTTAATATATTGTAATGAAAATATGATTTTACAAAAAAACTGTTAATCTCTGGCCCATTAGTGTTGGAGAGTTATTTTGTATTGGGTCGAGTATGATGTTAATAATACATTTCTCCTTAACCCATTTAATGTTTCAGTTTCCATAAACCGACTGAACATTAAAAAAAAAAAAAACAATTTGGACAGTTTTTCATTTCAGAAGTCAGAACAGTCGTTGTCTCATCAAAAAAAAAAAAACACCCACCGATCAAAATTTTCATACTCGATCGATCTAAGTCTAATTTACGAAATCTCATGTAATTCTCTATTTCTTCTCCGTTTTGTAAATTGTGAATTCTTTGAAGAGGTAAGCTTATTAGAATATTAGTGAATCTGATTTATACTATAAACCATTTTTATATGGCGATTGAAATCCAAATCTGAGTAATTTTTTGTTTGCGTAGTGTTCTTGGCGAAGCAACATCAGGAAGCCGGATTTTCTATGGGTAATTATTGTCAATTGAATTTTCATCATTATGTTTTCACTATAATTTATCGGAGAATACGAATTTGATAAGATCTAGTTTTAACTGGTTTGATAGAGTAGAAAAAGAAACTTTAATTACCAGTGCACCGAGCTATTTTTTGTACGCCTTGCTAATCGTATCAATATATTGTATTTTTTGGAAAGAGTTAGAGTTAATTTAGTTTCCATATAGATCTCAATTTACAATTTTGTTTAATGATGTTCACATTAGAGGAAGATAAACAAAGGCTACAAACTGATAAGATTTATACGAAACAATAGCTTATATCAAATCTGCAGAATCTTGTATTAAACTAAATAATGTTTTCAGGTAAAGCTTCACTTGGAGCAACATAAGAATATGGAGGCTATCAAATTTGTTCATTGGAGCAATGCCTCAAATCTATATGTGAAAGGTTAGTGAGATTATCTTTTATAGACTTTTGTTATTAGAATTTCATAATTACTTTCTGTTATTGAGTGTATTTGATGTTAGTTCATATAGAAAATTGTGTTTTCCCGTAGTATGTTTCAATCAAAGTACTTAATAAGATATGGAAATTTATAAAAATGTTGGTATGCTTCTGCAAACGAAATTGTTAACTTCATATAGGTTTGTCTTAAAAAAAAAAAAAAAAAAAACTTCATATAGGTTTAGTAAAAATATAACTTTAACTTAACAAAATTTAGATGTTTGCAGAATTTAACTTCAAAGGTAAATTAATGTTTTCAAATAAAGCTTCAATTGGGTAACAACAGAATATGGAGGAGTCTATATTCATTAGAGCAAAGCCTCAAAACTATATGTCAAAAGGTAGATCTATTGAGTTTTATAGACTTAGTTAATACATCTTCATATTTACCTTATGTGATTGAGTGTACTTGATGTTAGTTCATATAAATAACAATGTTAACCCATAATATTTTTCAAACAAAGTAGTAAATAAGAGATGCAAAGTACTAAAATTTATGGAATTGTATGAAATAATCACTTTTACTACTTCTATAAGTGAAATGGTTTACTTCATATAGCTTAAGAAAACCATTAACTTGTCTTAACAAAGTTAAGTTGCTCAAAATATAAGGATTCAGATTCTCAAAAAAAGAAAACAATAACATAGCACTTAGTTCAAAATATAGAATCTCTAAAACCTTTAGAAATAGCATTTCTTCTACTCAAATCACCAAATTGATTTGAGTAACACCATTATTGAAAAAGTTCTCCTTAAAACCAGCTTGGATCTATAAACACCAAAGAACAAAGACGTGGTGTTATAGTAAAACATAATTTGATAAAATAAAAACTATTAAGAAAGATGCAATAATAATTGCTACCTCTAACTCAAAATCTCTGTTCAAATGCATAGTTCTAAGGAGTAGAAACAGCTAAATTTTCGTGGTGAAAGATAAATGTGTATCTACAATGGCATTAGGCATCTATATTTATAGGAAAGAGGGCAGCTCGAATGTGTTAGGGTGTATAGAATTAGATCAGAATAATATCTTTACGAATATTGTTTCTACCAATATTTAAGGTAAATAATTGATTAGTTAGGTTTGTTGCCATGATTTAAGGTATTATGTGGTCGATTTGTTAGTATCTCAATATATAGTTATTGTTAGAGATGGTAAAAAAAATAATTTATATCGTTTTTGGTGAGATTTGTTTGTTATAGAAATAGGTTTTAATGATAACTAACAAATATGGTTTTGGCATTAACTTCAGGATATATCGCAAAACATTCCAAGCATTGATTGATAAAAATCCGCGAATATCATTTGGATCAGATACGGGTTGAACGGATCCTAAAGCCCATAACTTACGAAGATCCGCGTGTTTTACCGAATTACTATGGGTTTAGATCCGACCCGTAACCCAGGATCCGCGTGTCAATTGACAGCAAAGTTGCCATTTTACCCTTCCACGTAATTTTTTTGATTACTTTTTGAATGTAATTATCCTAATGGCATTCCCTTGTAATTTTTTACACTTTTTAAGGTTATTTTTCAGGGAATGCTTCCTAATTAATAGTATAGATATCTTGTTGTCGTATTAGTTAGTTTGTCTTTGTGTTAGTTTTTTTTTTAAATATTAGATTTTAACCCACGGTACACTGCGGGATGATTTAATTTTAAAGTTAGTATAAAAATATTTTGTAAATTGTATCTCCTTATAACATATTTATTTATATTATAGTTTACAATTGTTATTAAGTAACGGTATACCACGAGTCCACGAGACAATTATTAATAAACTGGAGATTTAACTTGTATTAAAGCGGTAAATAAATATTGATTCAAATTCGTCCGCCATATAAATCCTTTCCGAAATATAATCTGTTCCATAATTTCTTAACCTCTCCCGTGATTTGTTTTTATTTTAAAATTTGATGATTATTTATTATATATAAAAGTTTACAAATCATATCATTCTCTAAGACATTTATATTTAAATAAACTAAAAAATTTAATATGTATTAAGGCGGCATGTTAATGATATTTTAAAATTTTATAAATATTGTTATTAAGTAACATTATACCACGGGACAATTTTTGGTTTTATACAATCTTTTCTAAATGAGACTGATTTAATATGTCTAATATTTGTGGTATTACAAAAAAAAGGGATTTAGTCCGTATTGAAGCGGCGGATTAATGATATTTTAATCTTTTTATTATTGTTGATTCAAAAACCCGTCCCGCCAAACCCGTCTGGCCAAAAAACTCATTTATTTTACTAATGTTCTTACTTATGATATGATTCTGAATCATTGTCTAAATATTTTAATCGATGTAGAACGTTGAACATATATTTTCGTCAATTGGATAATATATGTTCGTTTTTTAAATTTTGAATCACAGTATATGCAGAAAAAAATTGATTTTTTTTTACTTTATGTATTATATGATGATTCAAAATAGTTAAAAACAAATCAAACAAAGATGATAGGAAAATCATAATTATAAATCTTAATCAAATCTTCTAAATATCTAAATTATTAAATCTGGAATATCCGGTGTATGAGTTGGGTTAAATATAACCCGATCCAACAAATTTTTTTGTGAAGAATTTTT
Organism: Arabidopsis lyrata subsp. lyrata; assembly: GCF_000004255.2. Lineage (NCBI taxonomy): Eukaryota > Viridiplantae > Streptophyta > Magnoliopsida > Brassicales > Brassicaceae > Arabidopsis > Arabidopsis lyrata. Next base: position 5,524,462 of record NW_003302551.1, read on the forward strand.
GAAACGGGTCGGATATCCGATTAACCGAGAAGCATTTTTACCTACCCGTCACCAAAATGTTGCGAAAATATTAGTATAGATACACAAAAAATTGCTAATAGCCCAAGCATCCGTGGTCTAGTGGCAGAGGAAGCTTTGAGAAAGGGTAAAACTCCCAAACCTGAGTTCGATTCTCCCTGGAAACAAAAACACATTTGTTTGGGAAGTCTGTCAGTTGGACCTTGACCCAATTGGTTTACCTGGTAGCCAGAAATGCAGACGGCCTGACTACCCCCTGGCACTTAGTCAAAAGGCATTCCAAACTCGGGATAGGCAGAGTGGTAGCCCGTAAGGGCCTAACCGTTAACACGGTGGATCAGTCCACTATGTAGCACCTCGGTGCGTTCCTACCGGGACCCACCGGATAGCCGATAGGGTTTATCAAAAAAAAAAAATTGCTAATATTTATTTCAAAAAGTTAGATATAACCCAAAAATTAGATTTACAAAGCCCAATTTAAATTTTAAAAAATCTGAAAGCCCAAAATTTAAAAAATACATACTCCCTCCGTTTCGTTTTAGTTGTCGTTTAAGGTTTTTTCACACAAATTAAGAAAGCATTAAATTTTTTGTTTTACTCTTTATTAATATATTTTATAAAAAATTTCATTGGCCAAAACATTAAAACTGTAGGGATAAAACTGAAATTTTTACCAAACATTTGCATTGAAAACCTAAAACGACAACTATTATGAAACAAAATTTAAATCCTAAAACGACAACTAAACTAAAACGGAGGGAGTATCTGTTTTTAATAGTCAAATTCCAAAACATTATTTAAAATAATAAAGATATATTTTGTAATAATAAATCTATTGTGGGCGTTCCGAAGATTATCACAAATCCCTTCGGATTTGATCTGTAAATGTCGACCAGCACGGAAACCACCATGGAATTATTGGGCTGAAATGGAGTTCGAAATGGCAATGGGGATGATACCACATTTGCAGGAGGGGGTAAGGAAAAGGCACAATACATCAAGCAGATTTTTTTTCCTGTATCAACGAGAGGCAGATGTTCTTACAATGACATCAAAATTATGTCAACAACTAAAGGTAATGCTAAAAGCATTTTGGAGTCTCAGCTATATGCTGTTAGCCATCAATATGAAGTACATGAAGGGGGGACCTATCAGACATAGTCTGATTGCCCGTAAGGCTTACGTTCAGAAAGCAAGGTTAACCCACTCCATCATCGAAGCAACAGCTTCCCATATTTGCGAAAATCGATTGTATCCATCTAGTCTGTCTTTATTGTATGAAAGGATCTGTGTCTCCAATCTTGTGTATCCAAACGATGTATTGTTATGCTATCAATAAAATCATTTTAGTGTTAAAAAAAAAAAATCGCCGAAACATTTTTTGCACAAAGACTCTTATTTTGTTTGGGCCGGGACAGTCCGGATTGAACATCCCGATTGGCATATTCCATCTTTTTTTGTTTTTTTTTGTTTTTTATGTTTCTTCCCAACTTTTAGTATTTGGGGACCTGGGGTTGAAATAACAGTGTAAAGGGGTGAATATTGATAGAAGAAATAAGTACATGGGTCAAAATGTAACATTGAAAGAAGAAACACATAATGGGGTCAAAATGTAAAAATAGAAAGAATGAGCAAAAAAAGAGGGTGTCCATAAAAGTAAGAAACCCTAGAAGAATAAGCCAATTAGTGTTGAGATTATAGTTTATATAGAGGTGTAACAATGAAAGAAGAAACACATAATGGGGTCAAAATGTAAAAATAGAAAAATAAAGGGGTTGATTCAGAAATAAGAGAAAGATGGTGAAGTATATAAAAGTAAGAACCCTAGAAGACGAAGAAGCAAAGTAGTGCCTGAGGCCGAGCGCTTCCCTCTTTAGTGAGGGGTGGCGTGGTATACCACGAGAAGGGATTATTTGTGGCGTACCCTAAGGGGTGCGTAGGCGCATATCAGAGAATTAGGGCCTTTCTCTGCTTTGCTGTTTCCTTGAAGCTTTGGGCTGTCAAAGCAGAGAGGTTTTTGCCCTACATTTTTTTGTTTTTCGATCTTCATTTTTGATTTTGGATTCTTTAAATCTTGTAGATTATTTTTTGTCTCTGTACATGTTTTTACGAGTCTTTTGAAGTTTATGATAAGATTAGGTTAGATTAAATTAGATTATCTACGATCATCATTCTTTGGTCAATTTTGTTTTTCCGGTCGCCGTTGTTCGTATTGTTGTGCCAAGAAAGCTTACAAAATAAGCGAAATTATGACTGATTTGGTTATTTCCGGTTATCTCTGGTTAAATCGGTTATTTGTGGTTCTGATATCAATCAAAGGTCATCAATCTGAAAACGATTGATTGAAATTCTACGGTTATTGTAATGGATATGCAGTGAAGATATATATTCATGTAGAACAAGATTACTAACAATTTAAACTCGAAAGAATCATATTATCGGTGATTATTGATCATTAGGATGTAATTAATCAGCAGAATATTACATAATCAAGCCATCTCAAGAATTTTGACATCTAAGTAGTTGTTGACTAGTTGGGTCTTAAATAGTTGTTGAATGAAACCCACGAGTCCAACTTGTAACCTTAAATGTTGTGTATGCAAATCAAGTTCTAATAAACGCTAGGCGCTAGTCGGGCGGCTGGGGTGGGCCTAGCGCCTAGCGGGATTACTCGGGGATTAAACGGGATTACTCGGGGATTAACTTTAGATACTTTTAATTTAGATTTATGTATATATATTAAAAAAACGTAAGTGTACAATGATTATAACGTGGTACAGTGGTCTGTCTCCTTCCTTTGACCTTGGGAACGAGGGTTCGATGTTCAATTTTGATATTTATCTCTTTTTTTTTTTAAGAATCGCAAATTTACAAAATTGCCCCCGTCCCCTTCCTTTCTCCCTGCGACAACAAAACCCTAGTTTCTGCGTTTTTTTGTTTTTTTTTTCACAATTCCATCGTTTTCATGTTTTTCTTTTAGGTTTATACCAAATTATAATAGATCTATTAGTTAACTATCGATTTCTAACTTAAATCAAAGCAAAATATGAATTTTTTTCTGAAACTCCGATTTGTTGGCCGATTTGGACAAATCGCAACGGTCCACCACCGCCGAGCGCCTCGCCGGCGACTAATCAGCCGCCTAGTCCGCGTTTTTGAACAAGGATCAAAATTAGTTGTGATGTTGATTAATGTGGAATTAGTAAGCTTGTCCTAATTTGTTTAGATGTCTTAGCAAAACCCAACTTCTCAACAATCTAGCTATATGATTAACTAAATTTCAAGTCAAATGATGTGAGATCAAAAGTATATTTGCAACATTACATAGATGAACAATAGTTCAAGAACATAAGATTATCATAGTGTGGCTCTCACATTTTCGTCTCAGAAAAATAAGTTGATGAGACGGCCAATCCCTCATGGTCATATGTGCGGACGAGTCTCTGTCTTGAGCTTGGCGATTCAAGCCAGCAGAATTCTAAGTGAAACGACTTTAGGTCCGCAACACACTTTCCTACGTCACACGGACATCCCATGTACATACCTCCTGGTAACAGAGTCATTTGGTATCCTTCCGCGAATGTAACCAAGTTTTTAGACTGTTTACCCTCCCAGTGTACATTAGTTGTTACTTTTTTCTCATCCGATGTCGAGGAAATATCCTGATTCACATCAAGTTCAGAGGCATTCTCATATAAATAAATGCTCAAGTGGAGAACAATATTCAATACCTGGACTACTTGGCCTTTGTCATTTATTTCAAGAACAGCCACAGTATCGGATTCGGATAGTGTTGCTCCATAGACACCACTTCGTTTTGTTACTGAACGACCTTTCCAAGTACCGAGAAATGGGATAATCCTTTCTGCATCATCCTGCAACAAAGGGAAACATATATTGGTATGGTAGTAAACTGCAATCATGACTGATGCTTTATGAACTTGAATCAATACCAACAAAAACTTACTTGAGCGTTATCAAGGACTGGATGAGTGAGATTCTTTAACCCTCTTTCCTCAAGGAAAACAATAAGCATTTCAAGAACACCTTTGGGATCCATGATGTGAAAGGCTCTAGCCCTTCTATCCATCTCCTTAGAATACAAACAGTTCTCACATACTAAAGAAGGACGCCGAGATGGAAGTTTAAGATTTCTGAAAAAATTGTTATAAGCTTCATGGAGCATAAAAATGTTTATACAGAAGAAGAGCCAAAGGGTATGAGAAACCAACCTTGGTGATTCTTCGCCAGTGTCATCTTCCCCAAGAACACCTTGCCTTAATGTCGTATCCAACATTCCAGCGGTTTGATACCTCAACGAAAACGCTCTCTCCTTTGGGAATAATCCAATCTGCAGACTACTGATGATGGATATCAAGATAGTCATCAAATCCTTAAGAGACAAACTTAGTATCTTGATGATTGAGATAAACAGAGCTACTCTCACCTGCTGATATTTGTCCACAGTGAACATATTCGTTTCCTTAATTTTGTATTCAACCCATTCTGGTTCCTCCTCATCCTCTTCGGAAACTGAAGTAGCTGATGTAGGTTGTTTTATATATAACCTAAACAATAAAAACACAACGCATATTACAAAACTGGTAACGCAGAGCAAAAACCATTGCTTCCGGATACAGTGTATAGGATAATACCATACAACATCAAAATACATGAATAAACATTGTGAGGACACACAATTTCTTAAACATCATTTAAAATTCAGAAACTTTCTATAGTACAAACACAATGCAGATTAGGAAACTAGTTCTACAGAACAAAAACCATTGCTTCACACAAAATTCACATAAAGTGTACAAGAAAAACCTTCAGGTATGCATAGAATAATACCCTCTAAACATCAATATATATGAAAAATCGTTGTGCGAACAGACAATTTCTTAGACATAGTCAACAATTCAGACCTCTCCATTGATTCCAAAGATGACTGAATCTATAATTTATAGACCTTTCTAATCTTATCAAAAACACTAATCAAGCAAAACATATAGTAAACAAGAAAAACTTCAAATTTGCTCCAAATTCATAGAATAATCATTTAAAGTTCAGAACTTTATACATTTCTATTGCCAAATTCTCCATCAATTGATTCCTAAAGAGAATTGAATCCTCTATTAAACACCTTTCATGTTCCAAAAACACTTATTTTCCAACAAAGCAGAAACACAGATTCACAGAAAATCATGAATCAAGAAAAAGAGTAATCATACGATTGATTAAGACTAAGTAGCTCATCTTCTCCATAAGAACTAGCTGAAAGACGTGTATCAATCTTATGCAACAAATTCCCATCACCATCAAATTGCTGCAAAAACAAAAAAAAGACAGAGCCTTTAACATAAATCTAAATAAAAAAGAGCAAATTTTCAGAATCAACGATTAGGGTTTAGGTCACTATACATGAAAGGAGCCAGTCCATTTTCCGACATTAAGATGAACAAATCCTCGTAAATTGTCAATACTCATTGCTTCATCGGTTGTTCTCTTGTCATCTTCTTGAACCGCCATGGATCTTATAACAACGGTTCTGGTTCCATAGCCCGAGCGTAGAATTGGGGATTGAATGGGTCTGAGGGATTTGGTTAGTGGAGCAAAAGGAAGTGAGCAAGTGAAGGAAGTAGTAGCAGCCATGGAGGACCTCTGAGTGGAGTGATTCGTTTTTTTTTTTTTTGTGAATGTATCTTATCAACAAACGATAGAACTGGGAATAAAACTGAACCGGATTGAAATTTATATCAAATTGTCGGAACCAAATCCCTATAAATTAAAAATTGAGTAATTACACTACATACCCTAAGACTGAAAAGTATTTAAATCAAAGGAGAAGTGGCAAACCTGTAAATAAATGATCAACTGAAAACATGATAAAAAGACTAAAATACCCCTAAAATCAAATACTTCATTTTTCCTTCCTTCTTTGTTTCTCTTTACTTTTATTATTTATTTTTTTCTTTTTCTTTTTTCTTTACTTTATGATAACCCCAAACAAATGATTCTTCTTAATTGTGAAACTGATTGCATCTAAAATTATGATATTTTGAATTCATTAAACTCGTCGCATTTTTCTGATTTAAATGAACTCAATAAACCTTAAAAAAAAATTGATATAGAGACGTCGTATGTTTGGGTGTCGTTCATTATTATTGAGCTTCTGTTAGAAATGATTTGAGACACCGTCAACCGACGACGCTAAGAACAAATAACGTTTTTCACTACAGCTACTGGGATTATTGTGGGTTATGCTTATTTCTTGATGACTTCAAGAGATCCAACATATCAAGATTTCATGAAAAAGTTGTTTCTTTCTAGGCAGAGGAAGTTGCTTAAGAGTCATAAGTTTGATGTTGAGAGGTTTAAGGAACTTGAGAATAAGTGGAAGATAATATCTTGAATCGTGTTGCTGTTGATCTTGATTTGGAGGATTCTTTGCAGAGTCGTCATAGAGATTGATTGGTTTTTTATTATCCAACATCAGTTTCTGGTTTTTCTAACCATTCTCTTTTTGATTATATATCATGATATATAGTGATATATCGGGAAATACACATGTGTCTTATTCCAGGGGTAAATTCGTCCGATTTTTTCGAAACCAAAAATTTCTCTCTCTTGTTTTGCAAAGAATAAAAGTTGTGTATGTACAAGCTAATTATTTCTCAAATAATTAGCATACAGCTAAATTTAAAAATTTAAAAATTACCAAAAAAAACTAAATTTCTCTATAAATTAATAATTAATAATTTATCGATAAATTAATTTTCTTACAAATTATTATAATATCACAGTTATGACAATATTAATTTATAAAGGTTTTATTGTACTGATATTTGCAATTTTATTGCACTTAATTATTTGCCTTTGGGTTTAGATTTTAAGGCTTTAGGCATATTAAATACAATTATTATATAAAAAATCATCTTTTAATGGTCCATATAAATATGTTTTTACAATATCCATGAGATAGATCTTAGATCTCAATTTTGAGTTTTGATTAATTAAATTTATGATGAACTAAAAAAAGAGAGAGATATTTGTATATGTTTTGCAGTATATAATAAGTTAAGTTAATCTATATCTCTTTTAGGCTTTTCATATATTTTTAAATGCATTAATAAGAAAAATAATAATAACTAAAAAACTATGTCAATCAATTCGTTGTGATTTTTTTTTCTATTAAATTAGTCAAGTATTTGTTAAACATCTTCACAATATTTGATACTTGTTCTTTACAAAACTAGAATAACTCTTTGTATATTTTTAAACTAATTTTATTTGGAATAAAATCTACAACAAGAATTTAACTGGAATATAACTAGCATTCCGCTTCTCTATATTAATATCGATCACATCATAAAATCATCTTTTACAAAGCAAGAAACTATTAGAATTATCTAAACAAAACATTCAAAGTGGGGTTGAATGGTATTAAAACTTCTTTGCTCTACGATCGTGTTGATGAATAACTTTGTTGTGAGGCACACCAGAGTTACTAATATTAATGCTAGAGTATCTGAACTATCCAACAATATATTTTATCGCATCTAAAAACTGACGTATATTTGATAACTAAAATATAAACCATGGTTAACTCTAGTCTTGAATTCCATTCCATTTACAAATTATGTACATATTAACTAATTTTTTGGTTGAAGAACCTTAATATTTAGAGATGCTAATAGGTAAAAGATAAAATCAACACTATCACTCTATTAAAATTTTAGAGAAGACAAAAAGTGGTTAATCGATATATGAAAGAAAAAGTTTCAAACAAAATTAAAACAACAAACTAAAGGTTGTAGGAAATGTATAAAGCCAATAAAAAAATGCTACAGCCTCAAATTTGAAACAATCATGCTGTAACTTTTTTTTTTTTTCTCACAGCCCAAACAATATTTTTTATTAATTATTTTGGCTATAAGTAACAAGAACATGAGAAAAACTAAACTATTGAAGAATGTTGCATTGTATCACAATAAAGTTAATCTGTCACTTCCCTGCTTATCGGCTTCTCGTTTCCTCCAAGATCGAGGCTATCGAGCGGAATTTTTGTTTCTTGTTCCCCTGCATATTTCTGGTGCGAGAAGATGGAGTAAATCTATCGGTAGGATTTAATTTTCCTTCACTTCTAAGTATTCCGTCTCTTCCTCTTTTAAGAAGTCGAGGATCGCTTCTTTCCTGCCAGTTATTAATATTTAGTTTCCTAATATCCTAGAATATATGATACAAAACCAAATTCATTTGCATTATTGAGAATGACAAACCATTTCATTTGCTCCCTCTTCTTCATTCGCTCCCACCGTTTCATTCGCTCCCTCCTCTTCATTCGCTTCATTGTGATTTTTATCCGAGGACTCTACCTGTTAAATCAAGTAAAGTGAGAACCAAATTCATTTGTATTAGAAAAATAAAAAAACAAAAACAAAAGACAATTCACATTTGCATCAACCGATCTACAGCTTTCTTCCGGCAAGGTCTCGACCAGCTCAGTGACATGTGAATGGTCATCCCATCTACTGCTTTCCTGCCACTTGTTTGGTGGCTTTCCCACAGTTGCATTCCCTAGTCTTCCGAATAAAATTACAATAAACTTAAACGGTTGCATTCCGCTTCTCTATATTAACATCAATCACATCATAAAATCATCTTTTACAAAGCAAGAAACTATTAGAATTATCTAAACAAAAAAATTCAAAGTGGGGTTGAATGGTATTAAAACTTCTTTGCTTTGCGATCGTGTTGCTGAATAACTTTGTTGTGAGTGCAGAGTTACTAATATTAATGCTAGAGTATCTGAACTATCTAATGATATATTTTATCGCATCTAAAAAATGACGTATAGTTGGTAACCAAAATATAAACCATGGTTAACTTTAGTCTTGAATTCGATTCCATTTACCAAATTATGTACATATTAACTAATTTTTTGGTTGAAGAACCTTAATATTTAGAGATGCTAATATGTGAAAAGATAAAATCAACACTATCACTCTATTAAAATTTCAGAGAAGATAAAAAGTGGTTAATCGATATATGAAAGAAAAAGTTTCAAACAAAATTAAAACAACAAACTAAAGGCTGTAGGAGATGTATAAAGCCAATAAAAAAAGCTACAGCCTCAAATTTGAAACAATCATGCTGTAACATTTCTATTTTTTTTCTCACAGCCCAAACAATATTTTTTTTTATTATTTTGGCTATAAATACAAATTTTTCTACGGCACTGTTTTATGGTCTTTAGGAAGGTTGAACATGTTTTTTTTTTCCTCTTTCCTCTTTTTTCTCTTTTTCTTTTAAAAAATTTGTTATAGTTTTCATCCATGTATATTATGAAATTTTATTTGTGTGGATATAAATAGTACGTAAAATATCTACTTTAAGACATATAAAAGAGATATATATATATAACGCACATCGTTTTTTAAATATATCATTTCTATGTATATGTATACCATAATTTATTAAATTGATATTTGAGAAAATTATTATATAACACAACTAATATATACCGATTATATTTTTTTTGTTTAAAAATACATACAACTAAATCTTATTGCTACAACCAATTTACTTATATAATAATATTACTAGATAATTTAGCCGCACTATGTGCGGGGAGAAATAGTTATATGAAATATATATTAAAAATTTTGGAAACCGATTATATATTATCACTTGATATATAAGTGTGAATATTTGAATATGATTTAGTAACTCATATATTTTGGAGATTTTATTAGTTAGGAATTAGGATATTCCATATTTGGAATAAGATTTTAAATTAAAATATTGACCAAAGTTTTTTTTTGAAATATCATTCCTATAATTCTGAAATATATTCGAATATTTTTCGTATTTAATTAAGATTTTATTTTGGAAACAGTTCAATATAAAAACTGAAAAGAGTATGAATAATTATTTTTTAAACGTAATAAAATTTTATTATCCTTTATTATTCTTGATAATTCTATGTAGTTAGGATTGATTTATTGCATAACCCTCATTTTATGAATCAATTTATATTGTTACGATAAGGTATTGGGTTGTAAATAAATTGTAACTAAAATGAGTAAATGACTAATTAAATTGAATAAACCATGTAAAAGTTTTAATAAATTGATAAGGTAAAAATTTGGAAAGAAATAATATTGAAAATAATGAGTAAGCGGATACATTTTTAACAGAGATTAATATTAAATATTGTTCATAGTGAATGCGTAATAAATGAAATGTTACTAACTAATTTATGTAAAACTATGTTCCAAATATATTTAAGAAACATATGGGCTCACATATACATTTAGATGTTTTGTAATTTATAACAAAAAATAGAATGTCATATATGTTAAAATTCTAAATGTTTTTTATAAAACATATAAAAAAATATAAGTACAAAACATGTAATAAACATTTATATTATATATTGTTCATCATGATTTATGCTATATACTTTTTACTTGTTTTGTCAATATATATATATAGGTTTTATTAATTAATTTCCTTTATTAATTGTTAATCTCTTAAATATAGAGGAAAAATATGCATAAGTACCACTAATAGCATTATATGTAATTAGTCTAGTAAATATTGGACAATTATTAAGTTTGCTCAGAGTTTCTCTGGTTGCGACATGTCAGCATGGCAGTCTTGTAAATCACACGTGAAGGTAAGGTTTTTTATTTAAAATGCTTCTCAATTAATATATAGGGGATATTAATAAAACATACAACCTAATTAGTACAACAATAAAACATATCTTCACAGTCATCACACCTACATCAAAATTTTTACAATAATAAATCTATAGCTACAGACGAACCAATAACCCACTTAGTCGTTGAGTTCAAAGATATAATCCAATAGATGGAGAAAAAAAGAAGATACTGGGAAAAGACAAAATCTTAAATTTTTGTAGGTTGGAAATTATATTTTTAACTATATCTTTATTTCTCTAGAGGAGATTTTCTTATCTTGAAAACACATTCTTTAGTAATATTCTCTCTGTTTTACAAAGATTGTCGTTCTGGAGTTATTTTTTTTTGTTTAAAAAAAATACCGTATTACATTTTCAATGCAACTTTTGTAACTAATTTCTAGATTTGCCCCTTATAAAAAACTAAAAAATCTTTGTACTTAAATTATTAAGGGTATATTAAATAAGGGTTTATTTACATATTTAACTTATTTCTTAATACATATGTGTGAAATATGTCAAAATGACACTCTTTATGAAACATAGGGAGTATATAATAAGAAGTAAAATATATATTAAAAATAAACAATATTATTAGAAAAACAAAAATATTTTTAGAAAAACATATGAAAAAAAGAAAATGACTTATTTTGATTTTTTTTACATTATCAGTTTTTGTTACTAATATTTTGTTTCGATTCAATATTATGATTACTTTTTCGAAATATCATAAAGGAAGTACACGACATATATTCTCTCCAAGTATCATATGTTGTATGCTAAACCCGTTCCTACACCAATGGCCCCTACGACGAGTTTAACAGCGGCTGATGGTGATAACTTGCCTCATCCGATGGAATATCGTGCTGCAATTGGGAGTGTACAATATCTTGCTCTCTCTAGACCAGATGTTGGCTTTACAGTTAATCAACTCTCTTAGTTCATGCATTCTCGGACTATTGTTTATTACGAAGCTGTTAAACGAGTGGTGCGATATCAGGCTGGAACTGTAGATCATGATTTTTGGTTTTCTGCTAGTGCTTCCTTAGAACTTGCTGCATATTCTGATGCAGATTGGGGTGGTGATAAAGATAACTATTCGTCCACGGGGGCATACATTGTATACCTTGGCACACATCCAATTTCGTGGTCTTCCAGGAAGCAAAAAGGAGTCTCTCGATCGTCCACCGAAGCGGAGTATAGGGTTCGATAATCCAAGTTACTGAAGCGATTTCTGAATTCAAATGGATTGTCTCGCTTTTGTCCGAACTTGGAGTTCGACTCCCGACTACTCCGAAAGTTTTCACTCTCGAATGAAGCACCTAGCCTTGGATTATCATTTTGTTCGGGAACTTATTCAAGATGGAGTTATTAGAGTGGTACATGTCAATTCCATTGATCAACTTGCTGATGGTCTCACTAAACCACTACCACGAGCTTGCTTTCAAGATCTTCGGTTCAAGATTGGAGTAAGCAGTGGTTCTCCATCTTGAGGGACATGTTAGAGTAATAGATATATGTGAATATTCCATATCTTGTTATGTAAATCTCTAGAGTATATCTTCTACAATTCTCTTTTGTAACCTATATGTATAGGCTTCTCTATTCAATAATAAACACACAATTATACTAAATTCTACTTGCTAGTGTTGAGAGGATTGCCACGAATACATTTTTTTCTTCTGTTGGATCACAACGGACCGGCGCAGTGATCCATTTCCACGTTTACAGTGATAAAGTATCACTCCATAGGAGAAGAGGTAACTAGTGGTGACCACTAGGCTAGCGCCGTCAATCGAACTCCATATGAGAAGATACGGAAACTAGTGGTGACCACTAGGGTAGCGGCATTTCTCGATTGCAACAAATACAGTAAACATCACCCAAACAAATATGAGCAACTAAGACTCATATACAAGTTTCCACAATTTAGAATATCTACATAAACATAGTGTTTGAGTAACGGCGATTACCCTTCTTCAATACCACAGGCCATGCAAGCTTTGTACAGTGGAATAATAGTGTAATAACGTTCATAGATTTTGTAATGTTAAAAAAACCAAAAAACATTCAATAAAACCATTCTACTCACTACAAAAGCCTTATTATTATTTTTTTCTTGTCTCAGTCCAGTCTTCTGAGTAAGTACTCAACTTGAACCTCTTTTGTTAAGGGCATGATCCAATCGCCATACAAGTCACCGACTAAGATTGGACTGATTTTGTAAACATGAAATTCATTTCCCTCTTCTTCGTCTTTCTCCTCCATCCCGACTTTCACTTCTTGCCCGTATGTTCGGGTTTTCATCTCAACTCTCTTCTTAATCGCATCTTCCACAGTCGGGAATGTCAGCATATCCATCAATGCATCCTTATCCTGCAATGCGTATGTTGCCATGTCAAAAGGTAAGTACTGCATAAACTTTGGGTTTATGTGTGCATGTTGAAAACTGTAGAGAAGTGGATAAGTTACTTGTGCTTTGATGGCGGACTCGTATGCCTCGGGTGAGGCTTGAAATTTGGCCTCTGCAACAAATTTGCCGTAATGGATCCTCTTTGATAGACACTGCAATGGACATCAAAAACTACATGATTGGGTCAATCAACATATAAAAGAAGCAAGAACTTTTGAAAAGGTTTCTAATAAAACGAACCTGAAGGCAGATGGCGTCACAGACAGCTGTTGATCCGTAATTACCATCATCACCTTTCTTCACTAGTCTTGGAACAAGGTCTCTGAAGTACATGTTCCATATCTTCTTGTTTATGTTGATCGAATCAGCAGCAAAATGCAACACCTATATGATAAGAAAGAAACTTGAAACCTTAGCACCACATAGAGAAGTTGAAAACACAGCTCATTGCTTCGCCAAACATCGAGAAACCATAACAGTAAGACGCAAGAAAACACAAAAGAGACAATCTTTTTTCATGTGATTCAAGTGAAACTTGTAAATTGAGTACCTTTGGGTACTGAAGAGGCGGTAACATAGGCTCTGGTAGATCATCAGGGAAGAAAGGATGTTCATCAGGACTCTTGAACCTACCAACCTAATCAAGTTCCATAACAAAATCAAGTTTCAATCTTGAGGGCATGTGAATAAAGAGCATGTGTTTGTTACCTTAGCGTGAAGCTTCTCAGTGCCTTTAACCATGTACTCAACCAAAGAACCATTGAAACCATCCATGTCAAAAGCAGTAGGATCATAAGTATCAGCATTGTAACAGTACTTGGCTCTCTCCAACAACCCAAATATAATGCTGTCCTCTTGACGAATCAAAGAGTTTCTAATACCTTCAAGAGTCAAACTCTCACTCTCATCCACTCGTTTCTTCCCTGTCAGCGATCTATATCAACAACAACAACAACAAAAACCAAACTTTGCTTCAAATTCGATGAAAGAGAACATAAAGGTTTCTAATTTAAGCTACAAAATCACGAAAGGGTTATCAAAATTTTTCAATTATAATCTAAAAATTGAGACTTTCGTACCCAGCAAGTGTCATAACGGCGTGAACAGAGCTGGTTCCAGAGCGTGGCTTTGATGGCTGAGGAAGAGGAAGAGAACAACGAATAACGAAGGAAGATTTGGATGATGGAAGAGGAAGAAGAGTGGAAATGGGTGTGGAGGTTGATAATTCACGTCGATGGTCGAAGAACCCACCAATCGCAGAGGAACAACAAGACGATCTCATCAACAATGACGCCTCCATTGATGTGAAACAAAACAGAGGAGACGGAGAAAACAGAGGATTGAAAAATCAGAGGAAGAGACAGAGAATCATCTGGAGAGGAATGAGAGATGTATAAACTATAAAGGGATTGTTTGGGGGTAGGTGCAGTGGGTAAAGAGAAAGAGTTGGTGAGAGACAGAGAGAGGAGAGATGTAGGGTTGTGTCTGCGTGCACGTCTTTCGCCCACGAAAGCCAACCCAAGTGTTTCTGTTCTGTTCTCTTGACCTTTTTCTAATTTGTGTTCTCTCATTAATTTCAATCATTATTTTTATGCTCAAGTTGTTTTATAACTTACAACTTTACCTTAAGAATAATACTAGGATCGGACCTGCGGTCCATCACGGGAGAATATTAGTTTACATACGTTGATTTTAATATTGTGCATGAGCGAATCATGTAGTGTACTTATAAATATTCATAATAACGAATTGTAGAGAAAATGTTAAATTGTTTATAATTAAACCCATCATATTAATTATGATTTACAAAATGGAATTTTGTGTTTTAGAATTCAAAAATTAGACGATTCATGGGAATTAGAGCAGTCAAAATAGGTCAAAAACTGCAGGTCGAGCCCAAATCATCTTACTATGGGGCAGATTTGGGAAAATATATTAAACCCGCAAATAAGTGGGTTACATGGATTGATTCGCAGTGGATCATCGGTTTTCGTCCGCGGGTTGGGGGATCAGCCCGCTTGTTAGTATTTATTGATAAAAATATAATTTATTCAACATGTAAAAATTTAAAAACTTTTAATAAATGAAATTATAATATTTATAAATATAATGATATATAAAATTATTTTCTCTAAATTTTTATTTATTTATTTATTTATTTTAGTAGTATTTTAAATGTTGATTACTTTAAAATTATTTAAACAAATCTACGAACAACCCCGCAAATTAGCATCATTCGTGGGATGGGTTGGTGTTTCATATATGCTACCTGTGGGTCGTGCGGACCGACTAACTACAGGTCAAGATATATTTTGCTTATCGCAAAACGGGCTTAATGGGACGAATCAACTCGCTTTGACAGCTCTAATGGAAATATTATTTAGTCATACAACAAAATGGAGTTTGTACATTGGAATAATATAATTTGTATCTTATTTGTTAGATGAGAGATTGAAAGATGAAATATAATGATTAAAAAATTAATTAATATTTTTCATGATTCACAAAATTTAATAAATATTTATCATCTCGTTGAATAATTCTAAAAATTATATTCAAGAAATCTTTATAATTTTAAAATTAAACTTCTTTGATAAGCTATGAGTACGTATGAAAATACCATAATTTTGATTTAATCTAATTAAATTAAAATTAGTTACATGGATTCCATATCTATTTAATTTACACGACCAAAATAAAAATATCTATTTAATTTTTTAAAATAGATGGTTAGTTGTGATAAATTTTCTAGAAATCTTTAGAAGCAAGTAAGATATATTTGGCTAAAATAAGCAAAATTAATGACAAAAACGTTGATTGTTATGGAATTAGTTCCAAAAATATATGAACAAATATATTATACGTAATTAATGTATACTATTTTTCGGAATATGCTTTTATAATTAGTTACCATAAGTACAATCATATTTTATTTGATTTCCATAAATATTTGATTTTAGTTCGATTTTTCATTATTAATTCGAATTTATATTCCAAAAAAATTTCAAAGATCCAATTTCAGAATTTCGGGTCAATTTTCTGATTTTGATCCGACCCATTTTCATTTGTACTTCTCTTTTAATAGTATAGAGATTATAAAAAGCAATTTTTTTAGATTCACTTTAATTTAGAGAGTGTTATTGGTTTATTAATTTGTAAATTCATACAGGATTTGAAAATCTCTATTAATTATGAAATCAAGATATATGGATTTTGAAATAACATGTGTTTACCCATGGATTTGAATCCTTCTATTTTTCTCTTTCAATTCCATTCAAATCCATTTAAAACATAATTTGGATTCTCAAATCCAAAAACAAATGACTAAACGAATAACATAGGATTTTAATTAGTATTTATAAATCAAAGAACCAATAACACATGATTTTAATTAGGATTTTAAATTCAATAATTGAATAACAAATGATTTTTGTTTGGATTTCTAATTCCTTATAAATTCATGAATCAATAACCCCTCCATATTTGTTTTGGTCTATACATAGAATAAAGGGAAAATTAGAAATATATGATGAAACATTTATAAAAAAATTTCCATATATGCATTATAAAACTAGAATTGGTGAGATATATTTTATATGAATTAAAATTTGATTATATCTTTAATCAAGCTCTACCATATATGGTTATATTAATTTTTGAACGCATTAATTTTAAAACTCTATCTTAATATAATGGTTAAGTTTCATTTTAGTCAACAAGAGTAAAAGTTACATTTTTTTATTTTTTGCTTTAAGCCAAGGCCATGTCCAAAGTGCGACTCGTCCCGCAATAGTTTTATAAGCTTTTGACCTATTCCAATCAACCATGCCAAAATTGGAAAAAAAATAAATATAGTTGACCCGCATCTGCTCAACTTGAATTTTTAGATAATCCGTAAATATCTAAATCGTATTAAAAATTAAATAATATAAATTTAATATAACTAATTTTTATCATTAAAATTTTAATATTAAAAAGTAAATTTGTAATTAAAAATTAAACTAAAAAGAAAATTCATAATTACATAAGTTTCTAAATCAACTATTTTATTTTCTTAACTAATAAAGTTATAAAATATTAACAATTAATATTTATTTAAATAAAAACAAATTTTTGGGTAACCCGTGAAAGAAAATATCTACACGCACCAACTCCATAATTCTATTTAGCCTGCCTGGCTTCATCTTTTTAAAATGTAAATTAATTTGACCCGCACCTTATCCAGAACAGTTTAACGGGAGGAATCCGCATGTTGTTGACTAAACCGATATGCATGTTAGGAATAACGAAAACTAGATTTTAACCCGTTGTGTACTGCGGGACGATATATTCTTTTAAAGGATTGATTTTTAAAATTTAATAATTATGTATTATATAAAAAAAATGTTAATTGTATCATTTTATATGACATTTATTTTTAATATTTTACAATTGTTATAAAGTAACCACGAGACAAATTTTGTTTTATACAATCTAAATGAGGCTGATTTGATATATCTAATATTGGTGGTGTTAATAAAAAATAAAAGGAGAATTTAACCCGTGTTGAAGCGGCGGGTTAATGATATTTTAAATTTTTATTAATGTTGATTCAAATCCGTCACGCCATATAACTCCGTCCTACCAAAGATGAAGCTTACCAAACTTTCCTACCAAAAGATGAAGCTTATCAAACTCTCCTACCAAAGCTAAAAACAACACATAACTAATGCACTAATAAGGAGAAGCAAGATCAACCTAAGTCACATAAGTTTGGTCACAATTTGTCCAAAACTTATTCAGATCTGAGATGATAATGAAGGGTCTAGCAAAACTCAACAAAAATCTCAAATTGACAAGAAAATCGGCTTCTAAATTTTTGAGCTTCAAAATGCATATATATCAGTGGTATTGGGGTTGAAATACAAAGATTAGAGTTGCCAAAAATTCTCCCTTCGATTTTGGAAAAGATCAACTTGAGTTGCAATCTTTTTTCTATTTTTGCACTTTAGTCCCTGGATTTTTCTTTATTTATAGATTATGCTCCAGACTTTTGAATTGATCAAAAACTTATTCGGAGGAGGAGCAATATCATTGAAAAATTCAGATAAGTTAAAGTAAAAGTCAAAGTCAGCATAAACCCCAACTATCTGTTTGGAGGAAGAGCAAGGTGGACCGTGGAAGAGCGAGGTGGTCCAGTGGAGGAGCGAGCTGGACCAGTGGAGGAGCGATATGGACCGGTGGAGGAGGGAACTAGACCGGTGGAGGAGCGATCTGGAACCGTGGAGAAGCGAGATGGACCGATGGAGGAGCGCACTCTTGAGTTGAAGGTTCGAAAACAGGTGACTAACCACAGTCTATGCAAATGAACCCGTGGAGAAGCACATGTACTCATGAGTACCAGTCCGTTTTAAGCTTGCCTTTCCTAAGAACAAACTTCTTGACATGGCCAATGACCATTATGTTACCATAATCATGAATATTCTCTTGATGTGAAGCTGATGACACCCACCTCTCATAATTACCTTAACAGCTGTTTGTCCTCCCCTCACTGGTTTTATGACAATGAAGAGCCAAAAATGGTTCTTGTAAAAATATGGAAACAAAGATGGTTCCCATCGAAAATCACCCGAAAGACAACTTCAAAAGAAAAATGTATTATCAGATATGTACAAGCCGTGAGCGTCTTCAAAACTTTTGGGAGCAAGAACTTTAGAATGATCTCTTGTTTGTTAGGATTGAATCTTATGCAAAAATGAAGAACATCACCTCTCCAAAATTTTCCAAAAAAATAAGAAATTTTTTGTACAAATAAATTTTATCCAATAACACATTTTTGTTTTTTAAAAAAAATCAGAAATTATAATTGTTCAAAATAATTAATCAAAGTTTAATAACTATTATACATGCACCGCATGTTGTTAGTTTCACCATTCATACATTATCCTGTACTACTAGTTCCGCACCAACTACACTTATTCTGCATATATAGAGTGTTTCTCTCAATTAAACAGTAGTTAAACCGCACAATACCATATGTTTTTTCCAGCACCGTCCGATCCACTGTCACCATTCAGAGCCTTAATTTCTAAATTTTTTTAGTTCAATTTTTTTTTTCAAATGTTGTTTTATACAATTACATTCTACTCTGAAGTTTTAAAAATAGTTAGCAATTAAAAGTTTAAATAATTGATATATTTGTACCGCACTTGTGATTTATCACTATTCAAATATTGTTTTGCACCGTTTCTTCCGCACGAACTATGCTTGTTCTGCACTGTATGTTTCCCATGTGATAATCGTATGCTCCGCACTACTTGAACTACTTATTCTCTACCACCTAATATGATGTCACCATTCGAAGCCTAAATTTCTAGAATTTAATTTATTAATTATCAAAATTTTAACAACTAGAAAAGGGAAAATTATAAAAAAAATCAAAAAACAAACCAAAATTATTAATTTAAGCCGTATATTCTAGAATTTAAGATGTAGACTAACAAAAGACAAAATTATCCTTATGTTTATCTAATTATATAATTTAACATAAAAAAAAAATCAAACCAATGTTCATAATTCTATCTAGACCACGTTAGTTGGGGATTTTTTTTTGAATTTTTATTTTTTTATTGATTATGATTAAATTTAAAGATAAAATCTGAAGAATATGCCAGACTAATCTAGAATAATTTTTAATAATATAACTCTAAATTAATTCTCTAAACCTACGTGAACTATGTTGTTAGTTACATATATATAAGTGTTTATCAAACCAGCCTCCATTAAAAAACGTTTTGCCAGTTCTACAGAGAAATAGGTATTGTGCATAGTTTTATATACGTTATAACGTTTATGTGCATAAATCTCTTGTAAAATTATTTAAAGATGTAATATTTGCTAAAGTTCTTTGAAAAAGTTATTTAGTAGAATATAATACAGATAGTTTCGCACAGTGATTATATAGAGTTTAATATATATTTGTTTGGTAAAGTTTTTTCGAAAACTGTTTTTGCAAGCTATTACGTAGATTTAGTTTGGTAGAATTATTAGGTAAAGTAATTGAGAAAAGTTGTCTCGTAGTGATGAGAAAATTCTTAGTTTTGTCATTCATTTTTTCTCAAATTCTTAGTAACTTCTCATGACGTAAATTGTTTCATGTATATTTGAGTTGTTTGGTAGATTTAGTTTATCACAGTTATTATTTAGATCTTAAGTATATTTGTTTAATAAATTATTCAATTTAATTATCAAGTTTTCTCATAAATTTAGTTTCATACAGTTATTATATAGATCTTAAGTATAGTTGTTTGGTAAAGTTTTAAGGTAAAATTAATTTACAAATTTTTCTAGTAATTTAGTTTCACACGGTTATTATATAGATTTTAAGTAGGGTGCTTTAGCTCAGAGACAAAATTGGGAGAGCAAATTAGGTAAAAGACAATAGTCTAGGAGAATGGATAAATTACATTATAATTGGGTCTAAAGTTCGAAAAAATTACACAAAAACCAATCTCGAATTTTGTCATGCGCGTGAAAATAACGTATGTAGTTGACTTTTTGGACGAAAACATTTATTTATGATATATATTTAATGCAAGTGGACATTTAATGACAGTAAGACTAATATTAATCGATGTTTTCTCAAATTGGAGAAGTTTTAGCATGCTATAAACATATATTACATGTCATTAACATTTGTACACATAGTAGCACATATATAGAGCATTAAAAATAGTTATAGTGTTAAGTTATTCGATCTATATATAAATGTAAATATATATATAGAGCGTTATTAAAATGGGCATAATGTAAACATGTACATAGAGGGTTAAATTTATTTATATGCATATAAACACGTACATAAAGCGTTACTAACATTTGTATACATGTAAACACATATATAGAGCGTTATTTAGAAACCAAAATATCATTGGGATCATAAGTTTTTTTTCGGACTTTCAAAGATTTCCGTCTGTTTTCGTCGAATTTTCACCGGATTATCACTGAAATTTGCGGCGGATTCCATCGAATTGTCACCGAATCTTCATCAAATTCTATCAAGTCATCACTACATCTTAAGTTTGATTCGTCATCCCAGTAACACTGATTAGATTTTCATCATCGCTAGCAGGTTTCCGTCGTTGAACCCACGTCGTCGAACCATCAAATATAATCATAATTTCACCTGTCTATAGCAAATCTGTTACTAGAAACGAGAACTAACAAGATGCCTGATAAATCTTGAATAAATGAAAAATCAATTACGATAAATTCCAAAATTCAATTATGTTTAATAATTCAAAAAGACAAGAGAGAAAGAAGAGAGCAAAAATCTTTTTTCTTGAAAAATAAAGTACTATTAACATAAATAGACAACCTAAAAGTCGAGAAAAGTAAACGAAAACAATAATATCTTGGCTACCTTAGTTTCTAGAGTTAAAAAAACACGTTTTTCCATCTCGAAAAACGATCAAAAATCATTTTTTTGTCTGAGGTATAGGTTGACTATAAAATTAGATGCGTGAGGTTAAATTGGGCAAAAAATGTGGCTAAAATTTTCATTGTTATAGATTTTACTAAAAAACTAATTTCCCTATGATTCCTTGTCCCTCAGCCAATTTGGTCTTTCAAGTATAGTTGTTTGCTAAAGTTTTAAGGTAAATTTAGTTGGTTGTAAATTTTTCTAGTAATTTAGTTTCACACAATTATTATTTTAAGTATAGTTGTTTGCTAAAGTTTTTAGGTAAATTTATTATGTAAAGTCAGTTTCGTGAAGTTATAATGTAGACTGTGAAACTAATTTGTAAAATTTTATGGCGATGATCTTAAAAAAATAAACTTCCGGTTTTTAATATTGTAGTTAAATTAAAGAAAACAAAAATATTTTTTCGAATTTAGCAAGGAGTTTCTTGATTTTTCATTGAGAAAAAAACCTAGTTATTTAATTCTATAAGATTTGGTATATTTTTTTAATTTTAGTATAATTTTGGGTATATTTTAATAATTGTCCCATTAGAAAATAACAGAACATATGATGAATTTTGATAGAATAATTAATAATAATTTCAGATAAAATTTATAACATATTCTAAAATATTAAAACTATGTAAAAATAATAAATGACAAATATTTTGAGATACATTCAACTAGTGGAATAGTTTAAAATACACACGAATATGAATTTATTTTATAATTCTAATAATAAAAATATTTATATAGTTATTGTAGTACTTATTGGAGTTCTTTCTTTGTTTATTGAACTTGAGATTATGGGCTTTTCTCGCTACTTTTTCAACGTGTAGCTTGCCCTGATAAATAAATTGTCCATGGGAGACCATATTAATATGTGGGGATGATCACAAAACGTTGTTTTCTGTGTAAAATATGAAAAAATGAAGGATCGTCTCTTCTTTGCGTGTCCTTACACCTACACAACATGGTTCGCATTCAGCGGGGGTCCTAAGATCCGCTGATGTGTCGTGCGGGACACGTATATCAGGTTTTAAAAATCTCAAATAACAAGATCAATAAGCTGCAAGTGCACAGCAGTCAATCGTAGTACTTAGGGTATCGAATCCACAGAGAGAGTAGTTCGGACAAGTCGTTAGACAAAGCGAAGCTAGGACAAAACAATTAAGAGGGGTTGGTTGTGGTGTCACGGTTTGCAAATAAAAGTAAATAAGAAAGCGAGTGAAGAAAACGAGTAAAATAAACGTAAGAAATCAATAGGAGACAAACGTTAGGCATCAAGGGTATCGCAGGGAGTTCAATGATCGCTATCTAAGAAATACTAGAATTAGGTTTGTTTACTTCCAAGTCTCGGACATACGAAACACTAAGATTCAGCTAACCCTATGTTATAGAATTAGTCTGCTAAAATCCTTATACTCCGTTACTCAACTAACGCAGGCAACGACGCACATATCAAAGCAATAAGATCAAGTTCGATTCTAGTCCATAAAGCCCTATAACTAAGTGGTGTGTGCTTGTTATAACACGATACACATTCGTAAGCTAGGTCTAGCGTATTAAACAACCTTGTGAGCAATTTAAACACTTGGGATCACGAGTTAGGACATGAATCTAACTACATGCATTAAGAAACAACTTACTTAGAAAGAATACAGTGTAAACGATCAAACAAAACCCTAAGTATCGCCACTTAAACGATCGATCATGTCCCCCCTTTGATTAACCCTTTAAACCCAACTATAAAACTACTCTAGCATGGTTAAAGATATCATCAAAGTAAGGTTTGATAAACTCATGAGAAAGAAAAGAATAAGAACTGAATAGGGTTTAGAGATTACTTCTTTGAAAGTAGAATACAAGAGGTAAGACTTCACCTTAATAGATCTTAGAGAAAACAAGAGAAAAGAGAGAGAGATTTGGTGATTCTTCAAAGCTTCAATGGACGACGGCTGCAGCTCACGGCGAGGGCAGAGAGAGATTGAGAGGCACGGTTGAAGCTCGGCGAAGGCACACTAGGTTTAGGGCTTTCAACATGTATTTATAGGTTTCGGGAATCAAGGGTTAGGTCTAGGAGTAAAAGCGTCTTTTTCCATAGATTAGGTCAAGTGTAACTCGCGTCTCTGGACAGGGTAGAGGCATTAGTGACCGGGTTGGAGAGTAGGAGGCAGCCCGGGCTCGGCCCTTGTGACCGGTGCGCTCTAGAAGCTCCGGAACGATCGCATAGCTCCTGGTCGGTCTAGACATGTCTTCATTCTTCTGGTCATAACTTCTGAACGGCTCAAGGAAAAGCTCTGATTCTACCTCGAGGCGAATATTGACTCTTCTAGCTTTCCACAGCTACCGATCTCTTGATTTAGTAACCGGGAAGATCTCGAACGGATGTCATACTTCTGACGTACAGAAACTGTCTTGAAACGGGTTTTGATCGCCTTTTGGTCTTTAAAGCTCGAAAACTCTTAAAACCTTCTTGGGTCCATAAATACTTGAATAAATCCCTCTTAGCTCTGAAATCACTCCAAATGCTCCCTAAAACATAAGAAAAGAATAACAAATATGGGCGAAAATCCCATGTTATCATCCGCAACTACTTTAGATTGGTCTCGTATATATTTACACATCTTACCTCTGCTAGCTTTTTTCGTCTTAACTATGTTTTTGTTATTACGTACTTCCAAACCACCATATACTTCTTATGGTGTGACAGAAATACAAGACCTCATCAACGCAACTAGCTTGACTCCTCACAGCTCACCGCTCGTATTGGACAAGGCAGTAAGAAAAAAAATTTGCTCTCTCAACTACCAATCATCGCATAAGCCTGAATAGTTTCTCTAGCAGTGGTTTGCATTCCGAACGCTCTAGAAACGTTAATCTATTTTTCTATTTTTTTTTTATGTTTTAGAATTCTCATTTCTAATTTTTCTAATTAATTAATAAATGTGATATTTCAGCTAAAAAGGAAAAAAAGAAAGAAAATTTGATTATAAAAAAGTGCAACAAAATAAAAACAAATTTAGGCTTACAATCATTTAGAGGTCTCTTCTAATCATATATATGAAAAGAGGTTATCTCTCTCCATATGGTCGCCACGTCAGCATTTTAGGCTCTTCTGCAAATGCCACATCAGCTTTCTTTCCATCCAATCAAAACATTTCATTAATATGAGTCATCTTTTATTTTTTACACATCAGCTTTTAATTATAAATGTCAAATGGGGAAAACACAATAGCCTATAAGGGATGGCCCATATGAATTTGAAAATCTATTTCACAAGTTAATAATATATTTATTATTTAATTATATATATTATTTAATTTTTTTTACATATTGATTTTTACTAATACTAACTTATTTTGTTATTTTATGTTATTTTTCCATGAAATTATTTTATTGGTTATATATACTCCAAAGTTTTTTTCCGCTAATTTTTGTAATCTTAACTCAAAATATGAGTGGATAATAGTATAGTGGATTAGCTAATGGTTTGAGTAAGTTTTTCTCTTATTTTTTTATCTATATATGACATTGAGGGTGAAGAGTACGTAAGTTCATCAAATTTTGGAGGTTCTATAATCCCAACATTACCATCTATAAAATTGGTTTAGGAAAGATTGTTTACGGATTGTGTGAGTCATGTATTGTTGAGTATGTTGGTTGAAAATGTATTTTAATACTAAGAGTAGTTGTTCTATGAGTAAATGATTAGCGGGTGATTAACTAGCAACAAGAACAATCAAAATAATTTGTTATTAACAACTTTTAAAACAAACCCACGCGTAGCGTGGGTATTCATCTAGTATATAGAACATTAGAAAAGGAAAAAAAAATCAAGGGTTGATTAGCGTAGACACAAAAACAGAGCATCAAATTATGGAATCAATAAAAGGCGATTTTGTCTTACACGGAAAAAAAATAAAGCGTTATTAATGGCCTTCAGTTTCAAAAGAATTATGGAAAACCCAGGTGGTTACGCAACTATACGCGTGTGATAGAACCATCAATTTTTTTGGCAAAAAGGAATGAAATGACCTTTATTAAATGCTCTGGTTCATTCTATTACGAGCCGGTTCTTATTTATTCGCACACAACCAAGTAAGTAGCTCCAAATCAGCCATGCTCCTGGAAAAGAGAAAACAAAATTTCAAAAAGTAGATCTATAAATCTCAAATGAGAACATATGATTGCAGAATGGATGTTTACAATAATATTTGGAGCACCAAACATCGATTAAAAACAAGTATGCAGATATACTTATATGTGTGCATCTCTAAGTAGATCTGTGTAGATCTAGGTACATCTGTGAATATCTAAGAAGATCCGTGAAGATGAAAACATAAACTATTTTGAGAATGAGGTAATTAACAGGAAAAGAACAGAAATTAAAATGGGAAAAAATGGATTGGATCATATATTGTGTATGCAAGAAATTTCAAAACCTCTATTTCATAATAAATAAATTAAAAAATTTGAAATTTAAACAAGAAATGGTTAACCATCGCCATACAATCGGCGAACCACCGGCAAAATAAACTCACCTAAAAATTTATTCCAAATGAACTATCGCAACAGAATGGACTGAAAATACGGTACGACGGTGGAAATAGTTGCTACAGTGCTGTGATTTTAATCACCAAGGCTGAGGTCGAAGAGATCTGAGAGAGAGAGATACTATTGATGGGACTTAGAGTTTAGAGTAAAAAAAGACTTTTATCTAACGTAATGGGTCATCCCTTGCTAAGCGCGTAGGGTTAGTTTTGGGAGAAAGTTGGGCTAATGTTTTCTTTGTTATGGGCTATGACAAGAATTTGTGAAAAACTAATTAGACCCAAAATCTTTGTCTCTTAGTCAATTATCTCAAAAATCAATGTGACAATTACGATGCCATGAGAACAAAAAAAGAATTAGTTACTGTTGGGGTCGGATTCCACCCCGTAGTACCGAGCCAGACTTTGGACACCTCGGGGCAGCCATCAGGTCGCCTCGGACTGCACGCATTAACCTCGGGGCAGCCAGCAAGTCACCTCGGGACGGCACTGCACCCACCTCGGGAAAAAGGCGAGGTTTACTTCGGTTTCCAACAGCGAACTCCGGTACCCGAGCCACTTCTCCTCGTGCGCCCGAGCCACTTCTCCTCGTGCGCCCGAGCCACTTCTCCTTGCGCGCCCGAGCCACTTCTCCTCGCGCGCCCGAGCCACTTCTCCTCGCGCGCCCGAGCCACTTCTCCTCGCGCGCCCGAGCCATTTCTCCTCGTGCGCCCGAGCCATTCGACAAGAGTACCCGAGTCTCGCTGGCTCGGGTCAAGTGTCGTGCCACATCGTCCATGTTACCCGAGGCAAAGACTTAGAAGAATATTCACCTCAAAAGCACCATTTCTAAGCAAGGGGTCATTTCCGATAAAGAAAGGTCATTTCCGATATAGTTGGAAATGATAGGAGAGAATCTTAGAGGATCGACTCAAATCAGGAAAACTTCCGAAAACTCCGAAGAATAAGGAAATATTCCTAATCCGCGATATTCTAGCCGACTTCAAGATAAATGGAAATCTTCCGGGAATATCGCCTGAGAGGCGGCCTATCATCCCTATATAAAGAGACTCAAGGCTCTCATGGAGAGGGCAAGCAATATCGCTCTAGAATTTACACTACACAAAGCTCTTACAGCACAAACACCTTTTTTCTTTTACGATCAAACTCTTGTACGATCAAAACTACTCTTTTCATCAATAAGATCAAGAACACCACCTTTGGTTACAATTGTTTCTGTTGTTCTTTGAGAATTCACTTTTATCGTATCCCTAAAATAAAACCCTAGACAAATCTTGATTGTGTTAGTTTCGACTTCCACAGTTACTAAGAAGTAAAATCTCAATGAGCTAACTCATTCTTGGCAAGATATAACTTTTAAGTCATGATTCATTCTATATAGAGAGAAAATAATACAAGACGCCATAACGAAGCACCAAATAGTATAACCAAGCTCATCCAATGGATTGATAATCAGATCTGGAACTAACTCTCGGCAATACAACTGATGGGAGACCGACAATATGAAGAAGGCCTACATGCTTGGTTTGCTTCATGCAGTTACAGAGAGTCATTCAAATCTCTGTTTCTACTCAAAATCTCTGATTTCTAGTTCCAAGCTCTATTTCTATCTCAAATGCATCTCATAAATAAAAACAGTTGATTATGTAAAACTGTATTTTTTTTCTTTCAATATAATTTAATATTTTATTCAAAAATAAAAAAGAAATTCAATGAGCCCGACTCTATACACCAACCCTTTCTCCAGTGCATAAGTCACATATAGACATGGGTGTTCGTGTGTTCAGTTTGCTTTCATTTGGTTTCAGATTTTTTCGATTCTGGAGTTTAGGATCATTTTTGGTTTGGATCCGATCCTGAAAATTAGGATCCATTTACGTATTGTTCAGATATTTTCAAGTATTTTTGGATATTTTTAGGAGTTTTTGATATTTTGGATATTTTCCGGAAATTGTCAGTATTTTCGATATTTTCCAGGAATTTTTGGCATTTTCTGTAATTCTATCTAAAAACTAAGTAAAATTTTTGAATATAATTGTATATTATTTTTGGATACCTAAAATATTCCAGTTCGGTACCAATTCGTTTCCTATTATTTCGGTTCTCAAGCTTAAGATCTATTTAGATGTTTTATAATTTCCATTCGGTTCGATTCAATTCCTTTTGGTTCGGTTCCTGTTCGATAATTTCTTAATTTGCGTAGGACTAGTCACGTATATGAGGTCACTACAATCAATGACAATTTCAATGAATTATTTAAGAGGTTTTACATTGTCCAAAGATTAAAACCACATGAATCCCTTCAAACTTAGGTGTAACAAACTGACAATATTAATTTAAGATTTGGCTTGGATTAGAGTTTCAATGACTTGTTATGTTTTTTTTTCTAAATTTTCTATGGAATAAATATATTTAATATATATTGTTGACCAAATTTAATTTATATAGAAATATAAATATATATATATAAAATTGAAAAAGGGTTAAATATAATTGCAAAAAATAACATCAACAAAATGCTATACTACGTAACATAATATGTTATATTGTAGCTCTAAGAGCTACTAAACAACATACAATAATCTAGAAAAACAGTAATGAAACAATATATTATAGTTTTTAAAAAGGACTACAGAAAAGGACAGCATAACATATATTATACGCTATTATAGGGGTACATTTAATACCATAGCCAAAAAACGCTATTGTATGTGACCACTCTAAGATAGCTCTGGCAAAAACAGCGTTTATGAATCCGCTATGTAAACGATATTGTAGCGTTTTCGGTGTGTTAAGATTGCCAATATTTCTTATAGTATGAGCCCGACGCTATAAACCAACCCTTTCTCTGGTGCATAAGTCACGTATAGGCATGGATGTTTGTGTATTCAGTTTGGTTCCATTCAGTTTCTGGTTCTTTCGATTCTGGAGTTTAGGATCGGTTTTGGTTTGGATCCGATTCTGAAGATTAGGATCCATTTAGGTCTTTGTAAAAGTATTTTCAAGTATTTTTGGATATTCTTAGGAGTTTTTGGTATTTTGGATAATTTTTCAGGAATTTTTGGTATTTTCTATAATTCTATCTAAAAACTAAATAATATTTTTGAATATAATTGTATATCAGATATTTTTAGATACCTAAAATATTCCAGTTCGGTACCAGTTTGGTACCAGTTCGTTTCCTATTGTTTTGGTTCTCAAGCTTAAGATCTATTTAGATGTTTTATAATATCCATTCGGTTTGACTCAATTCCTTTTGGTTCCGTTCCTTTTTTATACTTTCTTTAATTTGCGTAGGACTAGTCACGTATATGAGGTCACTACAATCAATGACAATTTCAATGAATATTTAAGAGGTTCTGCATTGTCCAAAGATTAAAACCACATGAATCCCTTCAAACTTAGGTGTAACAAACGGTTCGAAGTTTGAACCAAATTTATTGCTATATATTAGTTTCATCATTCACGAAAAAAAGAAAACTGACAATATTAATTATGCCTATAACATCGGTTAACCGAATTAGTTTCCGTTATCGGTTAATCTAAGTATTTGAGAGGGTATTCGAAGTTAACCGAAAAGAAATTTGGTTTGGTTGGTTCAAACTAAAATTTTGCTTTTCAAAACTTTTTTTATTAAAATTCGGTTACATTTGGATATTTTTGGTTTTATACGGGTAATTCACATTGGTTAAATTCGAATATTGGTGAAAAGCGATCTAATATATTTGGATATAAACTGGTCTAGTTTTGGTATAATCCGAATATAAGAAATAGTTACCCGAGAAACCGATTTGTTCAACCCAAACCGAACAAAGAAATTTTAGGTAAACGAACCCAAAAATTTGGGCAATCGATTCAGCCGTAAAAAAACCGAAACTGAACCGAAAACCAAAAATCTCGGTTTGTCACGTTTCGGTATTTCTGGGTTAGGGTCAAAATCGCAGGCCTATTAGTAGCCGAAGTTGTGATTCGTTTGAACATATGCCGCGGATAATATCCAGAACCAGAAGCTACTTATCACACTTTTTCTCAAATTACAAAATTCTCCGTTTCTTCTTCATAATGCGAACCCTAATTCTCATAATCAAAGCTTAATCCACTCTCTCCACTGGATCCGCCATTGATGACGTCATCACTACCAGTTCGAGCTCCGTCATGGGTTTCTTCCCGGAGAATCTTCGAAGAGAGACTTCAAGATCTTCCCAAATGCGCCAATTTAAACCAAGTGAAGCAACTTCACGCCCAGATAATTCGACGGAATCTTCATCAAGATCTACACATAGCACCAAAGCTAATCTCTGCTCTTTCTCTCTGTCGTCAAACGAATTTAGCTCTTAGGGTTTTTAATCAGGTTCAAGAACCAAATGTTCATCTTTGTAATTCTCTGATTAGAGCTCATGCGTTGAACTCGCAGCCTTATCAAGCTTTCTTCGTTTTCTCAGAGATGCAAAGATTTGGTCTTTTTGCTGATAATTTCACTTACCCGTTTCTTCTTAAAGCTTGTTCGGGTCTATCATGGTTACCTGTGGTGAAGATGATGCATAATCATATCGAAAAATTGGGGCTTTCGTCGGATATTTATGTTCCTAATGCTCTCATTGATTGTTATTCTAGATGTGGTGGTTTGGGTGTTAGAGATGCTATGAAGTTGTTTGAGAAGATGAGTGAGAGAGATACTGTGTCTTGGAATTCGATGCTTGGTGGGTTAGTGAAAGCTGGGGAATTGAGAGATGCGCGGAAACTGTTCGATGAAATGCCTCAAAGGGATTTGATTAGTTGGAATACTATGTTGGATGGTTATGCTAGATGTAGAGAGATGAGTAGAGCGTTTGAATTGTTTGAGAAAATGCCTGAGAGGAATACGGTGTCTTGGTCGACGATGGTTATGGGTTATAGTAAAGCTGGAGATATGGAAATGGCTAGAGTTATGTTTGATAAGATGCCTTTTCCGGCTAAAAATGTGGTCACTTGGACGATAATTATTGCTGGATATGCGGAGAAGGGGCTTTTGAAGGAGGCTGATAAATTAGTCGACCAAATGGTGGCTTCAGGATTGAGATTTGATGCTGCTGCTGCTATTAGTATCTTGGCTGCTTGTGCCGAGTCTGGTTTGCTTAGTTTAGGAATGAGGGCTCATTCTATAATAAAAAAGTCTAACCTCAATTCGAATGCTTCTGTGTTAAATGCACTACTTGATATGTATGCGAAATGTGGTAGCCTAAAAAAAGCGTTTGATGTGTTTAACGACATGCCCAAGAAGGATCTCGTCTCTTGGAACACTATGCTTCATGGTCTTGGTGTTCATGGCCACGGAAAAGAAGCAATTGAGCTTTTTTCGAGAATGAGAAAGGAAGGGATTTGGCCTGATAAAGTCACATTTATTGCTGTTTTGTGTTCCTGCAATCACGCGGGTCTCATTGATGAAGGCATAGATTATTTCTACTCGATGGAGAAAGTGTATGATCTTGTTCCAAAAGTTGAACACTATGGTTGTCTTGTTGACCTATTAGGTCGAGGAGGGCGGTTAAAGGAAGCGATAAAAGTTGTCCAAACAATGCCTATGGAACCGAATGTTGTTATTTGGGGTGCTCTTCTTGGAGCGTGCAGGATGCATAACGAGGTGGATATCGCTAAGGAAGTTCTGGATAATCTGGTTAAATTAGACCCTTCTGATCCGGGAAACTATACGCTGCTGTCAAATATTTATGCAGCAGCAGAGGATTGGGAAGGAGTTGCTGACATAAGGTCAAAGATGAAGAGTATGGGAGTAGAGAAACCATCTGGAGCTAGTTCGGTTGAATTGGAGGATGGGATACACGAATTTACAGTTTTTGACAAATCACACCCAAAATCTGATCAAATTTATCAGATGCTTGGTAGTTTAATTGAACCTCAAGATCCCGGTGAGCTGGTTGCTGTTGGATAAACTGTGTAGTTTATGTTCGCGATGTCAAGATCATTAGGTAATATATCTATTATAGGCTGTGAGCATCAGCAGTGTGGCCTAGGCCATAAATTTGTAGTTCATTTTCCAAAGGAACACAAAGTTGTTTTATCCTTGTAACGAGTTCTGGTACTGTATATAGCATAATTTATAAATCTTGAGATCAATTTGATTTTGCAATACTAACTCCAGACATGGAGGTTCTGGTTCTTAGTCCCACAACAGGTTATGTGATCAACCTTGAAGATGACAGTAACAAGAGAAGATCATGGAGGACAAAAGACATTCAAACTCCCACATAACCTCATTGTGAGTAATATTGTGACTTTGTGAAAAAAGATTAAACTTAGAACTTGAATTTAATGAAAATTCCACTGATGATGTATTGTCGGTGATGTATTACCATTGTACGTCAGTATGATGACGTGTTTTTGGTGATGTTACCTTTGGATGAACCAACTAGTTTGTTTAGACTTGATGTTTAGATGGTCAAATTAGGACAAAACTCGTGGGGTTTATTTTATTACAAGAATCAATGTCTTAATGATTTTAATCTCGTTTTTGAAGTGATTTCCATTGAATATAGTAATTAAATAATGGAGAAAAGAGGACCACCAATAGTGCTTCTTTTGATTTGCTCCATCCGCCATAGATGACTTTGATCATTCCAAAAAAAAAAGTCTAAACCCATTAGAATTGTCATTCACTTGTTCTTAAGACCCTTTATGAATGATAAATGATCCAATTTTTTTACTCATTTACATATAAAAAGAGATAAGAGGGTGAGAGATTGTGGGGATGGATTTTATTTAGTTGGTGTATATAGTAATTGTGTGTGCTTTTTTCCACAGGAGTGGGTAAGTAACTTTTACAGAAGCAAACCTTGAGTGGCCACTAGGCCTACACATCATCAAAAAAAAGGTGATAAAAGATTTGTCTCTTATCCAAAATCCAAACGCATATGGAAATGTTTATCTTTAAATACATCAACGCCTTAAAGGCTAAAGTATATCCATTGCCCATTCCTCTGACTAGGACCCCTTAGAACTTAATACATTCAGCCTGTGGTTCACAGTTGTCCACTCTCTTATATTTAGATGTTACTTTTATGTTCTGCCTTCTCTTCATAGGAATTAAAGTGAATTTGAGTCAGAGGAAAAGAGAAAGATAGAGGGAGAGATATAAAGAGAGAAGGTATCATGGATGCTTGTTTTCTTACATCAAGATCAATCTCTGGTGTCAAAGAGCTTGTCCCGTTTATCAAAGCAAGAATCTTTACTTGCCCCAAGAGAAATTCTGGCCAATTTATCACCAGGAAGGTTGCTTCTCCGATCTCTGTAAATTGTAAGTAAGATCTCTTTCATGGTCATTTTAATCTATGAGAACGGCTTGAGTATTACAATTACATGTCTTGGTTTGAGAATTTGCCTGTCTTGAGTGAAATTTTGTTTAGCTGATGAGAGCATTTTTGTTTGAGTAGGTTCTCTTTCGGATTCATGGAAGCCACTGGACGATGATTCTGATCTTTTCAAGGATTGTGTCAACAATTCTACAGCAGATGCTGATTGGAGGGAATTCAGGGCAAGGCTTGTTGTAGGGGAACAAGCTGCAACGTCCGAGAAGGATCAGCCCTCGTGGTCTAACCCGGACATGGTGGTGGACTATCAGCCATCATCTTCCTCACTGATCACAATTGGAAGCAGATGGGCACACAAGATCCATGAGCCTGAAACAGGCTGCCTTCTAATCGCCACAGAGAAGCTAGATGGTGTCCACATCTTCGAAAAGACGGTGATCCTCCTCCTCTCTGTTGGACCCTCAGGTCCTATAGGAGTCATCCTCAACCGTCCATCGCTGATGTCGATTAAGGAGACCAAGTCAACGATATTAGACATGGCAGGAACGTTTTCAGACAAAAGACTCTTCTTTGGTGGACCTTTGGAAGAAGGGTTGTTCTTGGTGAGTCCAAGATGTGGTGGAGGCAACGAGGTTGGTAAGAGCGGATTGTTCAGACAAGTGATGAAAGGATTGTACTATGGAACAAGAGAGAGTGTAGGATTGGCTGCAGAAATGGTGAAGAGGAATTTGGTTGGAAGAAGTGAGTTTAGATTCTTTGATGGGTATTGTGGTTGGGAAAAAGAGCAGTTGAAAGCAGAGATCTTGGGAGGTTATTGGACAGTTGCTGCTTGTAGCTCCAGTGTTGTTGAGCTTGGTTCAGCTGTCCAAAGTCATGGTCTTTGGGATGAGGTTCTTGGGCTTATTGGGCCTCAAACTGGCTCTGTTATCTAAAATCTTGTTTTTGTAATGCTTTTCACTAATGGTTTATGGTATAACTATTGTGTATGTTTTCGATGTATGTATTCAAAATCCATTACTAATTTATTTGTTTGTTTCTTATTGAGTGGCCTGTATATTTTGAGTTTTTGACTACTATTATTACCCTTGTTTAAAAAATTGCTAGGCGCTAGTAGGGCGGTGAGGGTGGACCTAGCGCCTAGCAAGAAAATCGGAGATTAAACGGAGATTAATCGGGGACTAGTTTTAAGGCTATTTAATATTTTAAAAACATATTAATCTATTATAAATAAGAAATTTCTATAATTTTGTTTTTAAAATTGCATTAAATACATGAAAACAAGAATTTAAGGTCAAACTTATGATTTTTATACAAATTATGAACATAAGTGGGACGTTTTAAATTTTGGATTCAAAAAAAGAAAAAAAAATGTAAAAAAAAAAAAAAATGGGCTAGGCGCCGTCTAGGCGGGCTAGGCGGACAAAAATCGGATCACCGATTTTTTTTTACCGATTTGGACAAAATCGCCGCGGTCCCCATCCGATCAGCGCGGCTAGACGGCCGATTTTTAGAACAGGGATTATTACTAGATTGTGTATCCGCGCGTTGCGTGGGATTTTAGTTTAAAACGTTTATTAATGCAAATATTTTGAATTTTAATTTTTTTTTACTTTATTCATGTGCATTATCTTTTCAAAGTTCTTACATTTTACTACACTACAATTTCTCTCTTTATCTTTTGGTGCATGTAAAAGTGCTTTATAGATGACAAATCTAATATATTGACTCATGACTATTCACAAACATCGGATTTCAGCGTCAACTTTTACAATTTATCTTGACCGTTTGAAAAATACAAAATTTTCTTTTCACATATATAATTTGACGTATATTTTGATACTGGATAGTATTCTTAATATTGATTTTCCTAAATTTGTAACATACAAACTCCTAATTGTAATTTTAAATACGTTTATTTTTTTTCAATAAAATCTTTCTTATTATTTATAATTAAAAACTCTTCGATCTACTATTACTATTCTATTTTCCATATCGCATCCTCAATTAATATTATTACATATTTTTATTATTCGATTAGATTATTTTATTTTGATTTTGATGTTTAAGATAGTTCTTTTGTTTTATTTCAAATAACTTTATTTGATTTTGATGTTTAACATTTATTTTTCATTTTTCAGATATTCATTTGGTTTTTTTTTTAAACTTAATTTAGAAAATATTAATAAATTATAATTATAAATAATAATATGTACTGATCAATCCTTCTTATTTTCTAATTGGTATCATGAATTGATATTTTAACATTAACACATATATTCTCAAAATTTAAATGTGTATTTTCAAAAATAAATTACTTTTTATTTTAAGTAAAAACCTTTAAATTTGATATTATTTTTACTCATATTTTCTTTATTCTACTTAATAATTGTAACTATTAAAAATGATTGTTGTTCCATTAAAATATATGATAAGTATTTTTTGATATCTCTAACCATTTAATATATCTACTTATTATATGATAAGATATACTCACTCCGTTTTATAATATAAGTCGTTTTAGGTAAAAGCACGCCGATTAAAAAAAATCTACTTTTTAAAAATTTAACCAATTATAAAAGAGACTGCATAATATAAATAATCATAAAATATTAAAATAATATATAGTTTACATTGAAACTCGAAAACGACTTATATTGTGAAACAAAAAACTTTATCCAAAACATCTTATATTATGAAATGGAGGGAGTAATTATCTAATTTTATATTTATTCAATCTCTATTCAGAATTTATATATTTTGTGTTGCATATATAATTTTTTGTTTTTGTTAATATTTAATTTATTTTTGTAAATTACTTTTTTTTATTTAATGAAAAATAATAATATAAAGGGTTTGAATTGATTTTAGTTTTAATGTTTTGTTGTAATAAATAAGATATGTGGAGCCAGCAAAATGTTTTTATCATGATATAGATGCTGAT